>NC_049201.1:5518427-5670927 GCF_013347855.1 Anguilla anguilla
CTGATCCCAACGAGCTGATTGGTACCTTGCGTGGCAGCCTTTCACCATTTGGTGCGTGTGAATGGGTGAATGAGAGGCATCAATTGTAAAGCACTTTGGATAAAAGCGCTATATAAATGCAGTCTATTCACCATTTATGTGGCCTTTCTGTATATGAAGGCTGCCAGGTGAAATTCTATGGCCTGAAAAAAAATTATCATGTTATTCCTGGGCCTTGGACAATATCACAAAGTTCACAGACCATTGACCCAGCCCCCCCCCCCCCCCCCTCCAGGCCCTGTACCCAGTTGTCCCTCCCCCCTGACGGTGGCTCTGGTCAAGTAAACCCAAACTGTTTTCAGATTTTGTTTATCATCCTGCTCATAACTGTTTGATATGTACTATATTTTAGATGACTTTTTTTTCATACAGCTGTTAGCTACAGCTGCAGATTGCATGTAGTCTATACCCTTGTTTTTTTGTCACTGTAATCTGATATAGGCATGAGCCAGTGCTGATAAATACAGCCATTTTAAAATTTAAGCCAGAATAATTGATTGGAACTACAACCAGAACTGGATCCCTATTATATTTGATAATACTCCAGCTGGGTGGCTGACATTTATCATTAATTGAAACTTATATAATCAATTATTGCCATGGCAACAGCATATTAAATGCCATAGTGAAAGCAGCTCTGAATAGAGATTCTATCCATCAATACAATGAAAGTTATCGCAGCAATAACTGGTATACACAATGGATATATTAAGCCGACTGTTACATGCTGCAGCCTGCTGTCAAAAAATTTAAAATCACTTTTAATATTATTTTGACTATTTGACTCCATAAACACATGGTGTGCTGAAGGAAACGATGATATGGAATTAATTAGCTTCCTTTTAGGGTACTGAAAGACCTGAAAGCATAGTGTCAAAATCAGCATGAAGCTCAGCGTCCAATTAGAAACGAAAATAAACCCCATGGAATTACAAATAAAGGAACTACACTTAATTAATGAGGTGACAAACCATATTTTTAATGCATGGAAAAAAGTCAAAAAATGATTTATTTGTTCATTTATGAAACAGTCTCATTAAAGGAAGTTGCCGGATGAGCACCTGAATTGAAACAGATGTCTGCTTTTTATCTCTTCAGTTCTCTGAAAAGAGTATTATATAAGTCAAATTATTTATTATACATGGGTAACAGAAATTTGTACAACCAGAAACCATGCTTTAGACTGCATCAGCATGTACTGAAGCACTTCCTTTTCCATATGAAACATTATTATTTTCTATTTTTGCCTCAGCAGTGGAAATATTCATTTGTACAGACAGAAATGATGATGTCCACCTGATTACTGAATATCCAATTACTTTTCTCAGGTTGAAAAAAGACCTGAGAATTTGGAAAAAAAAAAGTTGGATCATCCAGTTCTGACCTACATCAGATTTGACTGATTTGCTTCCTGATGCATCATCTTTGTGAGTCATTCGAAACACGGACGCGGTTTTTTAGTGACTGCTATCCTTGTTTTTCCCCAGAAAGTTCGCTGAAAGCTAGGCAGCGTTACAGCCATATGAAAAAGGAGAGCTAATAGTGCTATCATTACCCAGATCGTCCACTGAAGAATCAGAATGGGACGTTGCCAGGGCTGAGGTCTCAGATAGCAGATCTAAATGGAACTGTGATACCATCAGCATGATCACACGCGATATGAATCAGAGCGCTTTCTGTGAACAGCATTTCTTCATGAAAATTCAGACCAAAATAATTGAAAACAGAAAAATAGGAAGCATTTTTTTTTTTTTTGCGTCATTGTCTTCAGAAAAGTTGAGCTTCCTTGTAATTCGAGATGAGGAACATTCCAGTTGTTACAAACCTTTGTCTAGAGCAGGGTTGTCCAGTCTTATCCAAAAAGGCCAGGGTGGGTGTAGGTTTTTGTTTTAATCCAGCACCAAGACGTCTGATTGGACACCCCTGGTCTACTGAGTGGGCTGGAATTAGGCCAGGGCCACCTTGGGTGAATGGAACCATAATTAGCATAATATATTGAGCGTCAGAGTTATAACATTTCAGAGATTGCCTTGGAGATCCTGCAATGTAAACGTCTTACAGTTTAAATGTTTTGTGCTGTTCAGGACACAGGGCACTTGCCTCTCTCCCATTTGGGCATCTTCAATCAATCAATAAAATTTTATTTATATAGCGTATTTTACAACAGTTGTCACAATACGCTTTACAGACAGCCCTAGCCTAAACCCCCACAGGAGCAAGCCTAAGGCAACAGTGGCAAGGAAAAACTCCCTGTGGCAGATGGGGAGAAACCTTGGAAGGAACCAGGCTCAAGGGGGAAACCCATCCTCCTCTGGTCGGCTCAGGGTGCCGACTGGTGACCAGCATGTCAGCCAGTTTATGCAGAAGATATGATACGTGATGTGGCTCAGATGATGGGTGGGGCCGGGTGGCGGTGATGGGGAACAGCAGGTGGCGACAGATGTGGGCAGGGTGGAGGCAATGACGAAGGAGGGGCTGGACTGCAGAGGTGTGGGATCTTGAGCCTCACTTGCAGAAACCCACAATGATCTTCAAGTGGGACGTGTCCCACATCAATTTTTTAAATATTTCAAAGGGTGTCAATTTTTAAAGAGATTCCTATTTTTAAAAATATCTCCGATCAACTTCATATGACAATGTTGTGAGAATATGCAGAGGTTTTGTTTCCAAAGTGCTGGTAATTTGGCATATTTGGATTCAAAATTGAGCTGTTGTGTATGAACTCACGTACAGGTTCTGACGCAATTTATAGGCTTGTTCCAAAAATTGTATATAAACAAACAAATAGCTTTGTATTACATGCACAATGCCCACCCATCCAATTCTCTGTAAAAAGAAAAATACAATATATGGTCACCCTATTGTTTAAAGCAGAAGCAGGCCTGTTAAAACACTGTCGAAGTTAGAGTCTTGTTATGAAAATAATATAAACGTAATAAATGGCCCTGATATTCTCCTGTCCGCTCGGGCTATATTTCCCCTGGAGAGTGTGAAGTAGACATAAACTGTACTTCCACTGTACATTGTAACAAATGGGAAGGTGGATTCAAACAGTCATGTTTTTTTGCCGTGTAAATCCATCATCCTGTGTGTTGACTGAGATGAATTAGCCGTTCTGAGGAAATAAAAAAGCTCTCTCTCTCTCTCTCCCTCTCTCTCCCTCCCTCTTTCTCCCCCTCTCTCTCTCCCTCCCTCCCTCTCTCTCTCTCCCTCCCTTCCTCTCTCTCTCCCTCTCTCTCTATGATAGCAACCCTGCGCAAGGTGCAATGCGATGCCTGCTTGATTTTAACAGAGCTTGTTAAACATGAGTCCTGCCATTAAGAGGGAGCTGACCTCAGGAGCCGACTGCACTCACGCTGGATGAACAGCTGTCTTCGCGTTGGGCTTTCTCCAGGAACGGGCCTTGCATTAAGCCTTGGCGGGACTTCCACTGACGGAAACTCTGTTTGAGCGTGTTCAGTGCCCGCAGGTCAATAATTAATTGATGATTTATTGAGTCATTCAGAACCGGAGGCCCATTATTAACAGATATAACAGTGCATCACAAGGTCACATGTCTTGTTCAATTCATATACAGCTTTCATAACGGATTGCAGGTGCAAAGAAACATTTTCAATTATCCGGAACATTGTTTCTTTTGAAAATCTATAATTGATACTGGTGTAGTTAGACAAAACCCAAAGCCTACTTTGAAGTGGACCCACACTGCGGTCTAAGCAGATCCCTCTGAACACAATTACACGGGTAAGTACACATGTTCCTGACATTTCTATGCATTGTTAAACACAATTCTCCTGTTTCTGAATGTGAAATCGGGCCGGCATGTCAGAAGCAGAGACTATTTTAAAATCATTAGACATTTTCACCAAGCTTCAAGCATGCTACGCATGAGCAAATGCAAAAAATAAAATAAAATCTACACTAATATCACAGAACATTCTTCCTAAAAAGAGAGAAGACGGTCTTAAATGTCTAAATTTGACTATGTCCCACAGGCTGAACCATTGTTTATTTTGTTTCTTCTTATTTATTTTTCATTTTTTTATTGAGACCATAGTACCTCCAGATTTGCATAAAACAATTTCACATTTGCTTTTATGTGGAATTATTTCATTTATTTATTTATTTATTTATTAAATATTAGCTATTTGCACTGAAACAGGGATATCAGCAGTCTGCTCCTTTTTACACTGCAGCCCACAGCTAAGCTCTCACAGAGTGGAGTGAGCAAAATTGACCAGCAAGGGGGCGCAAGAGAGCACTGGAAACATGGACCTCCCAACTGACTGATCCCTTCCATATCGTGGATGACACATTTTGCACATCCCCCTATGGAGCTATCGTCCAGTCAGCACTTGGCAAGATTTGAGACCTTGGTGCTCATCCATGCACCACAGTGCGGTGCCTTATCCGAACGCGCCACCCAGCAGCCCTTAACTCTGTGGAATGTTGACAGGCTGTCGGTAACAGGCCATCGGATCGATGTGAAATTTTGAAAACTGGTCTGGTCTCACTTGGAAAGTATACCTGATGCTGTCTGGCCTTTAAGCTGAATCCAATCGAACAGTTTTCTGTGTGGAAAACACCAGTCTTTGAGACGACATACATTTATCAAGGAGGTTTTCTCTGAAATGATTCAGTTTTGGACTTTGTTCAATAAAAATGCTAAGGGACCTGCAGTCTTAAATTCCTTATTTTTCCGTTTAATAGGATATATCTTAGCTTTAGTCTCAGTTTTGTAGTATGTCTGTAAAGGGTTCTAACTCTCGAAAAGTCATTTCCCAGCAGAGCGCTGTAATGTATTGCAGGATACTGAGAGGACAGGGTGTTTATTTCTTGTTAAACTTTAAACCAGACTACCGACTACTGGCACTTCACTGGGAAACTGTGAATTATAAAAGTCTGTGCCATAACACTATAAAAAATGGTCTGTGCACTTTCATTTCACATTCATTATAAACATAATTGTACACTATGTTATTGATTCTTACAACACCCAATGTCCTTCCTAGGATGGTGGTGTGTATCTGTGTGTCTGAGAAATTGAATAGCTAAAAAAAAAAATGTTCTTTATTGTTGTTAAGCTTATATTTTTCATTACACTGTCATTGAATGATTTTGCTCTGTAAAAGTTAAAATCAGCATTTATTCTGTTTCATTAGTACATTTTTCATCTATTTGCTTCCCTTAATTAGCAAGTATGTTATTGCTGCAATTCATGTTCACAGAACTACTGTTCTATTACTATTGATATATAGTGTTTGTAGGAGAACTTCTTTGAACATATAATGACACATGTATTTCTCATTAGTGCGATATATTGCAATGCCTATTATGTTTCTGAGGCAATATCTTAAAAATATCATTTATATCAATATATTTTTAATCCATGCCATTATATTACACATTACAATTTTGCAGGTACCAGCCATTGTTAGAATGTACAGCTAAAATGAGATACCAGACCATAAAAAAAGTGTCTGTTCCCAAATCATAGCATCATCTTGTGAAATATGTACACCGGTGGGGACTCAGGGACCCTTTTTAAAATATACATAAAACATTTTTAAATTTCTTCTGAAACATGCTGTATTACGTTTCAAGGTTCTCCCTTTTCACACGAAAGTGCAACCTCTATTGAGGGGACAGCCCGGACACCCTGACCTTGAGACGGTTCCTTTATGTTAATTTGCGTCCCGCCTGACTTCATTTCATCCCGCTCACAGCAATCAGCCGCAGATTCATGTGCAGTGCAAACATCGCATTACCATAATTGCTTCCTGCTAAACTTTTAAAGTTCTGCCACGTAATAGGCTGAGAAACAGGGGGGAAGTGAAAAAGAGAACCAGGTAAAAAAAAAAAGGTTCTATCACTGTGCCAATTCATTCTTTACCTTAATTGTTACTGCGGCACTCGTAAAAATTACCTCCACTTTCATTTTTTTCTTTTTTTTTACAGGGGGATAAAGGAAGCGCTTTTCTTTCCCGCTGATTTTATATGCGTGATTTGGGAGAAAAAAGGGCCATTTTCTCTTGCCAGCCATCGCCATAGCAATAAACCAACTGTGTCTCCTAATCTTGAGTAACGATATGACCAGGAAAGCAAACTGCAGGAGTAAATATAAGCATGAAGCCAAGAGCTGCCAGGTGGTCCGTATCCCTTTAAGGCTGTTCCTGTGCGAGGATGGGCCCCCTCCGTCTGCCTGCTGTCGAACCTGGGCACTGTTTGTGTCGACCGTGGCTGCAGGGTTGCAGACGTATAGCTGGTGCTCGCGTTAGCCAGAGAGGTGAGGTTTTACCTGGTGGAGATAACGATGCCTCATTGCACGCTAGTCAGTGACGTAGCTAAGATGGACTCCACCTGCAACTGTACCACGGTTACTGCTACCAAAAATAGCAGAGTGATGTATGGGAACCTGACCATAAAAAAATTAAAAAGCAATAGCTTGATAAATTGAATGGTTTGATGGCCAACTGTGACACCGATTCTTGGCATGAACATACGCTTCAGGATTGTTTAACTATGATGTCATTGATATATATTCCATCAGCTGTATACTGTAAGCATGTCTACTGCTTTCAAAGAGGGAATTTCTGGCGGTCAGGGAGATGCAAGGCCGTGCAGCTTTCATACGACTGAAAAACACATCATATCACATGATATCTCACAGAAGCCGTATGACCTTGCTGCTGATTGGCTGTCTTATCAACACCCAATAGACATCAGTGATGATGTTTTTTTTTTTCCTTCTCAGAAGCATTTCATATGGCCTCTGAAATTTGTTTGTTTACAACCACGTCAGTTATGATTAAAGAAAAAAAAAAAATACAGAATGCCAAATGGTAGCGTTTATAGTTACTATGTTTAAAAAAAAAAAAAAAAAAAACATGATTATATATATTGTGTGGCCCTAGTTTGTGCCGCACCCACCAGAGAAAAAGCATGTCCTCTTCCCGTGGTAATTTTCCTCTGATTGCTGCTTACCTCACCGCGCAACATGCTGAACACTTCATCTCAGGGAAATGTGACCTTGAGTGCCTGCCTGCCTATCCCGCGACACACAATACAGCCGCCATCAGTCACGACTGCTGTTGAGCCCCTACAGGCTGTGATGGACAAGGTCGCGGGCCCAATCAAATTCCGCCTGCGCGGCTTTCAACGTGCTGTCCTCGCCTGCCGCCCTGTCTGGTAGTCATTACTCCGCATTTAAGTGCCCCTTCTCTGCATTAAATCATAATGATATGTAAGTCATTGTCTCACATTCCTGCACTGATTCATAACCATGTGCATGTTTCTGTACTGCTGGGAAAACACTGGCCGGAGAAAGAAAATAATATCAATAATAATAATAATAAACTAGGATGTGCTTTAATAAATGCAATGACCTTGCTCAGCATGCATCCGGAGCAGGTGGCTCTTTCAATTCCTTCTGAGTCAGACTGTAAAAGACAGATTGTGGACCTGAATGAAGGAATTCAGCCTGTTTCTATTGAGTTTTTTGTCCGTTTGTTTTTTCACTCTTTGTCGGGGCTTACGGGCACACAGAGGGATGATCCCGAAACAGTATTAGAGGAAAACAGGCCGTTCTGGCCGGGTCCCAGGCATTACGCCGCTGGGGCAAAGCTGGAAGCCTTGAGGATCAAGGCTGAGAGAAGTGAACAGACAACTGCCTGGACTGTACTTCCTGCCACCTGTGACACATCCACAACCTTACCTGCAGCTCGAATACGGCCCATTGCATCGCACTCCACGTGTGTGATCAGACTGAGGATGTGGAGTGTTGTGTAGAGCCAGGATCAAACGGATCGAAAACACACACACACACACACACACACACACAGGCGCACACACACCCACGCACACACACACACACACATACACACACACACACACACAGGCGCACACACATGCACGCACGCACACACACACACACACACACACACACACAGAGCTGTACTTTTTCATTTTGTTTTCCAACAGCTCAATGAGCACAGTTCAACCCGACTCTAATGAGCACTGTACAAAACAGAGATTGATTCACCGAGTGATTGCGCCGTCCACCTCCCAAACAGCGAGCCAGAAAATTCTTGCGGCCGTTTTAATTAATTTGAACAGATTGCCGTGTCAACGCGTGATTGGCCGGCACAGCCTACGCAGACCGTGGCACAGAGTCTGCCAATGTATGTAATCCTGCTGGAGTTGTAACACACCACCGTTTGACAGGACAAAGTCGATCAGCAGCGAGGCCTCAGGCTTCGGACTTTAAAAAGTCCCATAAATGGGGTCTGATCAAGCGGTCAAAACCAAGCTGAATACCAGGCGCTCTCCTGAATGGACAGCCAAGGTTGGTGCGAGTATTGCAGCAACAGCATGGCCGCTCACTTCACGGCGTGCACTAAACTTCTCAGGGTTAATTCAATTCTGCACTGCTGCCTCACAGCAAGAAGGTCCTGGGTTCAAAACTCTTTGCATGTTCTTCCCGTGTCCACGCCGGTTTCTTCAGGGTACTCCGGTTTCTACCCACAGTTCAAAGACATGCAGATTAGGCTAATTGGAAACTCTAAATTGCCCCAAGTTATGAGCGTGTAAGTGAATGGTGTGTGCGCCCTACGATGAATTGGCGACCTGCCCAGGGTTTATTCCTGCCTCTCACCCAATGCATGCTGGGTATAGATATTGGATGGATGGATGGATGGACAGAAAAAAGGGAAACTCTTTTTTTTTTTTTTTTAAATCATTGGCCATTCTCCTCAGGTTCTGTGGGCTGGGACATATTGTCACCTTGAAAGATGATGAGACAGGCCCAGACGAGGAGCGGGAACATGTGGCTTATATTTGCTCTACGGCACACGTGGTCCAATGGGACAGCCATCTCTCACAATGGATTCTTTAATTAAAAAGCGATATCTTACCCAGATGAAATGAACCAGCACTCGAAAAGGCAGAAGGGATTTCTACTGGAGTAACTGCAGATGAATCCACACTCGCCGTGGACTCTCTTGAAAAACATGTTGTTTCATAATGCATTTTTATGGAGAATGTTTTCAGAGGTACTCACTCTATACACCCGAAAGTGCTTGTGAATTGCTGGCTGTTCCCACTCTTCATTTTTCAAGTGTCGGTTCTCAAGCTTAATGCTGAAGTGGTAACGATCAGGGCTTGACATGAACTTTTTGGCTCACCAGCCTCTGTGGCTAGTGGTTTTCCACAACTTAGTTACCAGCCACTCAGCACTTTCGCCAGTCAACTCCCCCACCCTCCACCCAAAAAAGAGTAAACATTTTGATAATTGGACGACGACAGGTAAGGGATGTCGAAACATTTGTATATCCTTCTTACCTGTAATCGTAAATATTACAATATATTTCCCATCAGTGGTGTCACTAGGGTTGGTGTCTAGTGGCGCCACTGATGGGAAATATATTGTAATATTTACGATTACAGGTAAGAAGGATATACAAATGTTTCAACCCCCCCCGACCTGTTGTTTTTACCTCTTTTGGGGGGGGGGGGGGTCCAACTCTTAATTAGGGGGGTGAGGCCCCCCCAATCCCCCCCATAATTCGAACCCTGGTAGCAACCCTTGTGCAAACTCCATATTCCTCTCGCTTGTTCATGAAGATCCTTCTAAGATTACTTTTAGAAGACCTTAGAACGGTGCTTCCTTTAACAATTTTTCGTTCAGTTCAGCCGCGCTACCCTGACATCCAGATCACTATTCATACTTAACAAGTTCGCAAGGGCCAGGTCATTTGAACCTGTCAGATCATTATGACTGAACATTATGACTTTTCATGTCGAAAAAAATCTTATATCTCATTTTTTTCTTGCAAGGCCAAAAACGGCCCCACTATAATTATTATCTTTCTTTTGTTAGAATTGCTAACCTTGGACAGTTTTTTGCTCAAGTAATTCTATTTTGCAATGGGGTTTCAATGACAGCACAAAGGAGCACAGCCAGATTCAGCAGGGCCTTAACACGGGCCTGGGTCCAAGGCTTAGCAGTTATTTAAACTTGCAAGGCCTCAGATGTATTGAACATTAGCAAAACAGCTGCTGCTGATGAACGCCTGAGCCTTGGCCTCGATTCAATCAACAGTAGTCCTTACACTTGACTCACAAAGGAACGCAACGTGTGAGCATGTTTCTTAGCAGACAATCCGGGAAGCTCTGAAATTGTCAAGACGAGCTTGACAGATGAATAAAAATAAATTTTAAAAAATGAACACCTGCATGTTTGCAAATCAAAGCACAAAATGTTGTATCTAGGCCCCTGCAACACTTTAAGCGCGCTGTTGACGTTTTCTGTGTATATAGGGCTGAATTCAAAATGAATACAGCGGCCTTCCACACCATTTAAATGATCCACACCTCCAATTCCATACTTGGCCACGGAAGCAAGACGCTTGTTGTCTGCTGCCACGGAGATTTTCACAGGGGAGGTGTCATATTGGAACACGGGGAGGGGGGCTGAGGTGGGGTGGGGGGGGGTGGGGGGGGTAAAATAAAGAGATCCACAAGTTCCATCTGCTCAATCGCTCATTAAAACTGTGCATGTGAAAAAGGGAAGCCATCTGTGCATCTTCAAAAAAAAAAAAAAAAAAAAAACCGCTCAGGGAGACTCTCAGCAAAGCCTTGACATCAGCCACCTCAAACAGGAAGCAGAGGCTGCCGCACCGAGGAGACATTAATGATCTCCGCTGAACTTCCTCTACAAAAGATGCCCTTCATCCTTGTACGGGATCAGTGATGGAGATTTATACGTCTCCACAAAGGATACCGATAAGTTTAGTTCTCATTAGAACTGAGAGCTTCCTGGTTTTTTCTCCCCCTCTTTTTTGTTGTTCTTCTTTTTGTGTTATTTTTATTTGTTTAGGTTTTCACTGACACTTGATCTGACTTGGATATTCAAGCTGCCTTTTTATAGCAGCACTGGGGGTTTTATTTTATTTAAATATCCCCTTTCATAGATCTAAAAAAAGGTGTGATTAACCACTAATATGGAGCAATCACCTGGGAAGAGCATAGAAACCGCCATTTTGATGTTTCTCACAACGGTAATTACACATCAACTGACTTGTAATTCTTCAGCCAATTGAAATGGAGGATGGTTATAATGATGACTTAATAGTTTTTTTTCTCTCCCCCCCCCCCCCCCCCATAACCAGGGCATCACCTTCTCTTTAAAGAAAACAGCTGGGACCTTGGTTTAATAATTTCTCATTTAAAAGCCATGACCTCCTACTGCCTGCATGCTCTCATCTCACCGCCTCTTGCTTTTGCATCATAACCCTACATCCAAGCCTCCTGCATATATCCAGCGCCAGCACCGTTGTGCATTCTGAAATATGTATGAGAGAGTAATATTTCTCACAATTTTAGCAGAACAAAGGCTTCTTATGATTACAGGGACTTACGCTACGCCGGGATGCGTTCGGCTACCTCCCGGCTTTGTGTACAATGCGTTTCATTAGCCCGCCTTTATATTTCATAAGCCACATTGCATTATTGATCTCGTCGTTCCCCCGATCAAACGGAACAACAGCTGAGGCCGAAGGAAATCGGTGTGCAAACGTGTGCGCGACACGAAGTTGATCTCGAGCAGGAAGGAAAGCTTCACACGTTGCTCCACCGTCGCGGTTAAAGTGCACCGCAAAATCGCTCTCGTCTGAAGGCGCTTGCCGACGCTCAGCCGTTGTTATGCGTACCCGACCGCAGAGGAAGTGGAAACGGATGAGCAGGTGTGCTATGCAGCGCTAGCAAATTAGTGCAGCCTCTTCAGGAACACTTCCTTCCTTTCATATTTAATGGTTTATTCATTTCCAGGCTTCGCCCAGCAACAATGCTCTGATCTTCTGGGGTCTGGAGAGGGGTGGGGAGGGGGGGGGGGTGCTGAAGGTAAACAGAGGCCTTGAATAATATGAGGTCTTGTGAAATCCAAAGCCACGAGCATCCATGGCTTTAATTACAGTGCTCCGTTACAGTGATGATGTTCTACAATGGCCACTCCGGAAGTGGTGAAAGCTGAGGCTCTGGTGTGTGTGTGTGTGTGTGTGTGTGTGTTTGTGTGTGTGAGTGTGTGTGTGTGTGTGTGAGTGTGAGTGTGTGTGTGCGTGTGTGTGTGTGTGTGTGTGTGTGTGTGTGTGTGTGTGCATGTGAGTGTGTGTGTGTATTGGGGGTTGGTGGGGAGGTTGCGACTCAGAGCAAATACATTTTAGACTTTTAGGTCTCTGTTACAGTGGGCTCTTCAGGTCTTTACTTTTAGGCAGACATGTCAGCAGGTATCACGTACAGTACTTAACCAAAAAGAGAAGGCAATGTGTCCATTCTTACGGAAACACATTTTAGGAATGTTCAAGCTTAGACAGTGGGCTAACAGACTTCATCAGAGCCACTGGTGCAGATGATATATAAGCTTGTCGTGGTGTTCATGTCTTTTGAGAGCTACTTCTCTGTCAGCACACAGCCACAACTAAAAAAAAAAAAAAAAAAGAATAGAAAAAGAATTCCTCTAACGTATTGTGCTTTAACCTCAATTTCGGGAGTGTTAGAGGTGTAGAGAGGCCCGGAAAACCTTCTGGACTGTGGTCGTTCCCTCCCCAGAATTGGTTCTTTACTGCACACTCAATGTCTTATTCCCCTTTCCCACAGATCTGTGATTCCTCATCCATATTTCCAACTGGATATCAAAAATGACAGATGAATGGAGAGTCACTGCAGCCTCAGAGTCTTCTGGCATCGGACTCCCCGTGATGGAGATTGAGTGTGGAAGTGAAGACCGTCGTGGCGCCAACAAAAGATTGGGGGATTGAGGCTGAGGGGGGTGGGGGGGCGGGGGGGGTGGGGGGGTGGAGCCAGAACTAAACAAACAGACTCAAAGCCTAAATCAATGGCCTGTGCAACAGAGAACGCAGCCTTTCGTTCTCTTTTGAGCCTAACCATGGGGAATTTGTTGTGCCGCAAAGACGCCCAATGGCCAACAGGCACTCCTCTGATCATGCAGGCGCTTTGTGTTACTCGTATAAACCTTCCTACCTTCGCTCCAGTAAAACGTTCAGTCGGGGTCCCCGCAGGTCTTGATAACTCTCAGCTGGCCTCATCGTTTCAGGGTTTGCATTAATCCACTCTACGCTGCCCAGCACTGTTCCTGGAGACCTACCGTCCTGGTAGTAGGTTTTCAGTTCAATCCTAATTTGGCACACCTGATTCTACCAAGTAGCAGCTCGATGAGATCTCTAGATGTTGAATGAGCTGTGCTTTGTTAGGGCTGGAGTTAAAACCCACAGGACCGTAGATCTCCAGGTCCAGGGTTTGGGCAGCCCTGCTCTAGCTTTTGAATGAGGTGTGCTCTGTTAGGGCTGGAGTTAAAACCCACAGGACCGTAGATCTCCAGGACCAGGGTTTGGGCAGCCCTGCTCTAGCTGTTGAATGAGGTGTGCTCTGTTAGGGCTGGAGGTAAAACCCACAGGACCGAAGATCTCCAGGACCAGGGTTTGGGCAGCCCTGCTCTAGCTTTTGAATGAGGTGTGCTCTGTTAGGGCTGGAGGTAAAACCCACAGGACCGTAGATCTCCAGGACCAGGGTTGGGCAGCCCTGCTCTAGCTGTTGAATGAGCTGTGCTTTGTTAGGATTGGAGTTAAAACCCAGAGGACAGTAAATCTCCAGGACCAGGGTTTGGGCAACCCTGCTTCTCTGTCACAACGCCAGCAATCACTTTCCACATGAAGGCTGAGGCATGGACAGATAACAACAACACCTCTCTAATATTTAAAGTCATCGACTGTACTATTGCTGTCGCAAGGAAGGAAAAGCCAAAAGTACAAATAATGAGGCATGTGTAAAAACCTGATAAACACCACAAATGTTTCAGCCCTGCTGTCTACAGGAATGGTTCTCAAACTCGGTCCTGGGGGGGGGCCCTGTGTACGATGGTTTTTCGTTCGAAACGCATTTGCAATCCCAGAATTTTAACAAGCCGTTAGTTTTTCTTGATTATGCTTTTCGTGTTTTGAGGGATTATTTATCCTCTGAAGCAATATTATGTCAGAAGTAGCAATGCGTGCCATAATGAATAAAAGTTGCTATATTGCATTTGATTACTTAAAGAGAGCAACAAAAAAAAAATTGTAACTGGTCAAATTGAAGACTGAAGTGAATCAATTGGCTCCTTTCTGGTGACGGTGTGGACACCTGGCCACTAAAACAAAGCATTTGGCAGATAATGATATTATATATAATTATGATATAATATTATGATATAATATTCAAAGACAAAGCAAATGATAAAGAACCGAATCTGCACTGTGTTAAAAAGTTTAAGGAATTTTTTTTTTGAGATTTTAACTGAGAAAGCGATTGGCTGTAATAATAAAATGTTGAAAAACAGGGTCCCCCGGGGCCGAGTTTGAGAACCATCATTCTACAGCATTTACTTTCTTCACATTTCAAAATTTAAAACAAATATTTTTTTAAATCAACATCTCCCTCTGGTTGAGCGTCAATCCCTTTTTGGCATATTTATGAAAACATCTAATCAACCAGTGTTAGGTCTCTTCTCCCTTTTCCTGCATTCAATTTAATTTAGTTGATTGGCAACAGTTTTGAGAATCAGGCAGGTACTCTAATTAGACTTAATATGACTGAGTAGGAAACTGATGAGTGTGCACTGTACGATACCTGGGCTAAATAGTTGTTTAAAACACTTTAACCCTTTAGACTCCATTGAGATTCATGTACTGTAGATTACTGACAAGGTTATACTTATGCTCAGCAATATCCAGAAGAAAGTTCTTTTTCATACATGTCAGTGCTTTTTGGTTACTATCGTGCTTTGTTGAAACCATTATGGACTAAGGGACGTGCATCAACATTTTCAAATTGTACTCGGCATCTAAAAATCAAAGCACTTGTAATTCCCTTGGGTATGATCCCAGGGCTGGTGTGTATCACTACATGGCAAACATGCTTGTAGTCGTAGGCTGGAGAGAGGTAAGACTGGGGGCAACTCTAATAATGGTGCGATTTTCCTGAGTGTACACACTACATTACATTCCAGGCATTTAGCACACGCTGTTATCTAGAGCGACTTACACAACTTTTTACATAGAATTTACGATTGCATCCATTTATACAGCTGGGTATATGCTGAAGGTTAAGTACCTTTCTCAAGGGTACAACGGCAGTGTCCTTTCCGGGAATTGAACCGGCGACCTTTGCAGTTACAAGACCCGCTCCATACCCATTAAACTACACAGCTGCCCCGCGTACATGCCAGGAACAGCATGCGGGAGCTCCTGACAGACAGCACTTAAAAGGAGGAGGACGGGGGGGGGGGGGGGGGAGAAATGGGAACGTTCCACTTTAAGGCTGTCATACGCTGCCTGTTGGATGGCAGATCTGCCTCTTTCAAGGGGATCTGTGCAATCTGCGCGTAGCATTAAAGAAAGAGATGTTTACCCTCACGTCGGAAACCAGCTTTTTCAACGCCGGCCCTGACACCGCGCTACGCCTTCGGCTTCGTCACGCGCCACCGTTCGGCTTCGCGGTCTCAGCCTCTGTCGAGCGGGGCCAGCCAGGCTACAGCTACTGCATCCGAGCCGGCCGTTGTTCCGGAAGCTTCCGTCGGCTATTCCGTTTAGTATTTAAATCGTTATTGATTAGTGGTTGTGATTACTACTTAAATAATAATAAAAAAAATAAAAAAAAATAGACAAGAAAGCGATGCTCAAACCGGAACAAAAAAGAAAAAAAAATGCTCCTGGGTTTGCAGAAAGAATGTTGTTTGGTTTGTAACGTATTCCTTCCACGTCACTACAGCCGGATGCTATTTCAAAAGGAGTGTGATGTTAAAGTCGGCACCGCTATCTCTGCTACTCTTGAGTGCGTGTAGAAATCATTTTTGCTGAAGGAGGTAATCACAGTTCTGAAGAAGTCCTTTGAGCAAAATGCTTTTTTCCCCAAAGGTATGGTGTGTTTTCCTCCAGTGCATCCCTTTCAGTGCTGACAGAGCTGGGCTTTGATGACCTTACACCCTGGGTTTTCAACAGAGGTGTACCTCCACCTACCCATGAAAGAACTGCAGGAGGGCCCTAGACAGACTATACTATACTATAGCAGGCTATACTATATTGTACTACAGTACACAATACAATACTACAGTACACCATACTACACTACTCTATACTGTACTATACTATACTATACTATACTATATTTTAATGCCTTTTGATGAGGGTCTTCTGGATGCCTTTGAGCTTTCATGGGGATCCATGTATGAGAAAAAGGTTGATAAGCCCCCTGCCTTACCCCAGTGTTACCGTCAGTGAGGCACATTTTCTGTATCGGTCCTACACTGCAGATTATGCACAGCCATGGAACTTTCATACATGGTTTGGCAGCAAGGATTTGCATCAGAGTTAACAAGTGAAACGATGAGCTGTTTAATTTAGTTCTCCTCATTTCAAGTTTTTTTTTAATTTTTATTATAGTCCTATATATTTCTCAAGCTACAGCACAGAAATGTATTATTTAAAAAAAAAAAAAAATGATTCCCAGGGTCTTCGATCCAAAGTACTCTGGCTTTCTTATCACGTACCCGCAAGCGCTGTTGGTTCAAATACCTGTGACCGACAGTGATTGCTGTCACGGCAGCATTTATTCATGACGCTGACGATGTTTGGGTGAAAAATACTGTATGCAATCTCTCCGGCCGCTTTTACATCGGTGGTCTTATTTAGTGATCGGAGCCGAGAGGAGGACGTGTCGAGAAAGTAAAGATGGCGTTTGACCTTCATTTCTGGCTTGCGCTTTTTCTCATCTGTAGCGGCGTGTCTCCAAGCTGAACCCACGGGCGCTTTCGCTCTCCTTCGTGACAGGACATTAAAGGGGCCAAAGCAGTTAACGCACACCAGGGCCGGGGATGTAAAAACAGAGCAGTGACACCTCTCCCCAGCGGTCTCGTTTTGCTTGATCCGCGTCCCTGGTGCATTTAGATCAGTGCGTTTCTGTAGGTTGCGTATCAAACCTCAGGCAAGGATGGCCCCCTTTTGTGTCATTTTGAATCTGCCTTGTGCTGAATCTAGCCTTGCTGAAAGGTGCATTCCAACACTACATATCAATTACGGCATGGAGGTCTGGAGACAACCTCACGTTCGATAAAATAAGTTCATCTTTGGACTGTTAAAGACAATGGCGATATTTTGTGGACGTGCGCCTTTCTCCGAAATCGAGAATCCATGACAATTTGTTTGTTCTTTGTTCTTTTTTCATGCTTTTACAAAGATGCCCTCCGCGTGTTTCTCACTTCTTATGGACTATATTGATTTATTCACATGTCCCAGGTCCAGGTACACTCAGTTTTTACTGACTGACTGACCCGTTTGGACATCTCTCGCAGATTTATCGCCACCTTTCGATTGCGTCGCTCCGCGCGCGCGTGCACACAGTGGTCGCAAATTCATTCCGTGTCCATCAAGTTCCAGGGGCTACAAGCGGGCTGTAAGTCACCCTGGAGCCATGATTAAAGACAGAGGTAAAATTAAATACCCCATAAACTTTAATATTCCACGGGCGATTACGCTTTGATCGCGGTGTTGTTAGCGGAGGGGTCCATCTCGGGAGAGGCTTCATCAGGTGCCTCCACGTCCTTTTCATATCCAAGAGTAATTTTGCAATTAGATACGGCGGGAGCCCATTTCCTTTTTGCTTTATCAGTTTTTGTGAGCGTACCGCTAGAAAATATTTCTCCCATTAGCGCTTTCATGTTGGCAGTGGAAATGGAGGACAAAGCAGGGCCCTACGTGAATATCGCCTGTGTGTTTATGCGGCTGATGCACAAAGGTTTCGCTTTTATCCGTGTGACCCGGAGACACCCTCCATTTTCAAGTGCAGCTGAAAAACACATAAACAGCAGTGTTAAAAAATAAAATAAAAAAAAATAAAATCAAAAAAAAAATCTCAAGCCAAATCAAAGACTTTTCACAATATGTTGAACGTATCATCGCCTTGTAATCAAACAAAGGCTATATATCACGCTAAAACGCGACACTTGAGAAGCAATAGGGTAAATAATGGCCCTGTTATTTCCAACAAAGAGCTTGATATTTGACCTGTGATTTTACTTGGACAAATTGATTCTACTCAGGACAAAAGAGATCATCTTCAACAAAAAAAAACTGATTTTCAAACTGTTTTATAGGGCTGAAGACAGAGCCCAGCACCCCCACCCTCCAGTATACGATTGCAACTCTACCACTCTACCACCCCCCCCTTCCATTCTGTCTACCCACGATCACAAACCTCACATCACAATCAATGAACCTCATATAAACAAATGACAATGTTACTGTCAATCAATCAATCAAAAAATCAATCAAAATGTATTTCTATAGCACACTTCATACACAGAGGCAACCCAGTGTGCTTTACATAAATAAATGCTGTCGGATTACAAAGTCATGCCAAAGAAGAGGAACAAAGATGAGAATAGCTTGGTCAATACAATATGTCAAAGTTTTCAGCATGAAATCCAAGAACATGCCGTATAAATTAGGCTGTTTAAATTTTTTTTTTTTTAATCTGAAAAAGAGCTCCTGTGGACCCAGACTGGAATACTCTCTGTCTGGACTCCTGTTTTTCGGTCCCAGTGGGACGGTAGCATTGTCTGTCCTCAGTATCGCCTTGTCATTGCGAGCCGGTTTCTCAGCCCATGGCGGTGATCCCAGAGCTTCTTCTCACACTGAATAGTGCCAAAAAAAAAAAAAAAGGCAAATGGACTGAAATGGGCCAGCTCGGTCCTCCTGAGAAAGGGAGAGGGCTAAAAAAAAAAACGTGTCTGAGTTTTAGGATCACATCAGCAAGCGTGAGCCTAGCACAGTCAGTAATGCACGCTCAGAAAAAAGGGCTTTTTGCCTCGTCCTCATAGGGGAACCCTTCTTAGAACCTTTGAGCTAGATAGCTCCTCTGTGGAGATACAGAGGAGCACTGTGGAACTATTTTCTTCTGAGAGTGTAGAATTACAATATCCCAGGGTATTTATTTATTTATTTTTTTTATCACTGTTGTCTTCTGCTTTTTGTTCCTGCAGAGATAATGGGATTGTTTTGAAGTCATGGCTTGCATTTAATCACACTTCAGCCCTAAATGGCTTAACTAATTTAACAATTAAAATGAAATTCAAGTTTTCTCTCTCTGCCTCTCTCTCTATCTCTCTCTCTTTCTCTTTAATACATATTTTTGGCGAGTTCAGAAACATTTTCTTGGCAAACTTGGTGAACTGGAGAAAAAAAAAATGAAGACAAGGTTGTTGCAAGTGAAATTTTAACGACTCGGTTGATCGAATACAAACCTTTGTGTCGCACTTTCAGATGATGAATAACATTCCCGTGTTATAAATAGCTAAATCTCTCTCTGTTGTTTTGTGAAATAGAAGTGCGACTCTTGCCGTCCTTTGAACAAATGGAGAGCAAAGCAGAGCAGGAAGTGGAACTGGTGCCAGGGGAAGGCTCATCCCCAGCAGTATTGCTACTCTTGTTGCTCTTCCACCATTTGATTCATGATGACTTATGGTGCACAGACACTCTGAAATTAACCTCCACCGATTTTGGAGGAGAGAGCGTCCTCCTGAATGGGTGAATGTTTTTTTTTTAAAAAGCCAGTCACATCTTGGACACATCACAGGGGCGTGCTTTAATATTAATGCACAGCGCTATAAATAGCCCTGCTCCACGCAGGAAATGGCGTATGATTGATCGAATTTAAACTGCCACTCAAGCCTCATTCGGGTGACTTTCTCGCCACAGGTCCCCGTATCCAGCAAACGCCTTCTTCCTCCTTAGCTTTATCTCTGCAGTCCTTAACCAATGCTAATGTCCTGTATGTGCGCTGCAATCGTGGTCGACTGAACCCACTGCTGTGTCAAAGGCAACGCTTATTTAACAGGAGTAGGAATTTTAGGAATTCTACTATATGTCGGTCACGTGACACATGACAAGAGACGGAACAAGCACGAAATCGTCCAGACCCATGGCGCACCTGTACTAACTATACAGCTAGCTAGCTATGGCATGTCCTCACCTCTTTAACGTTATTTGTTGTCCTCCGTGTGTCCATACATCTGTATCGGTGGTTGTAGCTGTGTGTCCTTAGCTCCTACTCATGCATGCAGGATAGCATCCGTACGCGCTAACTAGGTTAACTAAAGTAGGCGGCCCGTACGCACTAACTAGGTTAACTAAAATAGGTTAACGAAAAATGAACATGTTAGGGTTAGCTAAAGTAACGTTAGGCGATAAAGCTGTGCTTAAAAATTTTGTGCCGTACCACCTGCACATGCGTCCTACTAAACGAGGCACCGCCTGCGCACGCGTCCCACAAAACGTCCCTCAAAGGTCGTCCATGAGTGAGTGACTGAGTGAGTGACCCAAATTTGCCATGCATAGCCCACAGCTGCAGTCCATGCCTACGCACCACCTAATCTGTTGATCACAATGGTAGCTGTGAGCAGGGGGTAGATATTTGACAAGTGTGTGTGTTTGTGTGTGTGTTTGTGTGTGTGTGTGTGTGTGTGTTTGTGTGCGTGCATGCGAGGAGGCGATAAGCGCACACATAATGCAGCATGTCGTCTGTGGGAGTGCATAAAAGGAACCCATCAACGGTTAAATAACACACATACACCAAAAAAAAAAAGAAAAGAAAAAAAAAACTGAACCAACTCTGCGTGCGCTGCGGTGGGAGTCGCAGAGAATGTAAGATGGCACAGTGGAACATTTGTATCTTCAGTCGGTTGCTCTGACAGGCCTGTGCTTCTCAAAGCCTAGCTGCAGGCCCCTGTGTACGTGGGTGGGAGCTTGACTTCCAGAAAATCACAATGTTGCTGTTATGCAATCTAAAATCTCAGCCCGAGAAACAGCAAACCACTACAAAGAAAAAATGTATATGCGATATTTTTTTCCTCTCGAGAAAAGGGTTCCCTGCAATGAAATGGCAGTGCGCTGAATACATAGCTGAGGGATAAAGGGATGGACGATCAAAAACGATTTGAGATCCGCTTCGTAATCCCTAGAAATTAGCATACACTCCTTCCCCCCCCAACCCAATTCCCCATCAATAGTCTCTTGATGACATTTAATCCACTTTTAATTTGCTTTGAATTCATTCTTTCAAATACTCATATACATAGCGTGTCCATTGATTGCTACTTAACAAGATGCTGATCTCTTCTTAAACGGGCAATTAAATAGCGGGTAATTATTTATTGATCCTGGGTCAAAGGCTGCGTGTTTTATGTGGAGCTGTCATGCACAGCCTTGCATTTGCTGGGAAACGGGGGCCAATGAATGGGCTAAGATATTGCAGAGAATTTTGGGGAAAAATCACTCATCCCAGAGGTGGAAAAACTGCTGATTTTGTTTTCATGTCGTGTATCATACACAGGAAAGAAAAAAAGGGTTCTTTGGCTCTTCTCCATAGGAGAACCCATTCTAGTTCTTTATGGAACCCTCTGTGGTGGGTGTGAGAAGTGTGAAAAGCTCCCTGTTTGAACTATTCTGCCCGACAAAGAACCCTTGAACCAGATAGGGTTCCTCTATGGAGACGCAGAGGAGGTTTTTGGAACCCTTTCTTCTGAGAGTGTGTACAGGGGTGGGGCTGACATCATTAAATTTCATACTGTATTAGCCAGTTATCGCAAGCTCTTTTTCAGAGTGACTTGAAAACACTGTACAGTGGCAGGCCACACAGAAGACTCAAAATGCAGAAATAGCGCTGAGAAGGCTGGTCGTAAGATGGAGGAGCGCTGCTTCACAGCAGGCTGATGGCCATGTAACATGGTCTTCCACAGAAGTCCCTTCAGAAGGTTGGAGAGTTTCAGTCAAGGAAGTATTGATCGGAATCATATCACGTGCAATGGAATGTGCAATCCAACCTGAAATGTCTGTGCCAGAGAATGTTCTCATAATTGCATTATTTACAAGAATAAAAGTAAAAAAACAAAACAAAACAGAATGTGTGCATTATTCAGACCCAACAAATTTACGTACACCTCATCACCCCCTTTTTAAATGAGCCTGAAGGGCTCGACTAGGCCATTTATTTCAATTCAGATTAGCTTCATTTGGTATAATTTTATGCCGTCATCCTTCAGTGGTTCACAAAAAGGCTACACAGGGAGAGGTGTTTCTAGTTGGTTGGTTCTTTTTTCCATTTACAGTTTACATTTCTGATTGATCGCATTATTTTCAATAGGGAAATAATGAAACAACAAAACTAAAATGTGTCATAAAATACCATTAATTCCCTAAGACGATCCATATAAATGCTACATACTAAATGATAAAACTTCCTGATAATGTTACAGTTACAGGTTGGGATTCAATCAACATCTGTCCTTAACTAAAATTGACTGAATAAAATTTAATTCACCAAACTTACTTTGCAAAAAATATGTGTAGTTCTTGCATTTACTTGCAAGGCAAAGCTGAGAGCAAATGCTGAGTCAAACCAGGCTGTGATCTAATACAAATACACAATAATGTGCTACACTTGCAATATGAGAAAAAAAGGGGGGGAAATGTTTATCAAGTTGAAACATAAAGTCACGATCATCGTTCAGCTTTGCTAACAGTGTGTGCAGTATCCAATCAGCGGCCAGCCCTGATTGGGTTACCCTAGAATGAACTCGGAGGTTTTGCCTGCATTGTGTCTCTAGCCTTCAGCACATTTGAGTGTGGGACTTGGCTGTGCTCTCCTGTTGCCTCTGGTGTAAACAGGATTTCTGAAGCAGTTATATAAACCATTGAAGGGGAATCATTGCACCTATATTACAAGCTTAAGAGCACTTTCTGGAGAGAAATCATTTTAGCCCATTTCATCTTTTCACGAGCCATTGCTGTTTTGCAGACTAATATTGAATGCTTTTTTTGGTTGCGCACTCTACCATAACCGCATTTGTAGACAAGCATATTTTTAATTGCATTATATGTTTGTCATCACAATCGCAAAATAGTAAAGTGTGGATGACTTCTTCGACAGCTGGTTTTTACTGGCTGTGATTTTCAATTAAAAGAAAAAGTTTTATAATCTTCAAATTATTTTTACAGAGGAAATGCTGTAAAATGTGGGTACTTGTCTTCTTTTTGTTGTTGTTCTTGTTCTGACACGAACAGGCCATTCTGCCTAACAATGGTCACCGTTTTCCTACCACTAAAGGGTACCGAGCACATTCACCATTCGCTCATCTAGCACCACATTAAGCCTGGTCTTGAGAAGCCCCTCTGCCTCTTGAGTTAGAACTCTACCCCCCAGAATTTCTGCCCCTACTACATGATCTGGCATTCTAATAAACTCGCCGACTACTTTCTGTGAGAAGAAATACTTTCTAAAGTCAGTGTGGAATCGTTATTATTATCAATCGCGACAGGTGCTGGAGCCTGCCATAGTGGACATTGGACAGGTCGCCAGTCTATCACAGGACACACACACCATTCATTCACTCACACACTCATACCTGTGGGTGATTTAGAGTTTCCAATTAGCCTACCTGCATGCCTTTGTACTGTGGGAGGAAACCAGAGTACCCGGAGGAAACCCACGCGGACACAGGGAGAACATGCAAACTCCACATAGAAAGGTCCAGGCTGAGATTTGCTGAGATGTCCTTGCAGCTTGTTTATACATAGCATTTCTCTGTAAGCAGAAACATAATAAACAATTCATTTTTTTTCAACCTACAATAAAATGGCATTTCTACATTTCTGCTCCTTCAGTTAACTCCACTTTATTTGCACTCAACATTTCATAAACTGTCTCACCTCAGAAAAAAAAAAAAAAAAAACAACAAAATATTTAATGGTCCTGACATCATTATCCATGAAAACGTTTTCCATAGCACGGTAGAGTGTACCATTATGTGCTTATGCCCGCAAAAAATAAAAAAAGATTGTGATGAGTTGAATATTACCCATTATAAACAAACACATCCGTAGGATTCGTTTACAGTGAAATATGGCACGGAGAGATAATTTGAGCGTTCACTGCACAAAACAAGCGCAGGACACACAACAAGTGTCCATACCTCACCACCTCAATTACGGCTGTAATAAGCACGGATACTTCAGGATTATGGATTTACAGATGCTGCTGTGGGGTTACGGTCGTATTTATTGCGTAAATGTCCCCCTGTGTTCTTCAAGATGGAGTTAACAACCGCAATGTTATTTTCAAATTAAATGAGGGAAAAATATTTATCCATCCAGTAAATATGCACTTGCTGATAAACATAGAAAAAAAAAACCAAAATGAATAAATTTATTCATTGGTTCAGATCATTTTGCAAAATTTTTTATATTTTCATTGCAGGATTGTGTTGCTTGCTTGAGAATGTGTTTTAACCAGACCTCTGATAAGCCTGTGCAGTTTTTTCCCCCTCCTTTTAACACAACCTTTGAAGCAAAGGTCTCCTCTCTGAAAGATCTGTTAAAAATCCACTCAGTGGGCTAGCCCAGCGGTATCTTGGCATTTCAAAAACCCACTTGTGCATTTGTAACAATCAATTCAAAATTCCTGGTATACTAAATTGTATTTTTTTAAAAAGCATTAAAATGTAAAATTATGTAAGACAGATAAACACATTCATTTTCTGAAGAAAAAAAAATCAGGATAATCAATTCTCTTGCAGATGTCTGTCAAAATGGCATCCGATCACTCAATACAACTGACCCTCATTGAAAGGTGAGGAGAGACTCAATCTTCAGTCATACTATAATTAATTGTCAAATTATGACTCACATTAAAATTGATTCCCTTTTAATGTGATTGTTTCCTTTTTGGTGTTATATGTAGTGAACTGATTTATTTTTGCCAATATGAGCATCCTGACAATTATGTAGTCAGGAAAATCTTATTTATAGGCCTATTTTAAAAACATATTAGCACTTTATAAACATTTCATATGCATTTTATTTTACTATTTCTACAATATACACTTAAAAGTAATGTTTTATATTTGTTCCGGTAAGAATCTTCTCAATTTACTTTGTTTGATTATTATAAAAAGTTGGAATTATATATATATTTTTTTAATTTAAAGGAGAACATTTTATGTTAGGGCACCATTTCCATCCTAACAGTAAAATAAGTCGTAAGTTGCCAGTCTGGTTTTTTTCTGAGAACCATAACACACAGATCCCAGTTGCTCAGTGTATAACAAATGCTGGATGTTTAGCCTAGCACTGGCACATTGATGACATTTCTGGCTCCCTCAGTAGTGAATGCCTGCTGACTTTCTGTCAATTCTGTTGTGACAGCAGCACCGTGTTTGTGTAAGTGTAGCTTGCATTTTGTGTTACCATGGCTACCAGTTAAAGGGAGTTCCATGTCCTGTTTTCTTCATGAAATCCTTTGGCAGAATTGTGCATTGCCCAAAGATTTTGATGGAATTGTTTGTAAGTCTCATAAGTCTTACAGACGCACATGGATCGAACAACTGACCCTGCTGTCAACACCCCACCCACTGACGCAAAGAATAAAAGAAGACTCTTATTACAAATTAAACAAATAAGGACACTTGAAGGACATGTGAATTTCAGTCACAGAATATTGCCTAATTAAGCCAGATACTTCAGCCTAAGTCTCTGGCCAGCATTTCCTTACTGCAGCAGGGCATTGATTAATTCTCACTGTCGATAATTATTGCAAAATAGCCTCTAGAAATACAAACATCCATTGACCCTAAATAATGATCCGGGAGGAAGCCACCATCGAATGAAATGTTTCTTGGCTGCGGTACAGGGCAGCCTGTATATTTTCATCAGAAATTGAAGTCAAGTACCTCACACAAGGGTACAGCAGCAGCGTCCAACCTGGGAAGTGAACCGGCAACCTCTAGGTCACAAGCTCAGTTCCTTACCCATTGTTCCGCACAGCCAAGAAGAGAAACGTGAAACGTAAAGGAACGTGCTAACAGAGCGTAACGTTTATTCGTCGCCTTTCCTTTCAGATGATGCACTCGCATCACTGGATGCAGGATGCAGGGCAAGGGCAGCATTGAAAGACAGACACAAAATGGGTAGATTATTGAATGCATCTATTCAAGGCTAATTGTGCACAGGGTATCAGATCGCAATTTGATGTGATTAAGGTGGAGGCTGTTGCCAAGGAGAAGTGTGGAAGGCCTCATTTAAAACCCCCCCTCATGCCCCTCCCCCCCCCCCCCCCCCCCCCCCCCCCCCGTTATGAGCGATACAGATAAACACATGGGATGAGCTGACCTTGAGCTTTTACAGTACATGCCAGCTATCTAAAGAAAGATTACATAGACGATTGTTGTATAGGGTGGTTTTGTGTGGCTAAGATACAGTAGCTGTTACCGTTGGTCCTGGTGCTATTTGTGCATGTATATGCCGCAGTCGGCTATGGGTCTAGTCCATATAGTGTAGCGGGATTTATAAAAAAAGTTTAATAAATATTTTAACATATATATGAACAAATAAATAAGAATTTTATATTACTTCCTTTGGGCCTCTGACCTGCGTACATTTTAGTTTAGCTTGACAATATTAATATTCAATCGTGTGTTTATTTCCTTCTGACAAGGTATATCCAGTCGAATATTCAGAAAATATAATCTGTACTAGGCACATATTTCATTCAGTCAGTCCCTCAAGTGCGCTCACTGTGCTGATCCGACAATGGTGACAAAGCATGTTCGGCTAATGAGAGAGTGCATGGAGTGTGTGTTCGCAGTCAAGAAAGAAATAGAGCAACACTGTCACAAAGGGAAGGTTGTCAGGGTTATACAGGCATTCAGAAGCAGACATAAAGAGATGTTCAAGGTTAATGACTTCATTCGCAGTTCATCGCTGCGGTTATCGGATCACTATCGGCTGTTTTCAGGAGAATTCACAAAGCCGCCAATGTGTATTTCGCAGTCTTTAGATTTTCTTATTTAAAAAAAAAAAAAATCTAGTTGTAGAATGAATCTATCAATTATGCTGTTAATTGCAACGGTGTCTCTACATAACAGTTTTTTTTTTTTAAGTTATGCTAAATGCTAAATTCCGTGACTAAATTCTGAGGCGTGGACCTTCCTGACCAGGTGTGTGGCAGCTTTCCACAGAGAAGCCTGAGCCTGCACATTAAAAAAAAAAAACCTCACAGCATTTGCGATTCTGCAGCACCAAGGTGGCAACGTGAAGAGCTGCCACCGCTCTCTGCCCGCAGATTCTCAGTTGATACCGTGTGGTGCTGAACGGAATTCCATGGGAGCACACGGACTCCATTTAGCAAAGCTCCTGTGCTAATTGCCTGCATCTAAAATTAACCTCAGGAAGCAATCAGCTGCGTGGTCGAGCTGGAGCCCCCGTCACTCAATGAACAAATGCTATTTTGGAGTGGCACTTACCACAAAAATGATGGTCGTGTGGAGGTGGCCATGTTTAACTGTCCAATTAAAATGGTGACATTTTGAACTTTCGCTATTCAGTGCATTGTGCGTACAGACCTGGGTCAAATACCGATTTGTTTTTGATTCAAATACTTCTCTGTGCTCTGTTGATCTTCCCTGGTGAAATTGAGCCTGCCAATACGAACAGAAGGCGGGCTTTTTGGCACTTTTTGAGATCATTTCATTGGTTCCAATACACCAGACAAGATCAGTGAAGCGTAGAAAAGTATTTGAATCCAAAGCAAATACGTATTTGACCCAGTTCTGAATGTGTAACATAATGGTTAAGGAAATGGCCTTGTAACCTTAAGGCTGGAGATTTTGAATCACAGGTAGGACCCTGCCATTACAGCTTTGAGTGTACTTAACCTGTATGGCTTCAGTACCACCTGCAAAAATAGATACTGTAATATATTATTATATGTTATGTGCTAATCAAGTTTGAAACTGAAAGGAATATAACATTTTTGTTTTATTCATGTTTCTACAGGGATCCTGTTTTGGTTTTGGGTTAACACTTCAGAATTGAAAACAGGTTCACATATACAGTAACACCACTGAATGCCGGTGACCTGTAGTGAACCTAAAAGAATGAGCACATCCAATTTTAACATTGAGACCCAGAAATCTCTGTGAAACTGTCTTTTTTTTGTTCTTTTCAATCTCTCTTAGATCTCTTAGGATGATGTGTGACTGCCATATTCACCTGAAATGACTCACCATTTTTCTTCAGCAACTAGACCATTATACCTAGTGATACGTACATCACTATAGTTCTTGGGCTCAGCAATATATATATATATATATATACGCACACACACACACACACACCCTCACTGGCCACTTTATTGGGTACACCTTGCTAGTACCGAGTTGGTCTTCTGCTGCTGTAGCCCATCTGCTTCAAGGTTCACCCTGTTGTGCATTCAGAGATGTTCTTCTGCATACCTCGTTTGTAATGAGTGGTTATTGAGTTACAGACTGCAAGCAACATGACATTTTGGACGTGGGATTTATGGTCAAATTTTACCTATTGGTATAATTGTGGTTGCAGATGTTACTGGTACTTGATGAAGAGAGCCTGAAATTTAATCATGCAAATATTCTTGTGTGCATGTCTTGGTCTTAAGAATTTTTTGTCTCTCTCCAATAGTTTTTGTCTGCAAGGAAATGGAAAAAAAAAAAGAAGGAATTATGACGATGGATACAAACATCGGACAGTACGCACTCCAAACGTAATTAATTAAAAGCTAAATGAATGATGATTATCTTAGCCTCTGTACACACTCGATGCCATTGACTTGTTTACATCCGTGGTGAACAGATTGCAACTGAACCTTCTTTTGCTCTCTTGTTAGAATCTTCAGCCATGCGTTCAGATCCAGCCCAATAATAATCAGTGCTAATGGGTCTCTATCAGTGCTACAGGAGAACAGGGAAGATATTTTGGGCAATTCATATGGCACCGTTGTTTGTGGACGGACCAAGTGGCCAAAACTGGGTTGCTCTCTTCCTTGTCCTGTTCAGAGATATTGCTCTCTGGCGCTAGTTTGGTTGGCTATAGTAATAGGTGATTCAGCCACTGGTTTCAGTATTAGTCAATGGTAACGATACGGTAAAAATGCTGTCGATAAGAAAATGAAGTTGCAATAGATGTTTTTTTTCTTCGTCTAATGTCTCCCCATGTGCCGATTTG
This sequence comes from Anguilla anguilla, assembly GCF_013347855.1. Classification (NCBI taxonomy): domain Eukaryota; kingdom Metazoa; phylum Chordata; class Actinopteri; order Anguilliformes; family Anguillidae; genus Anguilla; species Anguilla anguilla. The sequence goes on from NC_049201.1 coordinate 5,547,602, forward strand.
TAAAGTCATTGTGTTATTTGGACAAGCCTGTAATATTTTTGTGGATGAATCAGGGACAGTTTGCATCACTGCCAAGTCACTGTAGCTCACACACATTATATTACATCATGTTACATTTATTTAGCAGACGCTTCTATTCAAAGCGACGTACAAAAATATCATGGTCATTGGAACAACTACAAAACGCAGGTTCGATAAGGTAAAATACTCATTTTGTACAGCTATGTATAGCCAAGAACACAGTTCAGTTCATGCAGTGAATGACCGGACTTCACGTCCCTACTGCGCAGTCACTGGCTCCAATTTGTACAACATCCGTGAACTGCATGTCCCGGGCCTTGAAAACACCAAGCCCATCGTGCTGGGTGACGTCACAGTGACTTTGTCCATATGTTTCTTCCATCTACGAAACTGAAGATACCAGGACTGTATTGAGAGGGTTCCATTACATTACATTACATTACATTACATTCATTTGACAGACGCTTTTATGCAAAGCGACGTACAAAAAGTGCATTTCATGGTCATAGACAACTGCTAAACACGGGTTCAGTAAGGTACAATACTTATTTTGTACCGCTATTTCTAGCCGAGAACACAGTGAACATTATTCTGGCCTAACCTCTGCAAAGCCAACTAGGCAGAAGAATAAGCTACAGTATTAGGACAAATACAAATTACCAAGAAGTGTTGGGATGGGGCAACATGTAACAAGTGACATGAAAAGGGGGGGGTGGGTTATTTATTTATTTATTTTTTATAAAGAGTGAAATATACAGCGTGGTGGTGGTTAGTCTTTGGTTCCGTGCTGCTTAGTGACATCACACTGCACTTGCGTTCTACTGAGTCACACTGGCTGTTCCGTTATCGGCTAGGACTCTTGTCTTTGGAGCGATAAGGGTCCGTGCCATAAGGTGTTTGATGGCGCACCGTCTGAAGTCTCGTCACGTTTGTCCTTCCTCGCGGGGCGTGGCTGCCGGGGTGTCATCTGTCAGATTCAAGCGGAGCAATAAACGTAATGTGAGGGGCCACCGAACTGGGGAGGGGACAGGTGTCACCACCGCGGCACCCTCTGCATTACAAAAGGATCAATGAGGTGCACGTGCTATTGTTCCATGTCTTTGGTTTACAGATAGGAATAAACAGTAGTAACTAACATTGCATTGTACGTCAGCCTGAAGGGTGGATCAGGTGGTCTGTAGAATGAAGCTTAGAATGGAATTCCAAGAAATATTAAGCATGTCCCAAATATTCCCACCTCTTACAAGTTAAAGAAATTAGAAAGAGGCAGCACGCCACAGCACGTGGTCATTTTACGGTGGTTTTATTGAGTAATGCCTTTCCAAAAGACTGATTGACATTTTGTCCTTCCTTGTGATGTTCCTGGGAAATTTTTTTACAGTTAATCTGCTGGAAAGCAAAATAAAAAGTACAGACGGTTGTGTGTGTATGTGTGTGTGTTTGTGTGCATGTTTGTGTGTGTGTGTGTGTGTGTGTCCTCAGTGCCCCATATCACCTCAAACACTGCCAGCTGGTTAGTGCTTATAATTTGTACATAATAATTTAATTAATGTGCTGGCTGGAAAATTTAGAGAGAAAAAAATGTCACTACATTGCCTGGGAGTGATCATGCTGTTTTTCACATTATTTTGATTGTTTATTTAAGCCGGTTAAGCAGGTGTAATCCTGTTTACACTGATTAGGCAGGTGAGATGTTGTTTGCCACTGAATACTGTAAACCATACAGCAGTCTTGCCAGGGCAGTGTATCCATGACAAACAAAATGTCCCCGCAAGGGGAAAAAAAAAAAGGTGTGTACAATAGCAAATGGTTTAATCTGTATATGCACGGTCTCATTCACTCTAACTAAATGCTTCCCAGTGAATGTTTTTCTAGTGAAAATGTGGCGAAAAGTCAGTGAAATGCCATCTCGTTCAGGTGAAAACACCAGCTACATTTGGTTGAAAAATGAAACTAGGATGCTGCCAGGCTGTATCCTATTAAACCTGAGGTATGTTGGGGTTAACCTAGTCCGTTTATGTCAAAACATCTCTCAACCTAGATATCCACCCCCCCCCCCCCCCCCCCCAGATGTCTAGATTCCAGATAGATTACCATAGAAGACATTTTAAAAAAATCCTTTTACAGTTTTATAATTTGGTCTTTCTTTTCTAAAAATATTTTTGTTAAGTTCTTGTGCATATTGCCTATCATTCATATGCACATGGATTTAAAGAAAATTGCCAAATTATCCTTGTAATTTGCACTGGGTAAAATAATGTGCTTAAACAAATATGTTGCTGGCTTTTTGTTTGAACTCAGTTCCTGTGGTCCTCCATTGGACCTCCTCTTGGGGTGAGTAAATCCACCCAGCTGTGAGAGCCATATCAATAACCCTTGTTTGTTTGAGCTACAAACAACTCATGGTGTTTTTCTATCTTACATCAGAGGAGACTGAAGGCCAGTCATGTCTAATTCTGATCACCTTCAAGCGACGACTGAAGACTCACCTCTTCAGGTTGCACCCCTCCCCATCCCTCCCTACCTCCATGTAGTCTGTAATTGGCTATGTAAGCTTAGGTTTGTAGCTAGGTAAGATGTTTATCTTAGTTTATTTTAGTTATTGCACTTGTGCCTACTTAATTATTGCTTGTATTATTTGCATAGACTGCTTTGTTGCTGCTTTTGTTTGTGTTGATCAGGTTAACCTACAGGGTCCAAGTTAAACTACGCAGTCGCTCCCTGAACTCGGAACTCTACTTCCTTCTAGGGTTTTCAACACACCTGGTTATGGTTATACACTTTGTTGTACATCGCTCTGGATAAGAGCGTCTGCCAAATGCCTGTAATGTAATGTACAAAAATGCATCCAAGTTTAGAACATTTCTTTGTTTTTTTTTGGTTTGAGTGTATGAATTCTTTGTAGGATAAGACATAATTAGCACTATTTTTTTAACTGAAAGCTGAACCACTACAAATAAATCTGAAGACAATCACTGGTATTGGCATAATTGAACCATTCTTGAAATAAGAACACTTATTTTCAATAGTGGCAAGAGATGTCGAGGCTTGTCGTATTTGAAGTAATGACATTTCAGTCATTGTGTGCTCACTGTTGGAGCCATTATAAATGCATTGTAAGTGTTCACAGTTTTGGCTTGTAATAAGTGTAGCTTGTGTGCGTGTATGCGTGTATGCGTGTGCATGTGTGTGTGTGTGTGCATGCATGCATTTGTGTGTGTGTGTGTGTGTGTGTCTTTCATTCAGGTAAGGCGCAAGACATCAGAGCGTGTGTTGTTTGTGGACAAAGTATATCTCCTTCCTAAACACAATGACATACACTCAGGTCTGAGGACCAGATAAGGCAGGACATCAGCTTCAGGTCAGGCCCTTTGAGGGTATTTAAACCAGGATAGAAGACCAGTGTGAGGAGGGTTACTGCAGAGGAAATTTGTGTTGCTCTTCAGTGATCTTACCACTGGCCAGTGGCCAGTGTGACATGCAATAAACTTTTACTTTACCATCGTAAAAATGTTGTTGTGGTGAGTTCCCACATTGTCCTGACTTTGACTCAACAGAAAGAGGCTTTGGTTCCAAACGTAAGTACGGTCCCATATACAAGCAAATGGGTGGTGCACGCGTTAAAATCTGGTAGAAAGTTCTGAAGCACTACACATCACTGTGACAGGTTCCCAAATAAATAAATAATGAATGAATTATTATTATTATTATTATTATTATTATTATTATTATTATTAATAATTGTGGTGATAGAGAACAAAAAAAGGAAAGGATATATTTTACACTTATCCTCATATGCTTTTAGCAATGAACACAAGCTCTAGATGGACATTCAAGGTTATTTCCTTCACTGAGTGGTGTCGTGAATTACCCCTGGAGGAAAAAAAAAAGTGCTATGTACTGTGCACGCACATACATCCGCAAAGGATGTGCATTTAGCCTCATATCTGCTTTCCATGAATGCCATTTTCAACACGACTGAAAGCACCATTATTATTATTGTTAGTATTTTTTGTAATGTATTTATTTATTTCTTTAGTCTTTTCTTTCAGAGAGCGGGCGAGAATCTCAGCGGGTCTTTTCGTGATGGGAGGCTGTCCTTGCGATGTGAACAGCATCCCTGGTCTCAAGTGAACCATTGTGTTTAGCGGAAGTGCTTTCAACGTGACAGCCGTGGCCCAATAGATGGAACAACCTTGAACGAAGGTGGCTATATTTGCCTGGGGAATACCCCATCAACATTCTTGCACATGCATCATAGTAGCACTACATTATGGCTCCACTTGTGCGCAAATCAGTAAATTACCTGTCTGCAAACGGCAATACACAATCAAAGCATTCGTACGAATGAATGAAACGTTGCATTTATATAGCACTTTTCCAGATGCTCAAAGTGCTTTAGAATCATGTGGGGGAACTCATATAAACCACTACCAATGAGTAGCGCTCACATGGGCACAGCCTGCACGGCAGCCATTTTGCGCCAGAACGTTCACCACACATCAGATGCGGGAGAGAAACATTTTTAGCCAATTAAATAAATGATGATTAGGCGGCGCATTGAGAGATCCAGGTTGGGAATTTACCCAGGACACTGGGGAACCTCCTACATGTTGCAATGAGTGTCATGGGGTCTTTAATTCCCACAGTGAGTTGGGACCTCAGTTCAATGTTTCATCTGAAAGACGGCATCTCCTACAGCACAGTGTCTCCATCACTACACTGGGGTTTATCCTACCATGGAGAAGATTGCCCCCTGCTGGCCCACCCATTACCAACTAAGCTTTCCTGGAGGTCTTCCATCCAGTTAATAACAAAGCCCACACTCACTTAGCATCAGCCATTCAGCAAGTACAGGGTGCATGGTGGCATGGCTGCAGACATACCCATTGCATATCATCATCAGTGATTAATCTGATAAAAAACAAAAAACAAAGGTGTTGCACTTATTAAATATCCAACTGTAAAAAGCATACCCTCAATGGATGATACCGTAATTATACGTTTCAGTTATCCATATAAAAAACTAATTACGGGCTACGTATTCTACAGTAAGAGACCACAGAAAGACCTGTGCATGGATTTAAGTAATTGCAGTAATTGCCCCTTTGACTGGGTCATTTTCAGTGGATTCATTATGACTCTGGACACTCCGATCAATGGAAAAGGAAGGAAGATGAAGATAGGAACCTCTTCCTGTGGCCGAGCATCAGGATCGATCAGAGAGGAACCAACAGAGGCCTCCTCATGAACAAGAACAGCACAGTAAAATGTCCAGTATTAATTAAACTCACAGTAATCATACTTACTGTAACAGTGTTACAGTAATCTAACAGTGTAGACAGGCATTTGCAATGAATTCACACACACACACACACACACACGCACACACACAAATTTATCCTTTAATGATTTTTTTTTTAAATGTGTAAATGTGGTTATGAAGGGATATCGATACAGGGCAAATGCTTTCAAGGGAGCGAAAGCTTCACCCAAAGCAGTCTGGCAGCCAAAGTAAACAGAGGTCAACACTCTCACAGAAAAGCAGCCATTTGAAAACACACGGCACAGCAGTCATTGATTTGAGGTTGCTAAAGTCAGCCCCAATATTAAGCCCTTGCAGAAAGGAAATCCAACAGTGACTCAAATGGCAAAATACCATGGAGAACAATCCCCCCAGAAAAAAAGAGATAGACATCCCACAAACCACTGCGAGTAAACAGTCTTCCTGACAGATACCTTTCATCATACTTTTCATAATGTGCTGGATTTCTCCAGTCCTCTTGGACTCAGATGCTTTATTAATATCCTATGATGTAATTTCATATTTTAAAAAGTTAAATGGGACTTTCTGAGGAATTGTGGGATTGTAGCGGTTGGACAAGACAAGTCTTTTGACGGCTGGCGCGGGGGGGGGGGGGGGGGGGTCTTCCTTAATTAATACAAAAGCTTGATTTGATTGAGGAAAGTCGGAAAGCAATGCAAGGTGGCATCGTCTGAAATCCAGGAGATTACAGACAGCCAGACTATTCTGTTGTACATTTTAGTTGTTTGCCAAGGAGGCCTCTTTAAGGACCAGTTTTGTTTGACTGCAATAAAACTCACTTGGGTGCATTTGGGATATGATATCTGGGATATGATTCATGCAGTAGCCTGCAGGACAAAGGGAGTATGCTGATTTGATTGCTCTTTTCTTTGAGTATCTCTGCCTTGCTTAGAAGCATGTTTTTATTTGCTTATTTATTTATTTTTGTACTGTGATTTACTTTTGTAAGATGATTGTTTGTCCTTGGATGGAATGTGTTTTGCATACGCAGCGCCATATTTTGCCTCTCTGAAGTCTTTATGTTTCTCCCTGTTATTTTGTTGAGGTCCTCCCCGCAATGTTTATTTCCTGTTTCCTGTAATATACAGTGAGCAGCATAATGTTTGTGACACTTTTTTTTCTTGATTTGGCTCTGTACACAGTTTCAGATATGTAATGAAATGACTGACATGCGATGAATAGCACAATCTCACTTTCTAGGGTGTTTTATACACTTTGGTTTCGCCATGTAGAAATGACAGCACTTTTTATTCATAGCCCCCCACCCCCCATACTTGACTAATCAGAAACACCTGAGAAGCCTTTTGTCCCAAACATTATGATGCCCTGAAATGGGGGGAATGTTTACAAAAAGTGCTGAAACTGCACTTCAACGACATGTGAATTTGAGTGTATATTACAATGTGTTAAATCAGTCAATGCCTGAGTTCAACATCACTGGCTAAATGATATCAGCAATTAAATTTACATTTTCACATCTTCACACATTTTACACATACATACTTAGCCTGTCATATTTACATGAGGGTGTGAACTGGCCCGCAAGTCCCAAAACTACTTCTCAAATTATACTGTGTTGAGTGATAACCACATTACTGGCACGTTTTAAACAGTGTCTTCCTCAGAGCATTGTGAACAGGAAGACCAAAAAGTGGGCGGAGCTACAGCACCTGCAGTCGGTCTCGCCTTTGCAAACTGAAGACCTGATCACATAGGGAAACGCTAGTCAAAACACGTCCGCATTGTGATTATCCATCGGCACAACAAAGCATTGTTATAATCATTTGAATGACAGGGAGGTGTGAACCACTTCACATCCCCATGTGAATTTTATCCCCTGGACCAGCATCCCAACTCACTAATTGAGGGAGGGGTACTAGCGGCACGAGCAGTTCATTTCTAAACTAATGTACGTATGAAGCCGGATTTTGATGGTAAACTTTTCTTTTTATGCTTAATCTCCCTTTTTCGCCCCCAGGTTAGATTGAGGAGCCGCGTTCATCCGAGGTTGTTGCAGAAACCTCCGCTATTGATTTGGAGGCTGGCAGACGAGCAAGCAGACCCCTATCCGTACCTCTGAAGCATGTGATTTCCAGCACCCCTTCCCATCGCGGGCTTGCACGGACGTGAGTAAGAGGAAGACATCTCAGGAACAGTCTGAAGAACCCGCGAGTCTGCCTTTCGGCATGAAGAGAAGCTATCATCTTTTCCAGCGGAAACGCCCCCCCCCCCCGTCCTCGTCCCCGTCCCCGCCCCCCGTCCCATCCCTGGGCAACACTCAAACCAATTATGCGTGTCGCCCTGCGTGGCTGCCAGCTACAGTTGGCACTGGCACAGTCCGGGTTTAAGCACCAGGACCGCGGGCACCAAACCTCGCACAGGAACAGCGCCTTAACAGGATGATCCACCTAGTGTCTCTTTTATTTCATTTATTTATTTTATATATGTCACCAGAAAGGGCGGAAATAATCCGAGTAATATACTGATTTCTGCTCCGAGGCGACTTTTTCTCTCTAAGTTTTGAGCGCAGGACTGAGCTCTACTGAGCTCTGAGCAGGTGTTCCAGCCAGGTAAGAGTGAGTGAGAAGGACTGTGGTGGACGCCAGCAGACTGGGTTAGTCCCCTGTTCCTTATGCTTTTGGGGTCTGGTACTGTCACACTGCAAATGACAGCAGATTTCTTCAGTTTTTTTCCCCTCTGATTTCTTTGGTTTATACACAAACAGACGCACGTGCACACAGGCACATGCACGTGCACACAGAGGTAGAAAAACAGTACGTTAGGCTCACCTCTCACCCATAAAGATAGCGCCGGGGACAGGTTTAGGGGTGAAGTCATTTGTGAAACCTTACCAAGGCCAAGTGATGCTGGTGAGAGAGAGAGAGAGAGAGAGAGAGAGAGAGAGGGGGGGGGGGGAGGGAGGGGGGAGGGAGGGAGGAAGAGAGAGAGAGAAAGGGGGGGTAGGAGAGAGAGGGAGTGAGGGAGAGAGAGAGAGATGCTCCTGTGTGCTACATTGCAAATAACAGATGGCCATTGATTAGGAAGCAGGAACTCGTTTGAAATGTTAATATGTGCAACTCTTGGAGAGAACAAAGGTTCAGGACTCCATAAGTGATGTGCACGTTTAGAAGTAGTAGTTCAAGATAAATCTGCTCAGTACAGAGTTCACCTCCTCTTGGATCCATGCCATTGTCTGTGGTACTAAAGTGGCCCAACATCAATACCTTATCCCCCCGCCCTCCCCCCTCCCCCCTCCCCCCAGGTTCATGGATACTTTGTCAGCCATCCTGGATCTGCCAAAAGGTTTATGCTTGTGCACCAATATTTTGGACTGGATTCAAACAAAAGTGGCCCGTAACTTTAATGCGAAAACAAATCTATGCAAGTGCTAGTTTTTATTATAATTACTACTAATAACTACTGCTTAACTTTTTTCACAAAAAAATGCATTTGAATGTTCAAAATTCAACTTTAGATCACATGATTATGAACTGTTCAATCTCTTCATTAATCAGCTATGTTAGGCCTATAAATATGGTATACACAAACGAGTGTATGTGATTCCAATGTGGACCTAACGCACACTGTCAGAATAAAATTCATTTTGTCACAACACTGAGCATTTCATTATGCGCTGTTGTTGAGTTGATACATATACAGTAGTCTCGGTCACATTACAATCAAAAGTCCTACTATTGTTCGGTTACGACAGGGTAGTAGACTCACAACAGGTCGAGGGGGTTGTAAAAATCCACCAGCCCATGCTGCAATAACAACAGTGCACTATTGCCATGTTAGCCTCATTGTATACACAAAGTTTCCTCTGACAATTATATGTCAACCAATTATTTACAAACAAACAATCAAATGAACAAACAAGAAAGAAATTCATAAATAAAATCAACTCTATCCAAAACAAAAAGTCACTAAAAAAGCCGAGGAAAAGATGCGGTGGTAAATGCATGCTGGGAATACGCACACATCGTTCGAATTCAAACGTTCATTATGTAGCCTAAAGCTATGTAACATTCAGCATCTACTATAGTGTTACATACGTTTATTTTTATTTCAAAGACTGTCGAAATGCTAGTCATCCATTGTTGGTTCCCCTGCTGTATTTTTCAGTCGACACTGGATTTTCATGTTTGTTTGATATTGAGCTTACGTTCTTAGATAATTTCAATTGCTAAACTGTTTAGACTCGTCCTTAGAGGCCCTAATTCAAACTGCACTCTATTGCAGACCGCATACATTAATCTCGTTATAATAAAATAAATAAGTAAATAAATAAATAAAATGTTGGTGAACTTTCTGTCGCGTAATACAAGATCTACGGTAATGAGAGACAACTAAACCGGAATTTGACTAATTGATGGTATGAAGCAAATAGCAAATCGATGTCCCTGGGTCTATGGGCGTGTGCACGGTGCTGTCGACCTGTTTTCCCAACCCCCCCTCCCGTCCTTGAGACACGACTGTGCTGGTTGTGCCATCTACAGATCTAAGCTTGTTCACTGCAGCTGTCTGATGCCTTCAGCGAAGCCTTTCCTAGTTTCGCTGTCGGCTGTGCTGTGCGTGCGCCGGGCACACGCCGCTTGATTTGTGGCGTAAATAAATAAATATATGTATTCATTTGAATGCACTTACATGGTGCTTATACCACTTTGGGGCGCAATGGGCCGTTCTTCCTTATTAAATTACCGCGGTTCGTCTCGCGCCGTTCTGGATTCGTCATAAATATAACATTTTGAAGCACTCGCTTATTTGGATACACTAGGACTAGAAAGCACCGATGGAGGTATAGGCGAAGACGCATTCTGTCTGGATTCTATCGTCTTGCTCGCTAAACGCGTTGGAATTTTTTTTGCGCCTGGAGCACACCAGAGAGATCTTTTCCAACTCAACTTGAGAGGAAACTATACAAGTCTTGTGTTGCGAAAGCTACAGCTGCCGCTTTGCTCGCAGTGCGGGTTGCCCCGCCGTTCGCAATTTCCTCAAGGAGCCGGGAAAGGATGCGCGTTGTTGGTTCGTTTTTTTGGCATTTTTTTCTCTTTTGGAATTAGAAGACGATGCCCTGGAACGATAATGGAGTAAAAGCGAGCACCGATAATCCTGCAGTTAATTGCAAACAATGGATACACGTCCGATTAATAAGGTAAGGGGAAGGCAACGCTTCATAATGTCTATTTCTAAGTGTGATATGATGGTTGAATTTATTCGCATCATAACTATTCTCCACGAAAAATATTCGTCAGAGCAACGCTCGCATATTTAATCCGCACTTTATAAATAGCCAAGCTACACGGGATGCACGCATGTGAATACAATTAAGGTAAGCATGACCGCGATGATATAGGTGTTCAATTTCTCTCCGGTTCAAAAATGTTTGCCTCGACAAATAGACATACGTTTAACCCAGTACCGCGTCTCTCTGGTGATTCTGATACTTATTTAAATGCGGTACTACCGTAAATTAGACGCCAAAAGTACACTGTTGAATATTCCATTAACCCTTCAACCTTTGGAAATCCATGCCAGCGTAACAGTTTTTTTCTTCTTCAACATTTCAGAACAGTCGTAATCTTGAGACTTATTTACTCACTTGTTCAATTTCGCTGAAAGGGAAATAGGACCGCCTAAGTATGACCTTTTTAAGTATAGAGCTTGCCACAAAACGCCGACTAAAAACGACTTAACGCTCGTGCCAGTCTGATCCATACAGATGCAATAAAAACAGGGGCAACATCGAACCAAATGCTGTAACATATGACGTTTAAATATGAACAACGGCACTTATATGTTATATTCTAATGCTATTCTAGCCGGTTTACGTCTCTTCGGGGAAAGTAAACATTCGTTGTTTGTAACACATTCATTGGTCATTTGTGTCTTTGGAACACAGACTTAATGCGTAATCATGCATGCAAGTAGCCACAATAAATGGACGCAAAAACTGGTCGTGAATTGAAACGCCAACTGAATGTAACGTGTTGTCATCCATCGCTTCAAATCAATGTAAAGTGTTTATTCCGTTCATATACCTACTTCGATCAAATAAACTATTCCTAAGACCGCGCGTTGTTCGCTCCCTGGGTACACATGCACCAACATGTAGACACGCCACATAGTTTTTTAATTTACTCTAAGAGTAATATTCTGTCATTTGCATCACACCGCAAGCCATGCATCACAGGTTAGGCTAATGCTGAATGCAAGTCGAATACGTGGTGCAGCCGACTGACGCGAGTTTACATTCGTGTGCATATCGTAGCCAATGTCCGTTCTGTGTAAGCAGGTGATAAAAGGGATAGACAATAAAAGGGAAGATATCAGAATTTGTGTGCACTGTTCTGAATAAACTTCAGGAGTCAAATGGTTTCAGTACTTTTCTGGAAATGTAAAATACTGGATGGCGTTAAACTCTCGTACGAGCTCGTTTTGTATAGACCTGGGTAGGTGGAGAATTATGTGCAGATTTTTTTCTTCTCTATGCAATAAAACCTCGCTCACCAAATGCATTTTACAATGCAGATATTGTATTCTGATATACGTCACGCGCAAAATACAAGGCAACGCGCTCGCGTTCCAGCATATGCACTATTATTGATTATTTGTCCGTTAAATTTATGTATTTGATTTTTATTTAATGGTATTTCTCCGTTAAAAAGCTGTATGGCATTGACTCAAGGTTAGGCATTATGTTCAGCACCACAGTAAGCTCAGTTTAACAGTAAAATTAAGAATTCAGGATATTAAAAAAATAGAGAAACAGCTCATGGAAGTGGCTTAATCAGCACACAGACACTGATCATTATATGAGCGGTTTTATGTACAAAACATTGTCTGTGCTGTAATGTCAGTCGTTGTTTAATATTTACGAACCACAAACTGTCAAAATCTGGTATTTTCTGTTCTGCCTGAGGTCAAATACGCTATTACTTGAAAAGTGGTACCATATCGCATTTTTATTATTTAAATAAATGCACCGAGCAAGATAGCTGTGATTCAGATTCACCACCGATGATGTGTACCCACATCCCCATGGTACAGGTTTGTTGTACACCATTAGCTATATAATGGCTGCATAATAACACATCCTGTGGAGACAGGTAAAAAAAAAGTTATCCTGGTGAAATCATTAAGGACTCATTGAGCTATTTATTTTACAGTATTTATTCATTTTATTTCATATGCTTACACGACACAGGAAATAAAACAAAGCAGTAACACCCAGTTAAATCCACCCCCATCTCCCACCCTCCAAGGAATGAATATGCATTTATCAAGTGCTCTAGCTGGGGCTGTGGCTCATTTTGAGTGACTGTTACCAAGGTTACCACATGGGCTACATTGGCTAACTATGAAAGTCCATGTTTACATAACTGCAATGAAATATAGTTATTATTCATGGAGGGGGGTAAGATACTAATTATGGCATATACTTAGTCTTATTATGTTAAGGATAATTTTTATAAATGGTGACTACCCTGCAGTTCTTGTGATTATATGACTCAGATGTATGTATGCATTTATTTATTAATTTATTTTTAATCACACTCATGTCTTTCACAGTGTATACAGACATGTCTGTAACTGATATTGGCTAGATATGGTGCATTGTCAACAGATGAAGACAAACAAATGATTGACTTTAGGCGATGATGAAGATTATGATGATGGTGCTCAGGATGATGATGACGATGGTGATGATGATGCATTTTTAGCTTGTTTATGGTTCTTTGTATAATAAGACACAACAAAGATATGGAAATAAAATAAGTAGAGGGATTTTCTGTTTTTTAAGTTTTTTTGGTAATTGCTGACTGATACCAGGAGTTGAATATTGGACTAGTTTGGCCTTCTCAAAAGTATATAGGTGACTATTTAAGTTTTTAAAAATGATTTTTTTCTTATTTTTATTTGATAATGATCAACTGATACAGGCTGGGAATCTATGGTTATAGTTTGATCAACACTGGGTCAGTGGCACGATGCAGCACAACACTGGGAAGAAATGGTTGTTAATGGGTCTTTAAGTTGATGTATGTTGTGTGCAAAGCTGGTTATTTCCCATAGACACAGGGCCAATGATTCATCTTAGCAGACGTGTAATAGACATTGGCTTTTCTCCTACCGGAGAAGAGAGGGAGATTGAGTATAATTCACTGAACCACTGGTGCCGTAACTAATGTCTGGGTGTGTAAATATGAGGATCTATTGAAATGCCATTCATAAATAACATTAGGTTAAATGGGAAATATGGTATGCATGCTAAAAGCATGTATACAGAAACCTAGCCCGCGTGATGGAGGCTGTGTGTGTGTGTGCGCTGATATGTAGGCCAGAATCCCTCCAGAGACCTCAGAGACTTCAGTAAGCAGGAAAGGAGAGCCAGTTCCTCTTTTCTTTTTTCTTTTTTCTGCATTTGGTAAAAGGGTCAATGAGGGAGAGAAATATGTTTCACCAGAGAAGACAAGCACAAGGCCTTGTCAGCTTTGAATGGCATTTTTTATCGCGGGACAACGCACATTTACGATGTGGTTATGCTGAAGATAAACACACGAGGCGTGCACCTGTTCTATTAGGGGCGGGGTCCTGGACAGCACTGGCTCATGAATAACCGTGGGCTTCATGAATAACCGTGGCTGAGGAAAGGCGTCTTTTAAGCTTGATTAATAAAAATGCTGATCACTACGCTTATGAAGCTCCCAACATTTTTTTTAGGCATGCACTCTCCAATTATCATATTAAAGGGATGCAGCTCAAATCCAGCCCTGGAGCCTACTGGTACTTCCCGTTTTCATTCTTACCCTCCAATCAGAGACTGATTTAGACCTAGAAATCCAGATGAGTGGGATCTCTGACTAATCAGCGGCATTCATTAATCAACAAACCTATCACGTTAAAAAGGAAGCCAGCCATTTTACTGGCCCTCGAGTGCCAGAAGCACGCTTTTGCCTAGGCATTAATGCCACTGCAGGCACGCCTTGTTGATGTGTCCACTGGATGAATGCAAGATGGTTTTATTTACTCTGTAATCAATCCTTAAGACTTAAAGGGCTGGTGAGTTGGTATTTCAGACAGCAGTCTGAAATGTGGCTTCGTTTAAGATGTGCGGCGCTGCCTTTCTCAGAAGTCCAACCCCCTTAAAGACGGTGGAAGTTTCAGTCGAGCAGCTCTGAGTGCCGTTGCTACTTCCAGGAAACGGGAGTAGCTCATGACGTTTGGTAATAGCTCACTTTGTTTCAGCACTGGTCATGGGAACCCACTTTATGCTTGTTGCACTTCAGTTGGTTTAGGATGTTCCAAATGTTCCAAATTTTTACCTTGTCTTTTTAGATCTTTTTTTTGTTGTTGAAAGATGTGTTGGGAGATCCCGCTGGGCGAAAGGCTTCTGAAAGCGGGGGGGGGGTGGGGGGGGGGGGGGGGGGTGTTGGTGGTGTGCATGACTCTCTCTGAGACATTTGCGGGATCTCTTTAAGACATGCACGCTCTAGAAGCACCAGATAATGCCGCTATCTCCCTTAATCCCCACGCCTGCAGTTTAAGAGGTCGCCTCTACCTCAAGGGATTAGTGCGTTTCCCCCCTAATGAACTTAAAATTAGCCACTTCATCCACTGGTTGCATGCATATACTAACTGCTTAAATGTACTTAGTTGGTGTGCGAGTTCATAAGAAACTGCAGTGCTTCATGGTGCCTGGCCCAGAGTGAAAAATCAAGCTTCATTTAAAAAATGAAGCCTTATCTTTCAATGATATATTTCACGTTATTATCCATCATACAACACGAATAAGCTTTAAACTGCTTTAAACAGGTAATGACAGTGTTAATAAAGGGGTTACATAAATATTATGGAGGCAAAATGACACTTGTGACAGAAAAGTTATGTCAAAATATTACGCCAGATCGATAACAAAATATTGCACAATATGCATAGCAAATCAGTGATCTTTCTTGTATTTTAGGCTTGTGTAGTTTATGTCAGTGGTTATTGACAGTCTTTCCACCTAACAGTCAATGATTGTATTTGGCACTAAGTTGCATCTATTATGCAGGGGTGTCCATGCCCACATACTCTGACTGCAGCGTGTAGGATTTGTATTATAGGGCTTATTGTTTATTTTGTGACATTGGAGCTGATTGCTGGGGGAATGAATGGATGAATGATTGAATGAATTGATGGATGGATGGATGGATGGATGGGTGGATGAATGAATGAATCTTCATAAGACATACTCTGTGAATGCCACATGTAGGGTTTGTATTATAGGGTTTTTTTTTATTGTGTGGCTGTGTTAGAGCTGATTAATGGGTGAATGAATGAATGAATGAATAAATCTTCATAAGCCAGGGAGGGCTCACTCTGTATCTGTAGATGCTCTACATCTACAGTAACTTGCCAACCCTTCCACAGCCACACCCACGGGAACATCTCTCCTATAATGCATAATGCAGGCAGTTATAAATAGAAACATGTGACTGATTTTGTGTCAGAAACACTTGCATTCTTCTCCGCGAAGGCATGAGCACATTGTTCGAGCCTTTAAACCCAGCCATCCTGCTGCAGCCCCGTGTCTATATTTGTACTTATTTTAACTGCATTTTTAACTACGTTAAAAACCCCCCGCGGTTTTTCGGTTTGTGTGATGTGATGTGTCTAATGCAGTCGCCGGTGCGGTGTGGCCTGTTTCCGGGCAGGTCTGGAGGTCTGACAGGCCTCTAAGGACACCTCAGTGGATTGGCCGGCTATAAATAATGGCACATATGTCACTGGATGCTTCAGTGGCATGGGCTTAGACCTGGGCCTCTCACGCGTGGTGTCTGACCTGGCGTAGGGGTGTGTCCCGGGGGGCGTGTCCCGCCTGGTGTCTGACCTGGCGTACGGGGCGTGTCCCAGGGGCATGTCCCGGGTGTGGACCGGGCGTGGCCCGCCGTGTCCTCCCTGCTGCTCCGACCCCGGTTCAGGACATGGATGGCGGACTGTGGCGTTCGGTGTGGCGGTGAAGCGGACCGGTCTCGGCAACGGAGGCTTGTGGAGAGAGCACACCACACGCACCTGGGTTGCGTTAACCAATCAGCCCAGGTGCTTAAAGGTGTGGTGCTGTCCACCTGCCGGCGTTGCCGAGACCAATCCGCTTCACTACAGGACCGATTGTCACACGGTCCTTACGACTGTCTGGGGAAGTGTTGTTGGACATATGCCTGTACCATTTTTATTTTTTTGTTTTGTGTTTCTTGTTTTTGACACAGTTCTTCATTCCTGCTGAGAAACCCAACCTCCCACTCTCAAACGCTACATATCTCTGCACATCAAAATAAACTTGACATTCTCTTTGTCGCATATTAAGCTAGAAACCCCAAAATATCGCATTTTTGATGTACAATACAAAAAAGCATTTGAATAACAAGGTTGTCAGTCAAAGCACAGTTTGAGCCATCTGCAAAAACCGAGACTCAATCTGTCAATGAAACGAACAAAACCATTTAAAAATAGCCCTTTGTAGACACACAGCACTCCAATAGGCTCAGTAGATCAAAGAGGACACATTAAAAATGGGGAGTGAATTAAACTCTTGAAATTGTTTTTTTAATTCAGCCATCTGTACTTTCATTGAACATTGACCACATGGACATTTCTTGACATCATTATTATTATTATTATTTTTTTAACAATTTTTTTTCCAGCCTCAAAATGTGGACTGTGTGCCAACTATTGCATCTCTGGAGTGACCGCTTATGCCACCAACACCCACACACCAAAAAAAAACGGAAAAAAAAAAATAACCGAAACACTACAGGCCGAGCGTGGGCCCTCCTCCTCCTGCGAGCCGTGAACTGTGGGCCACCGCGCGCGGCACCGGTGGAAATCAGAAGAGGTTGCTCCTCTCCGGTGACAGCTCTTAGCCGGCGGGCACCAGGTGCATCGTTAGCGGGAACTAACCTGAGGAATCCGGCCTGTCTTGTCTAAGCTGTGGTCCCGGTGGGCGTGAAGGCTGTTATGTCTCCCGCTCTCTCTCGCACACTTCCGCTCCTTGGCTGTGTGATGGTGCAGGCCGGGGGTTACGGCAGGAAGCTTTTGGGGCGCCTCTAATGCCGTAATTCCTGGAACATTTACCTGCACACATCTGCAGTTCTGTTTTTGGGTTTGGTTTATTGTGTGGCACGGTGGGCTTGTGTGCGGTGGCGGCGACTCCTCCTGCTCGCGTTGATGGACTCACAATGGAGGGGTGTGCCTCCCCCCCCCCCCCCACATCGCCCCGCCCATCATTCACCCTCCTCTGTCCACGGCCGTTGTTTGTTCGTTTCTGTAAGCATTTTTTTTTCCTTCTTTTTTTCCCTTTTTTTGTGCTTCTGCAGCAGAAAGGCGCTGTCGCCGTGTTTTATTGCCAGCGAAATAAAGTTCTCTCGCCATATACTTTCTCTGTCATAACATTTTATATTGTAATGATGGAAAACCGACGGGAGATATTTCTTAAAATAAATAAGTGAAAATAATGGATTCCATTGGTCAGGACTGCTGAGCCCGGGGTATGTCACCTGAAACCAAAATAAGAGTCCCCTTTGAACCGTAGGGAGGAGCAATATATTGACTTTAATGTTGGCTTAGAACCTGGCCTACTGCTAGCCAAGGGAGCTGTATGAATAGGTCAAAGCTCTGTTGGAAAGTATGTTGGAATAGGAAAGTATTTTTCAATTTGGTGAGTATGTTGGAGTAGGGAGGTATTCTGAAATAGTAAATTGCAATCACTACCGGTAATTGAAAGCACTGTGGTTCTAGAACACTGACTTAGAATGGACAAAAAAAAAAACATTCCAAAAAACCTACTCTTCAAGGGGTTATGTTAAGAAGGGTTTAAAACATTTGCTTGCTTGTTATCCTGCTTTTCTGAGTGACATGGTGGTGATGTGTATGCATTTTCTAGGTGCTAATTGACCTTGCGTGACAGACTGTGGCACCAGGTCTGTACAAAAGGTATTTGTCAGGCATAACTGCACCTGACAAAATCCTCCACGGGTCAAAATGTCGCTTAAATCATTAATCCGGCTTGGGAGAATTTCATACCGCGCACGGATATATCTCTTCTCCTCCTTTGTTCTCTGGTACCTCATTATTCACACAGAAACAATGAGGCGACTTCCCCCTGTCAATCCCTAAGGAAACCAAGAAAAAAACATGGATAAAGATAAAGAATCTAATGTCCCAGCATTCTCTGCTTGTCGAGGGAAGCAGTGGCTCTGTGCCCAGACTAAGTAATTGCGTCCTTTAAATGCTTCACCTCGAATGCGAATACGGAATGTTTTGTAAACAGTTGTTTGTGGACTGAGAGAGGCTTAGCTCAGTCTCAGTTTTCACGGAATGTTGGTAACTACCGTCCGTTTACCCTGTTCACGTCAGACGACAAAACTTTCAAGTCGGAAACCAACTTTGAAAGCGAATGCCTCCGTACTGTGGTGCTCTAATCACTGACCTGTCCGGAGACCCTGCTAAGCCAGACTCCCATCGGCTCGCCTTTTTTATTATTGACCATAAAGCCGGTGATCTACGGTTTGCTTAACCGCTCTTAAACTTTTCCTTTCCTTTGCCATGGGGCCGTTGCCAAGACAAAGGCGCTGATTGATCACAACTATTTCGTCTTAGACACATATACAGTCTTGGTTAATGTACCCTCCCGGCTTAATTTGTCCACCTGTGATGAGTAATTTATGCTTTTATGTTATTTTTTCAGTGGAACTTTATTTTTTTTGGCTGACGACCACTAACTGGTACTTAGTGTGGGTCCATATTAGGCCTATATCACCGCAAATTCTCTTTTATAACTTCTGAACAAGTTATAACAACATATTGCTGTATCAAGGGCTACTTTTAGTGTTCATGTGATTTACTTTTTATAGTGCATTTACTGTATGTAGGAGTTATCCCTTTAATTTAAAAGTAACTGCACTTTGTTTTTCCGTACACGGTAAACTGGTGAGTGTTAATGCATGGTAATCTTACAGTGTTGACACGAGCACAAATGGGATCAAATGGGTATCGTTTGTAAAAATATCCTCTGTAAGAGTTGATTTAGCATTTCGGTGTGGCCCCGTTGTACTCCCGTTTCAGATGGAGGCATTTATTTCTGTGTTTCAATTAGCCTATTTACAGCACTGCGTGACCTTTTAAGCAGAGAGGTCGCGCGGTACATATTCAAGGTTTTTTTTTTTTGAACACCACTGCAGCAGCCGTTATGGCGTGCTCCATTATGTGTGCATTGTTGTATTTATTCCCATCTACGGGAGCGCGCTTTGTGTTTGTGTTACAGTGCAAGAAAGGATGCTCGGCTTCAGGCAAGCTTGAAATAAACCCATGTGACCTCTTTCATATCACTGCGGGTTTTTGGTAATGGTGGGTTATATTTAACCCTCCTGTTATGTTGCGGGTCAAATTGACCCTTTTTAAAGTTTGAAAATCTAGGAAAAATACTTAAAATTATTTTTTCAGTATGAAACTTCTTCTACTGGCCTTAATTAGTGTAATCAACATTTTAAATGAAAATGGTTCATTTCATGTATTTGCAAACCCCCCCTGTATGGGGATTGACCCGGGAACATTTTTGCTGTACCTAAAAAATGAACAGAACAGGAGGGTTAAAAGAAAAGGGGAAAAAAAAACCATTTGTGCTGGTTCTGGATTTGCTTGTGGTGCGAAGGGTATTAGAAATCTAAACCATGTTATTACAGTCATCATCATCCATCCATCCATCCATTATGTGTACCCGCTTATCCTGGGCAGGGTCGCGGGGGGTACTGGAGCCTATCCCGGCGTGCATTGGGGCGAGAGGCTGGAGTACACCCTGGACAGGTCGCCAATCTATCGCAAAGGGCACACGCATCGCTCACTCACCATTAGTCATCGTCATCATGTGTGTTATTTGTGCTTTTTTCCGGCCACTAGATAAATGCTTATGTTAGGCCCTGTTAATATCAGTAAGCAGTGCTGAACAAGTACACAAAGGTATACTGCTTAGTGCATATCTGTGTGTGTGTGTGTGTGTGTTAGAGAGTGCCGGTCCTTTAATTTTAATTAAATTGCAATTGGCGTGGAGCTACTGGGTAGCTCACTCGACAAAAGAACTGCTCGTGGTACACGAGTGTGCATGACGGTCTTGGATCGAATCTGGCCCACGCCGGTGCCAGCTGTGGCCGGCAGCCATGCAGAGGCAGCACACAATCAGCTCTGTGTCGCCCAAGGGATATACGGATAAGGGAGGGATTCAGCTGGCGGTGAGAGCAGTGTCCATTGCTCTAGTAAATCCATGTTTGGCGCCCGTTGGCTTTCTCTATGCACACGCGTATGATTGGGTCTCCTCCGCCCCGCTCTGCCCAAATGCGGCTGTGGTGTGAAAAGTAAGCAGCTGGCTGGCACCGACTGTTTTGGAGGAGAACGGTGAGTTGTGCATATATGAGTATACATGAGCTTGCCAATTAGACATTCCAAATTTGGTCTGCAATTGGAAAAATTGAAAAAAAAAATGTATATACAATTGTCACTGTAATGAACCTGTAATACACAACTGTTTTATGCCAAATACAATTTTTTTCATTTCATAGATAAGTATGAATATTTACACTGCCGGGCTGCCCAAGTTGGCAGGGGTGGCAATGAAGATCTCTCTCTCTCGACAATGACATTTGCGCATGAACGGAGCGCTTCCCCGCGTCGCCTCTGATCTCCCCGCTAGCTTCTGTTCTCGGCCTGCCGAGGGTTCTCTCCGAGCGCGGCGTCTCCGCGGCGATGGCGTCTCCGCGGCGATGGCGGCGCAGCTTGACTCAGCGTCCCCGCCGCTTTCCTTGACTTTTCCCGCCGCGCTTAAAGAGCGTCGGTGGAATTCGACGCCCCGCCTAACCGTTCGGGTTTAGCATGCGGGCGCGGCGTGGCAGAGAAGCGCCTGCAATTCGGCCCAGCCGCCGGCGGCGGCTGAAACCATGACAACACCGATATCTCGGGGGACGGGACGGTAGCGCTCGCGGGTTTTTTGCCGCGTGTTTTTCCTTCTCTCTCGGCGACGGGGTTCACGTGGGAGACGGTCGCGGCTTTCGCGTGACGCGGTTTCGGTGAGGGTGGCTTGCGGAGGGATCCTGTGGCCTCTGACGGCAGGACACCGCGTGCTTCGGCGTTCGCTGAGGTCCGTGTCGCGTGTCTGCGGGGGTGGGTGGACACACACTATCGGAAGGCCCACCAATGCTCATTCTCTGTGGCAGTTTGCACGCTTGCGGTTAACAGTCGCCTGCCTTCCAGAGAGAACAGTGCAGAGGTTGGGTCCCTCCTGAGCCATGGATCCAAGTAAATAAAGTAAGAAAGAAATTAAATTAAGAGAATTGAATGGCTCTGCAGCTAGATCTCATCAAACTTTCTTTTTTGACTCGAGCCCTTTTTGGAATTGTGTGCTAGAATTAACAAGGAAGCACATTTTGCTTTGAGATGCAGTACAGTGCAATTTTTACTGAGCTGGATGGCAGAGGTAATAAGGGTGAGCCACTAAAGAAAGGCCCTTCTGTTTATGCACATTACACTGTCTCCATTTGCTGGTTCAGCAACCACATGCTATTGGCCACAATGAAAAGCTAGCGAATAATAAATTTGATTAATATAACAATTGAATGGGGTGAATAATGCCTGCCTGAGGTAGCTAGGCTAGCAGAGGTCTGAAAGATGCTCTCTTTTGAAGGAGCCTTTTCTTACTGGGCTCAGGCTGTGTGGAATGTGATTCATCTTCTCTCTTGTCACTCTCTCGCTCTGTCCTTGACCCCGCTACTGCTTCTGATTCCTCTACCAGGGTGTCATTGAATGACACAATGACATCAGGTGTTTCAGCAGAGGTGTTTGTGTGTGTGTGTGCATGTGTTTGTGGGTGGATGTGTGTGTGTGTTTGTGTGCATGTGTGTGTGGGTGGATGTGTGTGTGTTTGTGTGCATGTGTGTGACTGTGTGCATGTGTGTGTGGGTGGATGTGTGTGTGTTTGTGTGCATGTGTGCGTGGGTGAGTAGTATGTGTGTGTGTGCATGCATGTGTGTTTGTGTGCATGTTTGCGTGGGTGGGTGTGTGTTTGTGCATGTGTGGGTGGGTGAGTCAGTTAATCAAAAGTCAGTTTAAGCCTTCGAAGAAACAAGGTATGTGGAATGTTTAGCCAATCAGTGACTTAGATTAATTGCTTAGATTAATCTCTAGCCATTCAGTGACTTAGAGTGCTGAGCACATCAAAAGCCTGGCACTGTGGCCAGGCAGAACTGGAGTTTGACACCCCTGCTGTTAAATGGTGTAGAGACCAGTCTCAATGTGAATAAAATGACTTAAGGTGGGTGCACTTGATATCTGCCCTGACAAAAGACACATGGAGTTATTTTTGTCCTGCATTTCACTCACTGTTGACCAGGATTACAAACACACAAAACTACTTCCCCCCCCCCTTTCATCTCTTACGGTACATCAGATAAGCCACCCTCTCCCCCTCAACCACCACTTATTTAAAAAAATTAATAATAATAATAATAATAATAATAATAAACAAGAAATTCAGAACAATAATAAGGTAAGAAAGCAAGAAAAAAGAAAACACAAAACATTATCAACTGGTACCACAAACGGTGAACAACCAGTGCCGCAGTGACAAAAACCATCACACTTCAAAACAATCGAATTACCATAGAGGCAAGTGAGCCTTACGGTACAATCAGAGACGGCGAGCGTCAGGAGTTTGTGTCAAAAACACAGCGGCGTACGGGACGTGGAAACGGAAGGCTTCCCGTGTTCCTGCGGAGCGATGCGTATAAAGTCCAGACGCTGCCAGGCGCGTCTGGTCCGTGTAAAAGTTGTAAATCTGCGGGATCTGAAGCTTATGGAGAGGTGGCCGTGGTTCAGGCACACGAGGAGCTGTCACTTTCTCTGGGCCTCTCTTTTTTTTCAGTTATTTATTTCTTTTGCTGGTTGTTGTTTGATTTATTTATGAGTTGCCTTCCAGCGAAGGCAGACTATTTGAAATTAAACAATCAATACGGGGTTGAAGTGCAGATTGGCAACTTTAATTTGATGGTATTTACATCCATATTGGCTGATCCCTGTAGGAATTACAGCCTTTTTCCGGCATAGTACTCACCATTCTGAAATTAAGTTGTCATGTTGACATGTTTAGGTTTCAAATCCTTTGCATTCAATGGCTGTCTTATGTCTGTGACCTATAGACATCACCATACACTGAGTATCTTCCCTGGCGATGCTCTGCCAGGCCTGTACTACAGCCATTTTCAATTCCTGTCTTCAGGAAGTGAAATGAATGTTCAGTCGAATTCAGGACGTGTGATTGACTTGGGCAGTCAAGAACATTCCACTTTTTGGCCCCGAAAAACTCCTTGGCTGCTGTTTTGGGGTCATTGTCCTGCTGTGAGATGAAGTGCCTTTCAAATGAGGTTCGAGGCATTTGGTTAGATCTGAGGAGATCAGATGTTTTTGTATGCTTCAGAATTCATTCTGTTGCTGCCGCATCATGAGTGAAGAGAAGAGAGCCAGTTGGGGTGGTGGGGGTGGTGGTGGTGGGGGGATTGGGGGGGGTCTGGGGGGCAGGATGGTGGTTATAAAAAGGACTATAGTTCCCACACGGATCACCCATTATGGATGTAGATACCCACAAATGAAAGCTGACAGTCTTCACGTTAACCTCATCTTCATTGTTATACTTCAGATCCAGTGAGCACATGATGTACCAAGCCACCAACAACAAAAATTGTGCCACTGTCCAAATACTTCGCACTCCGCACTATATGCCCCAATACGCCATTTATTTATTTATCTATCTATCGCTTCAGATTACAGCTCTCTGATTAATGGCTTCGACCGCGTCCCCCATTTGAAAGGAGATGAAATAAGATATTGCATCTGTCTTGCTGTGATAAAGCTGTCGGCTCTCTCTCTCTCTCTCTCTCTCTCTCGGTCCCCGAGCGCCCGTGCCTCGCTGCCAGCATGCCTCCCGCCGCATCGCTTACACTGAGCCGGGCTAACAGTCGGCCCGCTACCCCCTGTATGGATCGCGCCGTTTAGTTAATTCAATTACAGGGGCAGAGATCCTGCGGGGGGCGGGTCGCGAGCGGCGTACGTACCGCCAAATCGCCGTATGTTCCCTCCCGGTTCCACGGACGGGGTTTGCAGGAACGAGGACCGCGTGACCGTGTGACCGAGGGACCGAGAACGAGGAGGAGCGAAATGTAATCTCGTTCCTCTTTTCGGTTCCTCAGTCAGTACGCAGCGTAAATTTTTTTTACTTGTCTGCTAAGGACAGGGCCGTTTAAAAAATGGTTATGATTCTGAGCGCCCTATTAAGCGAAGAGATAAATAAATAAATAAATAAATAAATAAATAAATATACAGGAAATTAAAAATGGCTCTGTCGGGGCCATCAGCCTTAAAGCTGTCATTTTCGTTGGTTCGCCTTCAGACGGCCCATGACTCAACAGGAACGTGTGGGGGTGGGGGTGGGGGGGCGTTTTTTTGGGGGGGGGGGGGGGGGGGGTTGGGTAGTGAGGTAACGGCAGACTCTCTATACTGCGTTATATTAGCTTAGTGTCAAGATTACATAAAAATGCCAAACTCATTAAAATTATCCGGGAGAGTCTTTTCACAAGGACACGGCACTGTCAATTAATACAAGGAAGAGAGGGAGAGAAACAAAAACAAACAACCAGATTGCAACATCTGCACTTAGACACTCCAATTATCTGCCACTGTGTAGGCTTAGTTCACCCATTTCGGTGATTTAACCAGACAGGCGTGTGCGCTGAACTGCCAGCGCTGAGCATTTTCGGGGATTTTCCGCACAAAAACCTTGAAAAAAAAGGCATTTATATTCCAGAACACCTTTTTATGCAAAGTGCAGCTACACAAAATCAAAACACATTTTGCCGCATTTTTGATGGTGGGTTTATCAATTTTGGAAGGCGTTTTTCATATGCACCTCAGAGAGAGAAATTCAATTTTGCGATTTGGTACGGTTGGAGAAATGAGTAATAAAGTGTGCAGCACTGCGTGTGTGTTTTTGAGTATGCCGCAGATATGTTCCCTCACCAGTGCAATTGTGAACTAATTAATTTCAGTCTTTCAGACGAGACGTGAGGTCTTTGAGGTTCTGAATCACTGGGGTTATTAAATATGCTTTTATGCATTAAAAAAAAATACTTTTATGTATTTAAAAAAAAAATAGTTAAGGTTTTTAGCCCTGGTGTTCTGGCCAAATCCAGTTAGGCTGGCAGTCTGACCACCTGGGGTTCTCCTAATTTCCTGCATTCCCCACCTACTTTGGTCATCCTTGTTATTGCTTAAAAGTAAAAAATTAGTTCTTGCGTGATTTCCATAAAGATAAAAGTGTGAAAACACAAAATGAGGTTCTCGAACTGCAGCTACTAGATGGTGAACGACTGGAATGTTACTGTTAAAACAAAAAAGCAAGAGACGGTAATCCGCTGGTTATCGCTGTGAGACGCTGAGATGGGAGTGTCCGGTGTATTCTGGGAAATCTCGCCGGAATTTGGCGAATCGAAAGGTTTATGAGGTGGGAGAAGCTCGAGAAACTCCATTCCGGCGACTGTAGAGCGAAATGGCCTGAGAGGTCCGGCTGGTTTAATGGTGATCCGGGGCTGACGCGCTTTTGCATTCCGCATCGGACTTTTGCCTTCGCCTAGTTTCTGGGCTGCCAGTTGCTTTCCCATGAGTGATGCTACCCTGGGTAAAACACTGCAACTGAAAAAACCTTAACCCTGTAGATGTTGATTATTCAAAACGAAACCTACACATCCACCAGTGTTTAGAGCAGAAAATCATCTTTTTTGTGGTCCATATGCTTTGGTTTTACCGGCATCTGAAGAGTAATTTGGTTGGGATTGGTGTGCTTTGACCCATACTACTGCAGTGTCTGTCTGTTTGGTAATATGAGCTTTTTGTTTCCTTAAAGCTTTTGTTTTTTCTTATTCTTCTTGAGCTGTTATCTGGGGGATAAGACTTTGACTTGTAAAAAGTAAACTGTACCTCAGTGGTAGCAAATGTTTCGCTTGAAGACAATCGGGGAAGGCATCTCTGAGATTTTGGTTTTCCAAATTCAGCCCTCTCTTCTCTCAAACTGTGGTTGTGTTTATGCTAATTGGTTATGCATACACGGTGAAATTTACAGTGTTAAATCAACTCTTACAGGGTACATATGGTCCCTGTGGGACTCGTATGTACTCTGCTAGTGTTGAATTAACACTGGACATTTTACTGTGTGATTGTACATAACAGTGTAATTTCAAGCCCAGCTCACCCAATAATTTCCCCCTCAGCCTGCATTTATTTTCAAGATCAATAATCAAAGGGAATTTTTGAGAAACCTGCCCTACTTACCATTAAAATAATGCTGCTGATCATCCTGATACTGTTCTCTGTGCATTACTTTAAAGGAGAAATCCTATACAACAGTATTGCATTCATATTACAAGCAATGCAGTGAATTTGGGCTGTGGGGGGAATTGATGGATGTATTGCATTTCAGATAAAACTTTCAAGCACAGAGCATATTTATCTTGTATAGTGCATACAGGTTTTGCATTCCTGTGCTAGTGTTATCGCAGAGAAGGGAAGCATATCCCAAACTGAAAAAAGATTTGGTTCCTTATGTAATCATTTATTCATATGTTTAATGAGGAAGATCAACAATGAATCAAGAAGATTTATGAAAGCTTAGCACACTTGCCAAGTGATGGTTTATATTTGTGATTGCATGCATTAATTTGGCTAATTTGTGTGTTTGCACAACCTGAAAAATTTGATATTCAGTGTGTGTTGTGGGTCAGTCCTTTTCTGTACACTGGCCACTGCCTAAAGATGAACACCAGCTGTCTATCATTAAAATGCACAAATCACATGAATCAAATGAGTGTCTATGAACAATTAGCGCTGGGGAGAGAGAGATGAAGAGAGTGAGAGGAAGAATGGGAGAGAGAGAGAGATAGAGATGAAGAGAGTCAGAGAAAGAAAGGAGAGAGATGGAGAGACTGAGAGAGAGATGGAGTGAGGGAGATGGAGAGAGTGAGAGAAAGAGGGAGAGAAAAATAGATAGAGTGAGAAAGATGGAGAGTGAGAAAGAGAGGAGAGAGATAGAGTGAAAGAAAGGGGAGTGAGAGAGGAGAGACAGATTCAGAGAGAGTGAGATGGGAAGAGAGAGAGAGAGAGATCGAGATGGGAGGGAGAGAGAGAGCGAGAGAGATAGAGAGAGAGAGAGATGAGGAGAGCTGTTTCAGTCAGATAAAGGCTATCATGTCAGCCCTGATGCTCTGTGCCTTTGGAAAAAAAAACCAAAAAAAAAAACAAAGTACTTTGGTGAGCCGCAGATTTATAGCCGCTCTGTTTGGCTTTTGTGTACCTTTCTAAAGATTCATTTTGCAGAGATGGCCAGCCTTCGGTGGGCTCAATGCCTGTCTTCACACACGAGCGTGCGGTCCAGCCGGCCAGACAGTCAGGGACACTGAAAGAGATTTATGCATCACTCTCTTCATTGATCCAAACATTCAAGGGTACTTTCAGAAATTTTATGGATGCAGAACAAAGAGGATCAAGCCTTAATTTCAGCTATGAAACAACCATTATTGATTTCAATGAGTGAGAGAAAAAAAAAACAAAAAAAAAACGCATTGCCCATCTTTGGCCGCTGGGTTCTGTCGGCGGATTTAAGACAAGACGGAAGAATGGGAGTAAGATGTATTACGCACCTAGCGTCACATATTACATGTTGCAAAAGGGAATCGTTCACTGTGTTGTTAAAGTGGAACTGATGTGCGATGTCTGGCTGTGTCCAATCATGCCACTGCTGGACCAGGCTAAACAGAGACATTTCCTTGCAGTGGGTCCCCTGTGCTTCTCACCCTCGTTCGAGCCTCAAGCTGAGCCTC
The DNA here is from genome assembly GCF_013347855.1 of Anguilla anguilla. Taxonomy (NCBI): domain Eukaryota; kingdom Metazoa; phylum Chordata; class Actinopteri; order Anguilliformes; family Anguillidae; genus Anguilla; species Anguilla anguilla. Next base: position 5,575,895 of record NC_049201.1, read on the forward strand.
TTGTTTCCCGGCAAGGTGGATGCAAAATTGTGTCTTACCCTCAGGTACTAACGAGAGCCTGCCGGGAACCATAAATGGGGTGTAAGGAGGTTTTTGTGACCCATATGAAGTGAGGGCCAGTGGTTTGTCCCCATTGGTTTGTCAACTTATCAAAGTTGTTTTAGTGCAGAGAAATCCATTCATTATCTATACCCACTGATCCTGGTGAGGGTTGCAGGGGGTGCTGGAGCCTATCCCAGTGTGCATTGGGCGAGAGGAAGGAATACACCCTGGGCAGGCCGCCAATCTATCGCAGTGTGTACACACCATTCCCCCATTCACTCACACCGTCATACCTACTGTATGGAGTCTGCAATTTGGAGTCTCCTGTTAACCTACCTGAATGTCTTTGGACTGTGGGAGGAAACCGGAGTACCTGACAGAAATTCACAAGGACTTGGGGAGATCACATACAATCTCCACACAGAAATCCCCAGGCTGAAATATGAATCAGGGACCTTCTTGCTGTGAGGCAACAGTGCTACTTACTGCACCACTGTACCACCCAAAAGAGAGACCTTAATTGTGTATCGGACTGTGCATATGTAATATGGCAATCTCTGCAGTATCTCAGGCAGTGTAATTTCCAGCCTGTCAGTTCATTGATTTGGATTGTTCAATAAAATCATAACTGCAGTGTAGCCACTTGGACACCACAAGGGACTGTGAATCGACAGGGGGTCAGTACAATTGGCAAAGAATTCTGGGATATTTAAATTAATTTTTTATATTTTTGATCTCAGAAATATTACTTCCACGGAAAGTCTACTTCCATTTTATTTTGGGTTCCTTAGTTCAGATCCTATTTGTTTATCGCCTAATTGACATTAATGGAATGTATTGATTTCATGAAAATGTAGGAACGGGGGGTTCTACCACATTGTTCCTTTACATAAAAAAAAGCTTTAATTGGAAGATTTTTTTAATCATATGTCATTTGAGAGAGAGCGGTAATTGGCCTCAGATGTGGCCTAAACATGGCCACAGGCACTGAAGTGTGGTTTCTTCACCAGCGGCTACAGAAGAAAATAAAAACCCTGCTCTCAAGGCAGTCGGCTGTCCAGATGAATCACGGCGGCCATTTTCTTAAAGGGAGTCACGGGATACCTGATTTCACACTGGTCAGTAAATTAGCGTCTTGGCTAACGGTCAGGAAACTGAGACTGAACCTGGGGATTTTTACTTCCTGCTGTGGAGCTCAAAATGCAAAGTTCAATGAGAATGAGTCTATTTAAATCTTTTATTTATTTATTTATTTATTTATTTATTTATTTGTTTATTTAAGTCAGTGTTTGGGCATGTTTTCTTGTACTATAAGCAACATTATTTCCTGAACTCAACCGCGCTGAATTAAAGTTGAATGGAATTGGCCAAAGCCGCTGTCTTGGGGGCCATCTTTCTTACAAACTGTTCTAATCGCTTTATCTTTATTATCATAGACAAAAAAAGGGGGGAGATAACAATGGCTGTACATTTCCACACGTGTACACACACACACTCACACACACAGAAAGCAGGCGAAACACCTTGGCCCGGCGTATCTGGCAAACACCTGCACATCTCAATGCCTGCTGTGCGCGTAGGAGCGACTGACACCTGGGGCGGGGGGGCGGGGGGGGGCGCAGCGGGGGTGTTTGGATGTGAGGCTGTCTGGGGCGGCTGCCAGCTGAGCGGTGTAGGGCGGATGTACCGCGCTCCTTAGCGTTAGACATGTGACCCTTTCTGCAGCCTCTCGGCCGCTGTTACCTGGGTGATGTCAGAAATGCTCCGTCTTCACTTCCAAGTTTTTTTTTTTTTTTTTTTTTTTTTTTTTTTTTCCTCTTCACTAATGAATTCTGCCCGGCTGGATGTTGGTAATTTTAGAAGTCGTTGACGTACATTGCTGAAAATAAAGGCTTGCGGGTTCGATTCCCGGCTAGGATGCTGTCGCTGTTGCCCTCGAGCTAGGTACTTAACCGGCATTGCTTCAGTATGTATTCAGCTGTATAAATGGGTGCAACGTAAATGGGGTGTACAAAATTGCGGAGGTCGCTCTGGATAAGAGCATCTGCTAAATGCCTGTAATGAAATATAATGATTAGAAATAACAATAACTCAGTCACCTGATCCAGCTAAACAAGTAGTCTAATCACCAGTACCTTAAACCTTCTGCCCTGGTTTCTCAATTTACTCGTGCACAGGATTCACCAATACTCATATCACTTTCACACACGCATCACATATCCAATGCGCCAACCTGCCATAAAGCTTCCATTGAGCGGTATTAATAGCCACCCTGTCCGTGTGCACGCAGTGTACGGTAAATTTAGAATTCAATTACCAGCAGAATGCTAATTGGCTGGAGATGTCAGGATGTATATAATTAGGCACAGAGAATCTGGCGGTAGCCTACACAGACGTGTCCCGTGTCTAACGCTCTGGGTGACCGTGACAGGAAATGTGTTCCAGCGACAGGGGTTTATTTATGACTTACTTCCTGTTTCTGGGTTTGTTAGGATGGACCAATCGGCTGTGAGACTGCAGTGCAGTGTCTGCTCCCAGGAAGCAGGTTTTCATAGTCGCTTGTATGTGTTGTAGAATGGCTTGTTCTCTTGAGCACGGGGAACATTTTGCTGGGATGACAAGCTTTGGCAGCCTGTTTTATTATTTTATTCATTTATTTATTTATTTATTTATTTATGTTTTTTGCAAACAGCTGAATATTGTCAGCCCCCTACGGCAGACCTCTCAAAGCCAGATTTCGGTTCTCAAACTTGGCCCTCGGGCCACCTCGTGAATGCTACTGTAGCTTCTGTTCCAGTCTCTGTTGAGTAGCAACCCTTGAATTCTAATGCACTGGTTTTTTTGTTTTTTGTTTAAAACACTTTCTGACTGTTGAACAAAGTTTTATCATTTAAAAACCGTATGATGTCAAAAAGAGCTAAGCAAACTGTGAACAAATGTCCCACATCTCAGGACTTTTAATCAGATTAACTAATGTTTTTGTTTAAAGGCAAAATCTGTTATTTTGCTTGCTAATCAACAAAATTTACGCGCATGGTATATAAGTATCTCGGTGGATCATGGCACTCTTAGAATTTTTAACTGTAACCAACCTGGTTTATTTGGCAAAATGTTCACTAACTAGTCCTTTCAATATCTTACTTGACAAGTGAGCACCAAGTTAAAATGACAAGTGAATGATGAGTTTGTATCCATGGTGATGTGCTGAGCAAGGACTCTCTTGTGGAAACGCTCTTGTGGGGAAAAAAAAAAATTAATTGACTTTGAATTTTGACCGTATTGTTACCATTGACTTACATTAAAACGGGTGGCTGAAACACCTACACTGGAGCCAAATGCACTGGTGCTAGTGAGCGACAACCTCGCTCAACAAGACAAGGAAGTGAGCTTCAAAACTGCTGCCCGGTTTTGGCCGCTTGAGCTCAAAGAAAAAACGGGAGCAAGTGGTAATAAAACCTGAACCTGCTTTGTGTTCAGAGGTTGAAGGGAAACAATTGGTCAGGAGGATAGCTGCAGGAACGACCCATATCGCGTGTACCATCGTACATATCTCTGTGTGGTTTAGCGTTCTCTAATTGCTCGGCCATAGACACACTGCAAGCAGCGTCGGTTTCTGCAGTATGCGGTATCAGCTGCATTGTAGTGCGGGCAGGATTATGAGAACATATTGAATTAACAGCAGCCTTTTATCAGCGGCGAAACGCTAAGTCCTGATCTTTGGTGGCTCAGGCGCCAGATAACATGGTCCTACACGGAAGGTGCAGGACCCGGTAATGAGGGATTAAAATCTGTTATGCAGACCATTTGTTTGACAACATGTTCATTATGCTGCAAGGGAGGGAACAGTGATTTCACCTGGGATTCATGCTTTTGTGGGAAATTGCAGCCATTTTGGCTCTGGATCAAACAGATGATGGGAGCCAAAAGAAAAAAAAGCCTCTTTCAGTCAAATCTGTTACCTACAACTGTTATTTGTAGTCCATCATTCAACAGTTTTAATTTGGCTGGAGTGCTTCCTGGCGTGTGTAAAGAAAACAAGTAGTTTTTGTTGGTAATTATATTTTTTTGGACCAAAAACCATTCAGTTCCGTCAGAATAGATCGGCCCAAAATTTCCCAAAAAGTAAAGACGAAAGAAAAGAACAGAATAAGAAAGTTATGCAGCTATCAAGAAGAGTAACTGCCTGTTCCTCTTCGGCGTCCAATAGGAGCACCTTTGTTGAGAGGCAGAGAGACTTTCTCCTGTCAGGTTTTCCCGTTGTAAATGGGGACTGGGTACACAAACCGGGCCGTGTAATGCATCTCTCTCCGCTCCTCAGTTGTCAGTGCGAGACAAACTCAGACGCAGAGAAGAGAAGGGGGGAAAGAGAGAGGAGCTCAGGAGAGCCACCTGCCAAAAAAAAAAAAAAAAAGCTTTGAAGCGAAAGAATTCAAAAGAGCGGAATTCTGCGTCCGCATAAATGGCATAAATGGGAACGGAAGCACGCCATTGTGATTCTGTCTCAGCGGGAAGGAGAAAAAAAAAAAACACTCAAAAGTCTGACCCTCAGAGACTGATTTAGGAGGGAAAACCTGACAAATGAGCACTAAGAAGGGAAATTGGGCGAATTAGAGCAGGTTCCCACCCCCCCTCGACTCCCCCCCCCCCCCCCCCCCCCCCCCCCCCACCCTCGTTCTCACTCTCTTTTTCTCCGTCATTTCTCTCCTCCTTGACGGCAGCCGAGCGGACAGCTCTCCCAAGTCCCGAGACTCGCGTCTTTCAGCGTTTTCCCCGCTTTTCCGACGCGTTAAGAATTTAAGGTTTACTTTTGAGTGGTCTGATCCCAGGTCTCCTGAGGGTCACGCCAGACGATTTCGGTGGAGGGCACGGGCTGCGCAGACTCCCCAGATGGACTTCTGCTCCATGTAAATATAGGCGCCAGCCGGGCCAATGCAGTGACCGTGTAAACCTCTATCACGTCTATGGAAAGCTAAAATGCAGGCCTTAAATAATTCATTATCACCGAGCTAACCAAATCCCTTGTACAGTAGTGTTGTTTTGTCTTTTTTGTATTTATATCATGATTTCAATGTTATTTTTTTAAATCTGTGGGTGATGTGTACGACACATGTCCATTAAAAATCAGCTCAGATGCTGTTTAGAAACATATTGACTGTTGTGGGGCCTCATTTTCTGATGCACTTCTGGTCCAGATGGCTCTCAAAGTTTCATTGCATCATGGGATAGGGTGGGGGTTGCAAGTCTACGGTACTCGTGCTCCTGTGCATAAAGGGACCTGGATGTTCTAGCGTTCCATCTGTATGTACTTTGCTGAAGAGTGCCTCTGGCCGCGAAACACGCCGTGCGAGCACCTCGGGCGGGGGAGAGGGGGGGGGTATTGGGGGATGGGGAGGGGGCGGCAGGGTTGTTTTATTTCTGTTGACCCAACGCAAGATGCGCAGCCTCCGGATGCAGGTGTCTTCAGGTCTCTGGCTGTTTTCTGGGCTCTGGCGGTGTTCAGGAATCTGGCTGTGTTCAGGGCTCTGGCTGTGTTCAGGGCTCTGGCTGTGTTCTGGGCACTGGCGGTGTTCAGGTTTCTGGCTGTCTTCAGGTCTCTGGCTGTTTTCTGGGCTCTGGCGGTGTTCAGGAATCTGGCTGTGTTCAGGGCTCTGGCTGTGTTCCGGGCACTGGCGGTGTTCAGGTTTCTGGCTGTGTTCAGGGCTCTGGCGGTGTTCAGGGCTCTGGCTGTGTTCAGGACTCTGGCTGTGTTCTGGGCACTGGCCGTGTTCAGGTCTCTGGCTGTGTTCAGGTCTCTGGCTGTGTTCTGGGCACTGGCTGTGTTCAGGTCTCTGGCTGTGTTCTGGGCTCTGGCGGTGTTCAGGTTTCTGGCTGTGTTCAGGGCTCTGGCGGTGTTCAGGTTTCTGGCTGTGTTCCGGGCTCTGGCTGTGTTCAGGGCTCTGGCTGTGTTCAGGGCTCTGGCTGTGTTCAGGTTTCTGGCGGTGTTCGGGGCTCTGGCTGTGTTCTGGGCACTGGCTGTGTTAAGGGCTTTAGCTGTGTTAAGGCTGTGTTCAGGTTTCTGGCTGTGTTCTGGACTCTGGCTGTGTTCAGGACTCTGGCTGTGTTCAGGTTTCTGGCTGTGTTCAGGGCTCTGGCTGTGTTCTGGGCACTGGTGGTGTTCAGGTTTCTGGCTGTGTTAAGGGCTTTAGCTGTGTTAAGGCTGTGTTCAGCAGGGCGGGCTTACCCAAAGAGATGGCGAGACTCGGGACGCGAAGAGACTCGGCTACACCTGCCCAGATTCTGTCGATATTTCTCCTTATCTTTCAGTTTCCAGTGAAATGCAAGCCTTAATGTATTCTTTTTTTTAAACAAACACAACTTGCCGAGTTCTTTCCAGAAATATCTGAACTCTCAAACTATGTTTCTGTAGGGGGAAAAAAACACACTTGTATTTAATTGTGATTTTATTAAGGGCAAAGATCCAGACAGTATCCGGGCCACATGCAGTCTGCACTTCGCTGTGTGTTCTGTCATTTTCTCTGTTCTCTCTGAAACTCCCACACACCCAATCCCTCCGACTGTGCGTTGTACGCTGTCCTGCTTGACTGTGTTTTATTCAGTATGCATATTCTTCATTTCCACTGTGGTGAAATCACTTGCGGATAAGGCTGGCTGTGCTTAAGGATGCTCGTTCAAGCTCCCAAGGTGCTGTTTGTTTTGATGTCAGGAGTTGAATGATTTTCGAAAAAACCAGTGACACTGCAATAAAAATGAAAGTGAAGCAGACAAACCAAAAAAAAACATGACTCGGAGTGTAAAAAAAAAAAAGTCTTTGACTGTTTTTTTCTAAGTATCACAAATTGCACTGTTGTGGCTTAGTGTGCACATCTGTGTAAGAGATTTGAGGTTATCAGTTTGTGCATTTGGAGGGAGGTAGGGAATAGCACAAATGGTTGTCAGATCATATCAAACTAAGTACAGCGTGAGTTGGATTGCATCCTTGCATGAATTAATAAACAAACCACAGGCATGTAACCACTGAAATGTTTGCCCTCCGCCAACAACTAGCACTGGGAGTATGCATGACAGCTGTTGTAATATACTGTAATAATTATATGCGTTTTATATTTACAATGTGTGTGTGTGTGTGCATGTGCGTGTGCATGTGTATGTGTACGCGCATGTGGGTGTGTGTGAGCGTGTGCGTATGCGCGTGTGCATGTGTGTGCGTGCGTGTGTGTATGTGCATGTGTGTGCGTGTGCATGTGTGTGTGTGCCCATGTGTGTGTGTGCGCATGTGTGTGTGTACGTGTGCGTGTTTGTATGAGTGTGTGTGTGTGTTGGGGAGATTGGCCTATGACTCTGTGGACTATGAATGCATTTGGCTGTGGAGGTGTTTCCCTGCAGCAGCCTGCTCCGCTTGCCTCCCTGGTGGACTTCAGAGTAGAGCCTAACGAGATGGGGCCTGATATGGTCTCTGTAAAGTGGAGGTGCTGATAATGTGGGGAACATGGGGACGCTCCCTCTTATAGTGGTCTGGCTGTGCTTATTGGCTCCTGAAAGAATTGAATTGACCTAGTGTCACAAAGCTGACCAATTTTTTGGACAACCAAAGGTTTTTTTTTTTAATTCCCAGAGCTCAAAAATATATAAAACTGTGTATTTACACACAAGTCAGAAATACAGGCACTGAGATTTTACGTAGTTATGGGACATTTGCATCTAACTTATTTGGACGCTTTAGAAAAAAGGTTGGCAATAGTTTTACTTGCATACTGCCCAAACTTAGTTGCAAAAAGATTACCCTCTATTAATACATACAGATGATTTTAAATAGGCCCACAATTAGACACACCTCAAAACATTCCAATCAATCAGTTACCTACAAGACACTATGTACACTTAACCCACCAGTCACTTCATGTGCTCCAGGTGCTTAAATCAGACATTAAACAACAACAAAAATCTGCAGAAAACAAAACACATCCTGCCTCTGCAGTAAAGGAAGGCTAGTCCTTCCCACCTAGAGAGATAATACCTTGGGTAACCACCTCTGATCCCTCAGAAGCGCTGTCCTCCTGGCTATTCTGCCCACGCTTATCTAATGGGCAGTGAACACTGGGGCCAAAGCCTGCCCTTCGCATTTATTTCTAGACCTCAATGTGCTGCAGTTGCTCCCGGCTATTGGTTGTTATTGCTGTTGTTAGTGTTAACTGCTTGCTGGCGTTGGCTTGGGCTATTGTTTTTTTTTTTTTGTTTTTTTTTTTTGATGGTTCAGGGTTTCCCGCAGGAAAATTGTTAGTCTCGGTGGCAGGTGCTGGCCAAGCGTGGGGGGGGGGGGGGGGGTGTCAAGAAAATCAAGAAAAAAAAAACTATGCGTTTGTCCCAAACCTACATATAATTCCCCTTAAAATGGCTTGCCATTACTCGTGCAGATGTATAGACTGGCAAGCTTCCAGCGAAGAGCGTATTTCTGCCGTGTTTAAACTGAGGTCTTGACCCGCTGTCGTCATTAAAGAGCCCTTGGTGCGTATATCAGGGTGGAGGACTCTGCGCTGGTCCCGGCCAGATTCCCAAACAGCCTCTTTATTTGGTCATTTAATCATGGCCCCCCGTTTAATTGGCTTAATATTTCCTCTCTGTCCAGCTCAGCTGATATGCGCCGAGCGATCTCCGGTGCTAAGTGAGGTGCTGTGAATCACCTGATTGGATGACGCTCGCTCACCTGTCAGGCTCTTGTGTGTCCTCACAACTCAGCTCCATATCCGGTGATGGGCTCGTAAACCAATGGTCAGTTGCGTCTCTCCACCAGTTATTACCTTGCTTCGGTTGGTCTGAAAAACAGTGAGTGTACTGTAATGTATGAAATGGAAAGCTTGACCTTTTGCCCAATTATAATTTTGCTTGGTTGTAACCTATTGTGATGTTAAAAATAAAATGTGTGGAGAAGGCCAGCTAAAATATGTTTATAATTATTTTTTTTTTAATATTGTGTGATTTATGCTGTTGCAGCTGATAAATGCTGTTTCTAGGGGAGAAAATATGTCTGGCATATTAATGGCAGGATTTTCAAAATGTAGGTCACTAGCATAAAGCATTTTGCGCGATATCGTATACGGTAGGATATTCGTGTTTATGTCATTTCCTGTCTAGCCAGCTGGGATTTGTGAGGGGAAACTGGAAGCTTTCTTAAGGTGACACACAAGACTGATCTGGTGGCATCACTCAGATCGTTGCAGTGATATACATAACAATGCAAAAAAAAAAAAAGTGCCGTCTTAAGTGTTGTAGTCTTGTAATGAGACTTTTCTTTTCTCTGAAATATGAAATAGAAGTTACAGTTTGCTTGACAAGTGAAAATTTCAAAACCCATTTGCAAATCTTGAAACGAGTCAAACTGTCTCACCTCATTGGCAACATTTTTGTCATATTTAGCGAAAAAAGAAAAAGAAATAAGATTTTAAGTTTAAATATGAGGGTAAAACCCTTGCTGAGGCTGACTTATTGTTTTGGCTTTTTGCCGTGTATATATACAGAATGTCTGCTTTCCCTGGAAACGCAGTCATTGTTCAAATGGTTGTCATGGCATGAAAACGCCAGCAGTTTGGATATTTCAGTCGTCCCAAAGAGCCTGCCTTTGGCCTACACTTTGCATTCTGGGAGCTGACAGCTGACACAGTGCCAACCCCGAGACAGATGGAAAAAAATGCCAACAACTCAACAAGATGATGACAGAACAGACTAGTAAAAACCTGGGGACAAAAAACCAAAAAGAAAAAAAAACAAAAAAAAAAAAAAACAGAAGTATGATATATTATGTTGCCATTTTGGGAGGCTGGAAAGACAGACATGCATGCTTCCCTTTCAGCCGAGGGCCTTTTCTGTTCAAAATATACAAAATGTATGTGTGGAATGGGGTCCGTCTTTTTGCGCTGATAATGAGAAGGACTTTCTGACGATGGGACGGGGGTGAACGTGCCTTCGCCGTGATCGGTCACCCTCTCAGTCCCCCGTGTACCCCTGAGAATAATGCAATTCCTAATCGAAGGCTCCCCGACTCCACAAACACAAAGCGGGGGCCTCCCTTATGATGTATGGCATTTTCAACTGTGTAAGTACAGCAGATTTAATATTTTTTTTGTAAGATTTATCGGGGTGCAGAATTAAGGGCAACTTTCCCGAATTTAATCTCCAGTTCACATGAACACACCAAGGCTACATTCATCAGGGTTTTTCAAGGGAGGAGGGGGAAAAAAAATAAAATAAAATAAATAAATAGATGAAAAGAAACTGGACTGCTTCTTGAGAGAAAAATTGCTTGCATTTCCAATGAATCACATTTGGGATCTTAAATTTATGTAAAATGAAAAAAAAAAGAGATCAATGTAAGTGAAAATATATTGCTATTAGTGCAGTTCTGGAAGCAAGATTTTCTTCTCCGGAGAGTTTAATAGCAATTTTGATGGGAGCTTCAAACCTGCTTATTTCACAAGTATGAGAGGAAATTGTTTATTTCTTGAAACTTCCATTTATATGCGGTAAATAATAAACATTTTATGAAACAGGGGAGGGAGACTAGAGTAATTTGAACTCAATACGTTTTTTTTATAGCATGCCATTTGAAATAGACACGGATTTTCTGTGACTTCTGTGACATTTTCTAAGAAACCTGGAGATAATTTATGTTAATTGCTATCCACCCATTATTAGAAACCATCAGTTTTCAGAGCAACAGCCCGACCAATCCTGACAAAATAAAGAGCTGTATATTGCTGTTTAGGAGAGCCAAAGGGAAGGAAGGATGTGAGGTTGATACATAGTGGTGGATTTGTAAAATTTTTCCTTTTCATAAAAAAACGATAGAAATTTAGGGCAGAGGTGGACAACAAGGTCTGCATCTCTTACTGATTTTCATGCCAACTTCTGGCCCTAATAATTAGCGCAAACATTTATGCCATCTGACATTTTAGCTGTATTTCTCGGTAAGTGCAGGAATGGCAGCCGGAGACTGCTCCTGTGTCCCGGTATGAAATGTTTTGCTGTGATCTAATCTCGGAGTGAACCAGTGTTGGTGTGTGCAGCCAGTGAGCTCACTTAGCCTGGGTAATTGGTGGAAACAAAAGCCAGCACACACACACCGGCCCTCCAGGACCCGGAACTGCCCACTCTGGCTGTAGGGGATATGGAAATTTTCTGCAAACGAGAATAAAACTTGGCGATTTTAAATTTTCCTGAAATTATCATTCGATTCCGACGGTATGCGCAGCCCATTGTGAAAGGAAGCAAGACACCCAATACGGGTGAGTGTGTGTGCACTCTGAGCTGGTAAATGAGCGTTTACCTGGTGCCTCATCTCTTTTTGTTTGAGACTACTGATGTATGATATAGCCTAAGCTAGGAAATGTTGCTCTGAAATGAGGGGCAGGGGTTATGTATAAAATGTGTGAAAAGAATGTAATTTCTTCATGGTGAGACCAAAATGTTTAAAAATACCTTTTAGCAAAAGCTGAAAATCTGCTTTGTAACCATATGTGAATTGTTTGAGTACAAATCTAAAATTGTAGAGTACAGTGCCAAATCAACAAAAAAAGTATCTCTTGGTCCTCATCAACATTATTGAGCTCACCGTATATTGCTTACCATCGTATCAGCAGATAAATCTGTCAGATGATACATTATAAACTTATAAATACGTGAAAATAGTGCCATGAACAAATAGTGCCTTGAATAAAAATCTAATATTTTGATAATAAGATTTAACATTTTAGAATTCAACCTTCTGTACCTTTCTGAATTGCCAATGAATGCATTTAAGCTATATGCTAAAGTCTGCTTGGTTCCATTGTGTTTACTGAGACCCTTCACTCTCTCCCTGTGTAGGCTTATTGACTTATTCACTCCGTTACAAAATGACAGTTCTAACCAATGACTACATGAAAAATGTGTTGAGAACTGAGGGCTAACACGTTCACGCCTTAAGTGGTCAATAAGCGAGTTGTTAAAGATTACTTAATGCTTGTCTTTGTCGCCACGGCGGCGGGCCGAATCGACGCGGACGCGTGCGTCCCTGATAAGACACGAGTTTAATCAATACGGACGACTCTTTCCTCTAGTGCTACGTGCCTGTTATAATTGTCTGAGTCCTTCTAAATCAGGGCTACTCAACTCTAGCCCCGAAGGCCCTTTAATCCGGTGGGCTTTCCTCTCTTTAGACCATTAAGGGCGGGCGGAACTGAGGAAGCGAGCTCAATTGCTTCATCGATGCGGCGATTGTCTGCGTCGGGCAGTTAAGAGTCTTGCTGGAATGCCTGACGTTGGGCGTCTGTATCCAGGTCAATGCAACATGGGGGGGGGGGGGGGGGGGTGTTTCGCGAAGCAGCATTACTGAGTTAGCTGGATAACTGCGCTGAGTAAAACCCGGGAACCGAACCTCCCAAATCTGGAACATGGAATGAAGTAAAAAGTTTTTACTCAGTTACCCAGCTAACTCAGTAATCCTGCTTTGTGAAACGGCTCTAACAGTAATGCAGTTGTGTTGTTCATGATTCAGTAAAAAAAAAAAAAAAAAAATGATGTGCTGATGCAAGTGACATTATTGGTGGTCGGAATATAAATCAGACAGAGGTATTAAAGTACATTACACCACATTATTCAGGACTGTGTATAAGAATGCTAAGCAAGGTCCAGTTGCATGTTATTTTTGGTTACAATGGCTGGAAGAGATCCTGTTGACTTTGAAAGCAGGGCAGTTGGTGGTTGTTGGGACATGTTTGGACGGTGATTCAGTGGCAAAGACTGCTGAACCTGCTGGTGTTTCCTGGGCAACAGTGACTAAGGTGATGTTGGCATGGAAGTCTGAGGGAAGGACCTCATCATTGTAGACTGATGATATGATAGAGAAGAACAGGTGTCTTGAAGTAAGGAAACCTGTGTTCTTCTTTTTACTTATTTTTTTATTTTTACGTGTGTTTATGAATAAAGACGTTTTGTTTGCTAAATGGATAGGTTTGAGGAGAAGCTCAAATGGAGCATTTTTATTTGTTTTTTTTGCATGCAGTTTTTTTTCCTGTAGCCGACTTAATGTGAAAAAAAAACACGGGCCGCCTAAGAGATTTCAATGCAGCAAAAAGCGTGTGTGGGTTCCACAATGGCAGTTCTTGAATGTGCTTCAGAACATGTGTGGGTTCTACAGTGGAACTGTAGCGCATGTGTGGGTTCTACAGTGGAACCTTTTGGTCTCCCTGAAAAAGTACCCCGAGGTACTACTCATGCTCTGTTTTGAGTGGTCAGCTGAATCTTCAGTTTAGTAGCTTACTGTTCTGTAGCATGGCAATTTTGTCTGCCGGTATGTTGATTTGCACATTGATTGGTTGGCTGGCTTCAGTCAATAAACCAATGTTTTCAGTTATGCTAATATCCTACCATCAAATGTGCAATCAGTCACTGATTAGTATTCACACATCACTTAGAAAAAAAAAAAATTTGAAGAAAAAAATTAATCAAATTTTTTTATTGTCAATATTATTGAAGGTTTGTTTTACTGAGACATACGCACGCTAGAAACAACCTTTTTGGTTTTTTTTGTAAGAAGATCCTACCATTCATCCAATTTGCAGACATTAGCAAGCTGGTGCCCTGTTAAAAATGATACGGCCACGTTATAAAAAAGATCCTATATTTTGACACAAACCCATTAGGTGTATACTGTTACTATAAAGAGCTAGGCTGCCATTGATTGTCCCTAACCGCTGAAAGCGATATTGCTGCGAGCCAATACAGCGAGCGTAAAGTCTCATACGCACGCGGTCGCTGCAGTGGGCTTCAGGACACAAGAACATTTCACAGGCTGTCATAATGGAAGGCTGTAAATATTTTAAATGTGCCCGAGAGGGAAACTGATTCTCAGCCGGTCGCGTTTCACGGTGTGGGAGACGAAGCTCGATCTTCGGTTCGAAACCGAACTCGTTCGGTAACTGCGTTTCGTGTAAAATTTTAAAGTTGTTACGCCTATCGTGTTAACGTGATTAAGAATTCAATATGTCACAGGCTCTTAATATTACTGAAGAATGTGCAGCGTGTGCATTTTCTTAAATGCAAAGAAAATTCATCATTACATTAATAATTGCAAATTGAGCATGGGGTTGTTTCTGAGGGCAAAAGTAATCTGGTAATCTGGATAAGGAGTATCTTTGGCTTTGTGTTCATTTTGTATTGCAAATTACAAAAGTGCACATTCCACTTTTGAAATTTGGGATGGTTTGTTATTAATGTTATAATGATGATGAGGATGATGATAACAAAGATTATTATTATTATTGTTATTATCCATCCATCCATTATCTGTACCTGCTTATTCCTGGACAAGGTCACGGGAGGTGCTGGAACCTGCCCCAGCATGCATTGGCAGGAATACACCCTGGACTGTTTCCCCAGTCCATGGCAGGGCACACACACCATTCACTTACACACACACGCTCGTAACTAGGGACAATTTGACTCTCCAGTTCACCTAACCTGCATGTCTTTGAACCGTGGGAGGAAACAGAAGTACTTATTATTATTACTACTATTATTATTATAATTATTATTTTTATACCATGTTCCACATTGCATATTTTATTTTCGGCAGAGCAATCGCTGTGCCTGCTTATTTAATTTTCAGAGTAATGGTTCAGTTCAGAATGAGAGAAGTGTGTGCACGGGATTAGTCCTCCTGTGATAAACGTTCACGGCTGACCGAGCTCCCGTGAGCCGTCGTATTTGGGGAAGCTGTGTCTCCTTGTCGTCGCGAATCGGGGGTCCCGCGTGGTCCCCAGAGAGCTCAGGAGACGGGCCAGACTCTCGTTTCGACGGCAGACCTGTCATCGCTCGCCTTCCATCCACCTGCTAATTTTCCTTCTCGTTCGGCGCTCCAGTCATTACGCTCAATTAGCTAATTGAAACGGGGCCCCTCAGCTGCAGTGTTAGCCCCGTGGCACAATGGGAGCGCTGATTTTTAAAAAAATTTTAATTTTTTTTTTTTTTTTTACGTGATGAAGTTGTGCTTAGGAGAATCAGTGCCGTTTAAAGACCTCATTTTGGCGGTGCGCGGGGCTGTCTCATTAAGCTCGGACCTGATTCCGGCGGCGAGAATGAGCTATCTCTGTGCAAATGGAACCCCGCGCCGCGGTCTCTGTGGCGGGGAGTCGGGCTGGGGGGGGGGGTCGTTTAATAAAAAAGGCGATAGCTGTTTTTTTGGAGATACGACGGGCACCCGGTGTCCACCTGCTCGTTGTAATCTTTCCTCATGCGCTTATGTTCTTAAGAGCAGTATGTCTGCGAGGTCTGAAAGTGTGTCACCGGGTCGTCTTAATCCCGCCCCTAATGTAATGTGATAGTGATGTGCGTGTGCCTGCATGCGCCGGGTGGGTCAGGGATTACCCGTGCGTTTGTGTGTGTGTGTGTGTGTGTGTGTGTTTGTACTGCTATCTTTGTGAGGACCAAATGTCCTCACAAGGATAGAAAGATGAGGAAAATTACGGAAAGTGAGGACATTTTGCTGGTCCTCACAATTTCAAGAGGCTGTTTTAAGGGTTAAGATTTAGGGTTAGGTTTAGAATTAGGTTAAGGTTAGGGTTAGGCGTGTAGTGGTTAGGGTTAGGGTTAGGGTTAGAGGTTACGGAATGAATGTAGTCAATGGAAATCAGTCAAAAGTCCTCACAAGTAGAGCAATACATACATGGGTGTGTGTGTGTGTGCGTGTGTGTGTGTGTGCGTGTTTGCTTGTGTATGTGTTTGTGTGCGCATGGATGTATGCATGCATGGGAGTACATGGACATAATTGCGGGCATGTTTTCCAGGAGGGAGATTATTGAAATGCGGCTATACATTCGGCGCTATAAGTGCTGGGTGCCCACGTGGTGCTATCCGTTTACAGAACGGCCGTCCAGGGACCGTGTAATGCTCAATAATGGGGAGGGCCATGTGCAATTCGCAGAGCTGAATCGCGGCAATATCCATATATATCCAATGCGTATGGTTCATGTTCATGGTATGTATGACAAAAAAAAAACATGCAGTTGCTGGCCGCGAACGGTTGTTACACGTGCGGCGAATCCAACCGTGGGCTGTTTGCACTTCATCTTCCGGGCGCTCTGCTTTCCAAGGGCGTATGAGGAATGGAAGGCGAGGCGTAAGACTCCGGAACAGGAGTCTTTTGCTGTCTGGGGCTAAAACAGCTTTGCAAAGCCTTAATAGATTTATTGCGGAACGCTTTGCATGTTCAGCTCTTAATTCCGTCCGATAAGGGACGGGGGGGGGGGATATCAGATTGTGATTGGCTGGAGCGGGGGCTCTGCGGAATCCTCCTGCCGCCGCGGTAAGAGGCTTTGGTTCACGCCGCAGCCGGCGAATAGGGATAATTTAACGAAGCATTATAAGAGCACTCCTGAAGCCCTTTAATAAATTGCCTCTGCTGCCGATGGCGGCGCGAAGCAATTTGGACAAGGCCGTGGAACGGAGAAACAAAAAAAAAAAAAAAACATATGTCTGGACTCACGCTGCCAATGAGGGAGGGGTGGGGGCGGGCGGGGCTGGAAACAAGGCGGTCAGCTCTCTGCCGAACAGATTACACTTCTGAATGAGGCCGGCGGCCGTGGCAACCCCACGTTGATTGACAGCTCTGACGGTTGAACTGAAGGAGAGTTGGGGGCGGGGGGGGGTCTTTGCTTTGGTGGCCAGTTGTTTGCCTGGTGTGCTATATTGTCCGTAGGGCTGTGTGTAGGGAAGGGGTGGGGGTGGAAGGCTGGCGGATGGTGACATCACTATGGAGAACTGATTGTGATGTCACAGCCCCGCCTCCCTGAGGAACTGAGGACAAGGACCTCAGACAGGGCAGGAGAGGCTGGAATTAGATTAATTTGAGTGCCGGGAGCACCTGACCGCATCCTCACATGGCAAAGGGAGGGAGAACTTCCTGCAGCAGTCTCCTCCCCTCTTCCCTTCTGTTTTCTGCAAGGGAGGGAAGGAAACGTGGAAGAACTGTTCCTCGGGAACTTGGTGCTCAAGCAACACTTATGGAATTTTGTGTGTGCAAAGCACGCATTAATGTGCGAACGTGCGTGCGTGTGTTTGTGTGTGTGCACGCATGTGTGTGTGTGTGTTTATGTGTATATGTGTGTGTGTGCATGCGTGTGTGTGTAAATGTGCTTGTGTGTGTGTTTGTTTGTGCTTGTCTGTGTGTGTGTGTGCCTGTGTATGTATGCGCATGTTTTTGTGTTTGCGTGTGTTCACGCGATCTATAGCTTCCAAAAGGTTGTGCCACATAATGCTTGCCTGTTTCAATATGGCTATGTACTCCACAGCATAAGGGCCGTCTATTCACAATATTATCCTTTTATAACCAAATAGCACTGCTTATTTGGTGTTGTGTTCACAAGTAGGGTGACCATGTGCTCTAAATTGCATAAAGGTGTGATTGTGTGTATGTGTGTGTGTGTGTGTGTGTGTGTGTGTGTGTGTGTGTGTGTGTGTGTGTGTGTGTGTGTGTGTGTGTGTGTGTGTGTGTGTGTGTGTGTGTGTGTGTGTGTGTGTGTGCATGTGTGTATTATGGGTTGCTCTTATCCATTCAATTCAGTTTAATTCTATTTTATTTGTATGGTGCTTTTTATAGAGACATTGTCACAAAGACGCTTTGCAGCGAAACCAGGCATGCTGTGGGTGGATATACTTGTTCTTTGTGGCAGTGATATCTTTGCACTGTGGATTGTGCAGTGGATAGATGGAAATCCTTGACTTCGGTATTCACATCTTATATATGAGATGCTAAATTACCTGCTATACAGTCATACAGTAATAAGCCATAACTGCAGGTATTTACATGACAATTAATTGTTTGGGAGATACTTGTTCCAGACGTGATATTTTTTTGCCACGTTATAGTGTAAGCGTAATTTTCTATACCCTATCACAAAATAAGATGAACTACGGGATTCAAGCACACATTTTTCTTCATTCACAAATAATAACTGTAATTGCTTTTCTCTACGAACACAGTTGCAGTTCCAGATTGTGTCATAAATAAACCATCTTATTATAATAGTTTGTAAATGGTTTGATTAGGCTGCACATTCTGTACAATATGGAAAAGCTTGATTTTTCTGATCCAGCCCATATGTACATGTTGTGTATTTATGAATATGTTTTACTTGATTAGTATACTTCATTAGTATAAATTATACAGTATAGTATAATGTATAATTTCTAAGCAGTTCAACAAATTTGGTTTTGTTTGTATAATTTCCTATTTAAGAGAATGTTTGCATACCCTATCCAGTTTTTATGTATTCTGTGACCACAGTGCAATCCAAATCGTATTGTGCAAATGTAAAGCCGTGAACAAGACTCAACCGCATTGTTCTACTATTCTAATGGTATACATTGTGCTGTGAAATAGCTTTGATAATGGTTACATTAAATCCATTATTGAAGTTAATGGGGCTTTTCCTGGCAAATCACAAAATTGTCATCATTGGTAAAAAAAAAAAAAAAACTGTTTTAATGCATTCATTTTTATACAGCATATTGGAATGTGCCTCTGGTTCCAGGTTAAATTATAACACAGCTCCGCTGGATATACTATGTTTTTTGTGAAGGTTTCATTATGGCAGTGAGAAGTTTTGTCATTGTCCTCTGAATTAAATGAAATACCTTATCTCCGCTGTGGCTGGTGTTACAATGATCCTATTTTTCTCTTGTATCTCTCCATTGAGAAGCTATTATCTGCCAGGTTTTTTTCTAATTCAATTTGCTTGTCTAAGACTTCATTAAGCAGGCATTTTTGTGCACTGCGTCAACAGTGCCTTTTGACAGCAGTGTGCATTGTCTGCCTCATAAATCTTTTTCCGTTTATATAAATTTGTGTGTATTTAATCCAGCCCAAACAGTAAAGTAGAAAATAATAATTTCGCTCTGGATATTCTGACATTGGGCGGCATGATGGTTCACTGAATAGCACTGTCACTTTACAGCAGAAAGGTCCTGGGTTTGAATCTCTTTCCTGCGTGTTAGCATGTTTCCACGTCAGAGTTTCTTCTGGGTTCCCTCCCACAGTCCAAAAAACATGCAGCTTAGGCTAATTGGAGACTCTAAATTGACTATAGTAAGTGAATGGTGTGTGTGCCCTGTGATGGCTCAGTGACCTGTCCAGGGTGTATTCCTGCTCTTCGCCCACTCCATGCTGGGATAGGCCCCAGCGCCCCTCCCCCCCACCCTGAACAGGAATACGCAGGTGGATGGATACTCTGCTGTGACGGTGTTACTGCCTGGAACTCAGACAGCTCTGATAAAGAGAAATGGAAGGCTCATATGTAGTGATGAGAGAGTGGGATCTTATGAACCCAAAATGAGATGTTTATCATTTTGTCATTTTGTTTATGTTTTTTTTTTTTTTGGAGCGTAGTGTCTTCTTGATAAGCGAAAGGACTAGGTCTTATATCTCTGCCCTTTATGGCGTTCCCACAGTTTCACTCTCCTATCACTGTGCTGGTTCCTCTCATCATCATTATCATCATCATGATCACCATCATCATCATAACCATCACCATCACCATCATCAATTACTCCAGCTACTTCCTACTTAAAACCACCATCGGAAGCATTGATTGGCTCTTCACACCCCCTGTGCTCATAATAACAAAAAAAATACTGGTAGTACTGTACTGAACCAATGGCACCGCTGTCTGAGGGAACATCTCCGATCAGGGGCATCCAGTCTTACCTGAGGTGTGGGTGCAGGTTTCAGCCCAGCACCATGACACCTGTTTCAACGAATGAACTAAAGTTCGACTAATGAACGAAGAGTTTTCAGTCGAGACCTTGAGAAGTGTAATCGGGTGCCTTAGTACCGAGATTCACAGCCTTACACCGGCTCCACTGGTTTATAGATGCTGCCGTTTGCCTGAAGTAGCGGGTCGGCTGGCCGTGTAACGGTACACCATGCATTTTCACCTTCTGACTGACTGGCCACCGAACCAGGGCTTCAATATATACCCCGTCAAAGTTTGCCTGAAAGGCGGCAATGAATCGACACAAGCGTGACACCTTCTTATTTTCCTTTCGGTTAATGCTTGGATGGCCACTTTGCGCAGTGCAATCAATTCCAAGTGTACTTTTCACAGACGGCTTTTGCTGGTGGGAACTTGGGTGTTGCTGTTGAGCACTGACGTATTACTGTGTGGCAGTATGGGGTAATACGCTAGCCATAATGTGTGGGGGGGAAAAAAAATAAAATAACGTGTGTGATTTCTTTATGCTGTTTGACCCTGTCAAAACACACTGGGTGGTTTTTGTTTTTGAGGGAAAAAAAGCATTTCCTTTGCTCCTCTGTGATGTATGCATACGAGTTGCCGCGGTGCCCTTTTTGTTTTTTTTGTTCCGCGCGGTTTCGCTCCCCGGTACTTCTGGGAAACAAAGACGGATGTTGACATCGTCTCCGGCGTGACAGTGTGTCACGCTTTGTGAATGACTGCCGGGGCCACTTCCTGTCATCCGGTTGTCATGGAAATCAGTGTTATTTTCCCCGAGGCGTGATGGAAATTTCACTATAGAACAGGGGTGGGGGGGGGTGGGGGTGGGGGGGGGGGGGGGGGGGAAGTGAGTAAAAGTGACCTTGCCCACTGGAGACCAACAGTAAGCCGACAAGCAGTTCACACAAGATGTGGGAAGAAAAGCTACAGATAAACAAAAATCTAATGTTCTGCGGCACGCATCGCCATTGCATTTTACATTCCGTTCCATGTATCCTGAGTGAGTGCTTGCATCCAGGGTGATTGCATCTCCATATAAATCATTTCTACAACTGGATCATTTACTAAAGAGATTGAAGAGGTTGCTCAAGGGGTTCACCTTGCTCAAGGCTGCACCAGCTATTCCCCAGCTTGGATTCGAGCTCACAACATTTCAGTTATAGTTCCCTGACCATTATATCTGTGGCTGCTCCTTTTTGCCCACTCATTTTTGTGGTGCGCAAAATGGTGGATGTGTCGTCTTTGAGAACAGGAACCTACATATTGAACGTCAAAGATAGGAATTGTTTACAGAATGATAATTCCAGATGTGCATGTATCGAGTACTTTCATTTTTCTTTTGGCTTGACCAAATTCAGTCATAACACTATATGTACAAAAACAAATGACATATTTTGCTGAACCATCCCAAGATTTGCAGAACTTTCCAGAGAATTAGGAATGATTGACTGATTATCAGCCTCCAAATGGGTGATTTTTGTGCTCCAAAGAAATGCAGTGTGCTCTAACTTGCCGTGAAACATTTAAAAATCATATAATTTAATTATTATTTAATATGATTTAATTATTAATTTTTAAAATAATTATCATGTTAATTAAATGTTAAGTAAAATGAAAAGAGCCCATGTAATTGGGAATTATGTAAGTGAAGACAACCGCAAACATTGCTGGTTGTGAGTACGTCCTAACAGTTATTCTGTGTGCTAAGCCCAGGTGTTGAACAGGTGTCACCTTTAACAGAACAAACAGTGTAATGCATTCACAGCGTTAGCACAGTTTAAACTGAAAGCAACGAGATTGATGGCGCCGCGAGATTAAAATCAAGTACTGTACAGCCGCAGTAACTGCTGAGTGTTTGACCCTTCCATAACTCCAAGCCTTCTCGACAGCCTACGTCTCCATCTCCTCGTATAAACAAATCTTCCCCGAGGTAGGAGTTGTGTGCGGTCCTCAGATGCCTAACCAGGACTTTTATTATTTTTTATTTTATTTTATTTTATTTTATTTATTTTTTTGTCTCGCACAGCCTACGCACTCATAAATTATATTTTTTTAGATTTCCCACACTCATGCTGCAGTGTCGTATTTATTTGTAATTTCATTTCGTTTGTCTTGTTCATTAATAATTTCATCTCGATGCCTCATTTATTCATTTCATTCAGTCATTTCTCATTTGTTAATCATGTCATTTCATTGATACAGGAGTAAAAACACTGTTTGCAGAGGAAAAAAAAACAAAACCAAAAAAAAAAAAAAACAGGAGCCTTGGGCCCAAGTCAGTCACACCTATTTTCAAGAACTTTCTGTCCTTCGATGTGATGTTAAAAAGTGCCAGGTGAAAAGAAAGGAGGTGACATTAAAGGAATATGGGGCGATAAATGAAGAATGGGTCCTGCCTAAAATCCAAGTTTATGACTCATTCTGCGCTTCCTGGGAGTTCTGAAAGTAAGTGTGATATTGCGCCCGCCAGGTATTAAAACACACCCGCTGTGATCTCCATAACCAGCGCATTTCTTTCCGGCTTAGGAAAGATGCCATTCAGAATCTTTAATGCAGTTCTTAGTGGACTGTACCCTTCTCCCTGCGTCCTACAGTGGCACACTGGAACTGTAGTGCCAAAAACTTCAGGAGTGTTCAAAATGACATGCATAAAAAACAGGCCCCATATGCACACGGAATATACTACGGCACCACAACGTCAAATAAATGAACTGAAATCAAAACACAAATACGTTTTTAATTTTAAATGAAAATTTTCGTTATGTATGCACAGGTTAAAACAAGATGATGGCTTAGGGCTAATAACACAGACAAACACACCAACACACACACACACACACACACACACACAATCATTTTGCAAGGTCTGGAACGTACTGCGTGTTCATTTTGCCGAGTATAATTGCTTGGTTTATTGCTCCTTATTTAGCTATGCTCGCCTCTTAATTAAATGTTTTGTTAATGAATGAAGCGAAGCTACTATGGCTCGGAAGAGTTTGTCCCCTGGGGCCCTGGGCCCAGTAAACACCATTACTCTCTGTTGATTTCAGCTTCCAATAATCTCATTCTAAGTATTGACTCCTTCAAATGGGTACATATGATGGCCTATTTAGGTGTGTCTGCCGGCTCAGTAGTGAAATGGATTATTGCTTTTTTTACAGTCTCCCGCTCCATCAATCTCTCCGGCTTATGATTTGGAGGTACCGCTTTATTTGAGCCATATGCTAAAAAGCCTACATAATCCTGCCATAAGAATGGTATAACACCTGTCATTGCCAGCCATGGCAGCATATTTTACTGCTCGCGAACAAATTCCATAACATTGTCACACATGCAGCAAAGCATATTCCAATATAACTGTCACAGAATCATAACTGCACACATTATTAACTTGTTATGACATCTGGTTACAACACCAGCCGTAATAAACCTGCATGCCTGATTATAATAGTTGATATACCATGCTTATGCCTGTGTAATGTAAGTGTTTCTGTTTTGACTCTAACATGGTGGAAGCATCTGCTCGGCTGGCTGCTCTCAGATCTCTATGGTACTTGGCAGGCATTCTGGGTATTGGTGAGCTTCCTCCTTGAGCAGTTGAGGAGGTAACGGGGTTTGGGAGCCAAGTCGTGGGTTGTAGGATCAAGTCTTCTTGTGGGCCACAGCATATGTTACATTAAATTACATTACAGTACATTTAGCCGGCTGATTATATTCAGATCAGTTTTTATTTTGCATTTTATTTTATTTTGTGGGCAGCGTAGTGGTGCAGTGAACAGCACTGTCTACTCACAGCCAGGAGGTCCTGAGTTTGAATCCCATGGGTTTGAATGCCTTGCGATGGATTGGTGACCTATCAAGGGTGTATTCCTGACTCTCACCCAATGAATGCTGGGATAGGGTCTAGGATCCCCGAGACCCTGACCAGGAATACACTGGATCGATGGATGGATTTTATTTTATTTAATTCAAAAAATATATACAATTAATTTGCACACCTGGATATTTTATGACTAATTTCGGTGAAGTACCTTGCTCATGGGTAAAACAGCAAAACCCTGGCTGAGAATCAAAATATGCCTTTTTTGTGATTATGATTTTTCTTACCTTTTTCTCCTAAATTTTGAATAGCCATTCATGCTTCTTGAATCACCAGTGTACCACATGTGACCTACCCAAAGAACACTGGCACAGTTGCCTGTGTGCCAGAGTCTATTGTCCACCCTACAGGAAATGCAGTACACTGGAACAAAAGGAAACGAGGAGCTATTGAAAGTACTGAACCAGATCATATTTACTCTGCACAAAAATGTAACAGTTGAGCGGCGAACATGCGAACAACACAAATATATTCAGGTACATTTAAACCAAACAAATTATGTGGAACCACCGTCCACAATTCAGTTGAATAAATCCAATGATTTATTGTCAGTGGTGGAAAGGGCACATCTTTCATTGGCAACAACTACCAACCAGAGGGCACCTTGTACATTGTTTGGAGGAGTCATTGCAGAGTTGAGATATCAGGGGCTTGAAACTATGATATAGTGAGCGACCAATAAGGCCTTTTGTGGGATTATATAGCAAAATAAATAAATAAATAAGATTGTTTGTGACCACCAGCAGATGTGTGTTATCTTCCTGACTGGTTTTCTTATCTACCTAAGACTGTTTTCCTCAGTAGGTTGCGCAGTGTTGAGCAGTACTCTTCCAAATCCTGGGCGGTTGTAACAAAAAAAAAAAAAAAAAAGAAAAGTTGGCAGATATTTGCCCATGGGGGCAGAGCGTGCGTAGCCAGATCATATTACGGATTGCATCGTCTGCGATTCGCTCGCAGTGCTGTGACAAGCAGAAAGCTGCGATGCCGGGGTGTTGTGTTGCGAGCGCTTTGGCTCTGGCGCGCGTCGTCGTCTTCTTCTTCTTATTCGGGTGCTGATCACCCGCGAGCGCAAAACGGGGGCCGATGAAAGAAACGCGCGGCGTCAGCACATAACCGCCGATATCCGCGCGCCGGCTATATCCCCCGTAATCCCCCGCGGGACAACACGGCGAACCGCTCCCGAGCTGCAGCCCGGCCCAGGACCCACTCCGGACAGAACGCGCCACGCCCTGTCTGGCGAACGACGCTGATGAACTGTGGGAAGGGGAGTGAGGTCGACACGTCCGACCTCGCAGAGGGACGGGGGGGGGGGGGGGGGAGGTCGCCCGTGTTTTGATTAAAAATGTTTTGTACCTGATGGACATGAATCAAAAATGGATCAAGAGGTGGTGCTCTTCCAGGGAAAGGGGCCATTTTATTTATTTAATTATTTTTTTTTTTGAGAACTTTTGGGTAAAATCATGGATTTAAACATCGGAGGGCTGCAGTGTGTGTGTGGGGGGGGGGGAGCATCTTGTCTATCTGGGGACAGTGTTTGAGATCCCTGGGTTAAATAATGCATGATGTGGGAAGTTAATGCTGGTTTAAGACACTGCCTATCTGCCATTGTCCTTGAAACAAAGTGCATTGAGTCTGGAGGATCGCTGAATAAAAGCACTACATGTACAAGCTTTTCATTATTTTTTTTTTGGGGAGTGGGGGCGGGGTGGGGGGGTTGGGGGGCTTAATACACAACTACGCTGTAAAGTTTTCAAAGTTAAATTAACTCTTGAGGTCCCAGTTGCACTCCTTTGAACTATGTTGGAGTTGAATTCATGCATTAATTCATAACTTTATTCATTCTTTAATTTATTTTGGATTTATTATTTTCAAAATGACAGCTGCCTGTCTGCGTTCATTGACGTGTGTGCCAGTGAGGATGTCACAGTTTATTGATGTGCCATTTACCTTGACAATGACTTTGCATTACATCGGCTTAGGCCTCTCTCTGGTCACCTGACTTCCAGAAATCACCAAGGTTACTTGGAGGAGGGGGTCGGCGTTTGCTTTGTGTGTCAGATGCCCATGACAGCAAAATGAGCACAGCTTCAACTGACAGGATTGTATTGACACCACACCTCAGAGAGCAACTAAGAAAGATCTAGAAAGGATGTACTGGAAAGTATTTTTTCCCTCTTGTCAATTTTTAATTTGTTTTTCATATTAGAGAAAATGCATTTACCTAACTAAGGCTTAAGTCTGTACTGATGTTAGAAAAGTTATTTTAAAAAAGTGGAGACCTATGTAAATAAATGCAAAAATAAAAAAATAAAAAAACAATTAGCTACAGTTTCAGTATCTAGTAACAATCATCCTGTGACCTCATCAATGACATCTCCTGTGACCTCATCACTGACATCACTTGTGACCTCATCACCGACTAAGCCACGTTTCACTTTTTTTTCTCCGCCTGCCAAAGAAATTTCCCAAAGCCAGTAGACGAGCTGCTTCATCTATTATTTAATATTTTCAGGAAAGAAAACAATAAAGCATTAAAAAAAATAAAAAAGAGGCTTGTTGGCTCTGGGCCACGATCCATCTATTGTATTTAAAGCTAAACAAAGGGAAACAAAAAGCCATAAACACTTTCAACTTACAGCTGGCAGTGCTAGCTGGCAGTGCTTTCAGCCCTGTGGAGTTCATTTGAAGGACAAGAAACATCTCTCTCTCCTCTCGGCAGCCCCGGCGATCGTACCCTGGTTCTGAGCCCGAGGACATGGCGGAGGGAGGTGTTCCGCGCGGGCCCTGATTCACGACGTTCGGCACGCAGAGCGCCGCCGCGGTACGCCCGGGCGGTACGCGGTGCCACTTCCCGCCGCACTCGCACAGGAAGTGGCGGCGTGGAGGGGGCCGTGGGATTTAGGAGGGGCGGGGCCCCCCCCACGGCCTCCTTGCTCTTTTTTTTTTTGTGTTTGGCCGATTGATCTGATTTCACGGCGGGAAGTATCGCGGGCGGGGAAGAAAATAAATAAATAAAATGTTTTAAAATCTGGCTGCCGCGCGGGAGGGAGCTCCTCCTGGAGTGGCTGCTCTTAGCTTGCTCTTTCTCAGGGAGCGCAGCCATGCGGAATGCGCTGCTTTGATCACGAGGGAGCCTTAATGTATGGGCTGCAAAGTGACTGTCTGTGAAGGGAAGGCTGCAGACAGCACTTAACTTCAACACCACGTACGGCCCATAAACGGACGCGTGGGTAAATGTGTATGATATTATGATGTACAGCTCCAGACAATCAAGGTCTGGCTGTGTGTGTGTGTGTGTGTGTGTGTGTGTGCATGCGAGCGTATGTATGTGTGCGTGGGTGTGTGGGTGCGTGTGGGTGTGTGTGTGTGGGTGCTTGTGCGTGTGGATGTGTGTGTGTGTGTGCGTGCATGCGAGTGCATGTGTGTGTGCGTGCTTGTGCGTGTGGATGTGTGTGTGTGTGTGCGTGCATGCGAGTGCATGTGTGTGTGCGTGTGGGTGTGCATGCACGCGCGTGTGCGTGAGTGTGTGTGTGTGTGTGCGTGTGTGTGTTGAGGATATGTGACTTTAGTTTGACCTTTCATTTTATTGGTGCAGAGAAGACAGGGCTTCATGCCTCCCCTCCTTGCCCGTTGATAATAAAAAAAGACACGGAGGACACTTGAAATGTGCACTGTGCTGTGAAATGCTGGAGAGGTCTCGCAGATAGAGCTGCAGTTATATAAATGTATTGACCACAAAGGCCTTTTAGTCAATCGAACTCTTTGGAAAGTCCCGCAGAGTTTTTGCATCGACCCTGAAAAACAGCGAGAGGCTGTATGATGAATGTGTCTGTGGATGTCTGGATCGACTGGCGAAAAGCACAGAGCCCCCCGCACTGCGCTTCACGTCCCCATGAATGAATAAATAAATAAATAAATGAGCGAATAAATAAATAAAGAAACGATGTGCTTAACACCTGTAATTGGATAATGGAGGCATTGCATTCTGGATTTTGATAACGTAACACAGGCCATTCACCAACTTGGTGTTTCCATTAAAGTTGTTTTATGTAAATCCTTAGCTTTTTTTTTCCGCACTGGGTAATTGCAAAATGCAATGCAAATCTTCTCGTTCTCTTAATCTTCCGTGCGCATTTCATATGCGAACTTGTGTCATAAATGGTAGGCCATGTACATGCATAAACAAGGTGGTGGATTAAAGAATTCCCTTATTCAATTTTTACGGCAGTGTCTTAATTCTTCGACCCCCCCCCCCCCCCCCCCCCCCCCCGGAACAAGCAGTATATGGGCCTAGGATCGCGCTCTCATTAAGGTTGTTTCGCTTGCTCGATGCATTACTCCAGAGGATTATTTCGTAAGCTGAGCTTCCAGAGCTTTTAATACGTCGCTGATATAATAACCCTGCACAATATTGCGCGGCGCGCCGAACACCTGCAGGAAGGCGGCGAGAGAGCGGGAGCGAGCTCGTTGCGTTGCGTCGCCAGATGCGATCGCGCGCTCGGCAGGTATCGTCGCGCGCGAAGCAGGTGCTCGTACCGGGAGCCCCTCCGGGAGCTCTGGCGTGCTCGCCGGTTACCTTCGCGATCTCGCCAGGCGCAAAAACACACGCTCGCGTTACGTTACGTCGCATTAGCGTAGCTCTCGACTCTCTCAGGCGACATAGCTCAGGAGGTAAGAGCGGTTGTCTGGCAGTCGGAGGGTTGCCGGTTCAAACCCCGCCCTGGGCATGTCGAAGTGTCCTTGAGCAAGACACCTAACCCCTAACCCCTAACTGCTCTGGCGAATGAGAGGCATCAATTGTAAAGCGCTTTGGATAAAAGCGCTATATAAATGCAGTCCATTTACCATTTACCATCTCTCTGTTATCCGGGGGGGACTTGCGGTGTAGCAGAAACATTAGCGCGTCCGCCCGATTTACGCCAGCCACGGCGCCGAACCTGGCTAACAGCGTTCCCAGCCCTGCGAGTGTGGACGCGTGCCTCAGCGGTAGCATACAGCGCTAGCGCAAGCTAACGGTTGCAGCCCTGAGCCGCAGTACGAATTCTGAGAACACGTAGATACCGTCCATTACCCCCCGGTTCTTGGATTTTTCGATGGATCTAGATAAGAGTGAAGCGGGGTAATCCGACAGCGCACCGGCGGGGTGGTGGCGCTGGTGGGGTGTGGGTGTGTGGGGGGGGGGGCAGGTTGGGGGTGTCGAGGTTGGGCGCTGTCGTGTCGGCTGGAAAGAAAGCGGCTAGCGTTGAAAATGCTATTTTCAGTCTGTGAGCGCTGCGCAATTAAAATGTCTTTCAACGAAGAAGAATTAGATGAAAAAAAACATTTTGAACCTGAATTGTTCGGCCCACGCACAGGGGTTGTGGCCCTAGACGACTGCATAGAGCGTTTATTCCTGCCCTGCTTAACAAGCTCCAAAAAGAGAACTATAAAAATAATATTACCAAGAAAAAACCCACAAAAACACCGTGAACTGAAATAGTACAAAAGGTGGGAGTGCTATGGGGGGGGGTGGGATGGGGGAGGGGGGGATTGGGAAAACCGAGATGCACACAGTAAAATGTCCCGTGTTAATTCAACTCTAAGCTACTGTGTGAGTCCAACAGGGAGCATGATGTACTCTGTAAGAGTTGATTTGGCACTGAACGTTCTACTGTGTGCGTGGAGACAGCACGTAGCAGATATAGGTTGCTATGCTGTCGTCAGGGCGGAATGCGACGGAGGCGTGGCGTGGTGGGAGCGAATCGGTGGGAGGCGAGACGCCGTCGCCGCGGCGTGGCCCTCGCCCGTCTGTGCCAGCGACGAGCTTCTTCGTTTCTTCATTTTTCCTCCGCTCTTTATCTGTCCTTTTATCGGCCGCCTCTCTTTTCCTCCCCTCGCCTCCGTTTCCTCCCCTCTTTTTACACGGACACCGTGTGAGAGAGAGGGCTTGGCGCTAATCAGTATCTGTGGCGTGAGAACACCCGCCATTTTCAATTATCAGCTTTTTCCTCTGAGGTTCTTCAGGGACGTGGTTCTCGCTTTGAATAAGGGAAGTTTTTTTTTTTTTTTTTTTTAAGGTGTGTTTTTTATGGTTATTATTTTATTTCGAATTTTTTCCTCTGAGTTGGAAAGTCCTACAGCTATAGCAGACTTTGTAATCCTGTTTCTGAAATTTGACTTTCTTTTTTTTTTTTTTTTTCTCCTCTGCCTGCCGTCTCGCATATTTCAGCAATTTTGAAAACCCCGCAAGAAGATGTAAAAATACCTAGAAACCCCCTCTTCCCTCTGTAGAGATCTGTCCTGGTTTCACCCTCATCTCCGTCAGGCATGGCTGCTGAATTGGGTGCGAGGTCCCAGATCACAGAAGAAGAAAATAAGTATTTGAAAATATGCCGGTAACACCCAGAGTTTTGCAGTAGTATCGGTGTTCCTCCTCATCGGTACTCGTGGTTTTGAAAGACAAAGTGATATATGCTAGGGTTATTACTCAGTCTGGGCACTTTGGAAACCAGCTGGCGATTGGTAATTCTTATGAAGTGCCGGTTGGAAGGCCTCTTCATAAACAAGAGTTACGAGCGGATTTATCCAGTTTATCCAGACTGCTGCGTCTGTGGTGCATTCAGAGGATTCTTGTGTTATGAAGAAGCAAAACATTTTGAGAAATGAAATATGCAATTTAGAAGGTAGGAGAGTGAGCTGGATAATGTGTTTGTTTTTTTTTTCTGGACATGACTGCTGTCCTTCTACTACACACAGCCTGTAGTCGGAGAAACGTATTGCTAGAAGGTACTTGCATGATAGTTTAGAGGACACAAAATGAGACAAACCTGCATACAGGACAGATTTTATAGAGGAAAAAAGAGCAACTGGCTTGTAGGATGACGTACAGGGTTTTGTGTTGTTTGTCTACAGCTGAAACGCGTTCCATTTTGTCTACGGTTCTGTGCTGCTGGGTTTTCTGTGTGAACTAATGCTACACGCGCTACAGTGCTACACATGATAGAGACAGATGGTGCTCTGTGTGCTGGCTAACTTGCAGAAATGAAAGCGCTATTCAATTGAAACTGAATAATCTGAAGGTAACTGGCCTTTATATCAATGAAACTCCAGGAAAACCGGCATGTGTGTGTGTGTGTGTGTGTGCAGGAGTCACTTAGAGAGAGAAAGAGAGGGGGGAGGGTCGGGGGGAAATACATTTGTTTTCAGTTTCCTTGGCCTTCAGTTTTCTGAAAAAATGATGCAGACATACCCAGTGAACAGAGAGCTGAGGTAAGAACGGAGGAGGGAAGGGCGGTAATTGCTCAGTTCAGAGCCAATGTGAAAATGTAAGAAGATGATGGAGACAATGAGGAAGGGAAAGAGCGGGTCCAGGGGTGGGAAACAGAGCCGAGTTGCGTGTGATGGATCTAAAGCGCGAAGCCTTACTGGAAAGCAGGAAAAAAAAAGCACATCTGAGACCGAGATCTCTGTCGCATAAAAGCGTCTTCTGGGACGCGAGAGTAATTTGCTGTCGAGATTGCTGCATGGATGCTGCAAAATCTTTGTTGGAAAAAACCATACAGAGAGCAGCGTGAGGTGAGCATTATCAAAATAGCCTTTTGTTCAGCGAGGCTGATGCATAAGGCATCCGATTGGCTGGCGCTCCGACTGCTGGCATTCCAGCCTTTTAATAGTGATGTGGGGAAATAAATAAATAGGTGATTTGACAAAGGTGGAAAAAATACACATTTTCATAATAACATTTTGCCTTGTTTTTTTTGTTGTTTTTGTTTGTTCTGCAGGTAAAATAGTGACCCCAATGAGGTGGAATACTTCCAGATCACCTGACAGGAATAGAAGTGACCTTGCGTGCCCATCAGCAAGAGGAGAAAGGGAGGTTCGTCTGATTGTCTGTAGCCAATAAGGGAGCGGGAGAGGTGAGTACCAAGACAAGTTTTTTTTTTTCTTGTTTCTGTCGACTGTGACACTCATTGCCTGATGGACACAGAAAACGCATTCGCTTTCTACAGATTCTCACACAGAAGCTGGCTTTGTGCAAAGCGTCCGTTGTCACGTCACAGTGTTCCTGTACAGTGGTCTTTCTTTTTGCATTTGTGTGGTGCTGTGCTTCGTCTTCTAAAACAGGCTGCTTGTCAGAGCGCCTACGCCGTTGTTTAATCCAGAAAGTTTGAACATCGGAAACTTCCACAACCGTCTACAAAACTCCTTTTCATCAGGTTATCGAGGTCAGAACTGAACGTGATCTAATCCGCATATAACACCTGCCTCTGGTTTTTAATTATAGCCAGCACAATGGTGCGTGATGCCGCGGAGAAAACTTTGTAGTACTGTCGCCCTGTATCCCACGGTGCAGTTTCCTGATGCGCTGCAAAAAATGGCCTGCTTTTGTGCGGGAAGCCGCTCTCTTATGCCGGCCATTTTGGATCTACAGCACAGGGTGTGCGTGCGGTGCCAGGTACTGCGGTCAAGGGCTTTGGTGACGTGAGGTTGACTCACCACGGGAAGTGTTTGCGCCATGATTGCTTTCACACAGATTGCCGTGCAGTGGAAAGTAGGCTAATTGCGTAGGCTAAGACGCGAGCCACCAGTGACCTTATTTCAGTTCTGCCAACCGGTGACAGCCTTGCTTCTTTGTATTTAGGCTAACCTGCCATCATTGTAAAAAAAAAAAAAAAGCTGAAACAAATCTCACAGGAACTGCAGGCCATCCAAAAGTGAAGTAAAAAAAAAAAAGAAGTACATAACATTTCTTCCCTGTTTCTGGTCATTAGCAAATGGGGCGGGGGAATATCGTAATTACACTGAACACATCTGTAGAAAGGTTTGCTTATTCTGTAATGATGATATTATCTTCGTTGCCACCCAACTTTTCTCGGGACCTGAGCTGATCTCATCCACGTATCGACTTTCAGGCGCGCGGGGAGCGTTTGTGTTTGATGGATGGGTGGTGGTGCGCCAGTCTTTTAGCTGTATTAAAGCCCCGCTTTGAGCCTCCTTTCCCTATCTCTTCCTCTTTAAAGTTAATGATGGTGCCAAATGAAGTCGGGGGCCCGGGGTCCCCCACGGGAGCACAGCGCGGCAGAACAATCTCACCCAAAATCTTCTCTCACATTTAAAATCTGGATGCCTGTCTGAAGGCTTGAAATTGCCCTCTGTAATTTCGGAGAGGGGGGGGGGGGGGGGTCAGGGAAAGATGTTCAGTGATTGCACGTCATCTCCCTTTTAACCTGTTGAAGGGTAGGTGTTTTTTTGGAGTAGATGTTGGACTTTTATTTATTGGAATGCTTTCTAAGGGCATGACGTGATTGTTTTTGTTTTTTCAAATTTCCATGTCAGTGTTCTAGAACTCCAGAACATTTCAATCACCAGTAGTGATTGTGACATCAGCATTAGAATGTTCACTTATGGACATTCTCATCACATATTTGTGATCGTGCACCTTAAAGTGTTAAGACACACAAAGAAAGAAAGACAAAAAAAAATAATAATTTGTGAGTTTCTTGGAGGAAGTGAATTGAATTCGACTAATGATTAATACACATTTCCTCTGAAATCTCTTATTTGCCCTGGAGACATAACTACGAATGGAGGCTTACGTTAGTCTCCACACATTCTGTAACCCGTTTAAAGAGCTGGATTATTTGCTGTATATTTTGAATGGAATGAGGCCCTTTATTGAGGTAAAGCACCACGCTAAAATTGACAATAGCAATGCCTCCCCTGGAGTACGCTCCAAAGACTATACTAATAGTCATTTCAGTTGCACCACGAAAGAAAGCGCTTTCGCAGTTACACATCAGTATTCGAAGGGTTGACACATATCTTGAGATATTATCCACTGTTGAGATTTCATGCACTGGGCCTCGTTACCGCTATTTACATTTTAATACGTTGCTCTCTTTCTTTCAAATTGTTTTTGACGGCGAAAGTCGGAACGGGTTCCTCTCGGGGCGTTCGGGAGACGATTCCGCGGCGCCGCCTCCCCTCCGCGACGGGCGATGAACCCTTCTACCGAAACGACGCTAATGAACCGCGTTGCGGGCGCGCTCGCGTGCGTTGCCGTCGTTACGCTGGTAAGCGTGCGGCGCGGCGTGATTGGCTGAGCTCTTTATAAAGCTTGATGTTTGTAATGAAAACTCTCCGGCCCCCGCTACAGTAGGTTCACCTTGGCGGATGAATGGGAGTGTATTGCACGCCGCTGTACTGTATTGCGTTGTCACCCTTGATATCCATCGCAGAGTGGATCGCGCGGCGGCCGTGGTTCTGGCTTTACACAGGAGGCTGGGAACGCAGGCTGACAGCTTTCGCCACACAGGGACTGTGGCTCTCAGACGTCGATCCCGACTGCTCCGGCTGCTCACAGCCTGCCTGTCCGACCCTGCCATTGGCCGGTTACCTGCGAGACATCCGCCCCCAGGCCACATGCCGCCCTGCTGACAGACGGCCAATCAGATGCCGGGAGCCCAGTGTGGGATTTTTTTTTTTTTTTTTACTGCCACCTGACAGAGCCACAGACATGTCTATCCTGCCATCTGGCCCGGCTTCTGGGGTTTAGATGAGAATTTGTTATACCCCCACCTCCTCCCACCCTGCCTACTTTACCCCCCCCCCCCTCCCCATCACAAGGATGGAACTGCAGTGGTCTCGATGATTATTCATGGGATGCACATTTTTAATTTTTTTTTTTTTGTGTGACATTGAGAATTTAAATACATTATCTTGAGCTGTGAAAACGCTGAGGCATGGAATTACAAATGGACATCTCTCGAGCCTTTTTAAACATTTTTGCGCTCATTTGTTTGTTTGACGTGACCACATTATCATATTTCAGATTTGCACTTCCTCAATGGCTTAATCCCTAATTATCAACCCGTGTCAAAAAACGGTGCTTGCACTGAGTAATTGTACACAAATGCAATGCAAGATGATATACACTAAATATATACACCCTGGGCATTTGGGTGTGCGTGTGTGTGTGTTTGTGTGTGTGTGCGTGCGTGTGTTTGTGCTTGTGTGTGTGTGTGTGTGTGTGTGTGTGTGTGTGTGTGCTTGTGTGTGTGTGTGTGTGTGTGTGTGTTGGGAGGGGTTGTCGCAGAGCTGAAATCTGTTGAGGACCTGGTAAATATTAATAACCAAATATGGGAAGCTGGCAATTTTTTCTTACATGCATGTACAATGGAATTAACATTAAAACAGTGTGTCTGCAGTATTTGCACGTAATTTGCGTGATTAGATTATTGAAATGCGGCGCATTAGAACTGTAACAGCCAAGGATGGGGGTATAAATAGATGTCCCCGCAGTATTTACACTTCAAAAATACAAGATCTGGCCCCATTCCACAAACTGCCTGAGTAAACATCACAGAGAGAGAGAGAGAGAGAGAGAGAGAGAGAGAGGACGAAAATAAATCTGCAAACAATGAATAAACTAACAGTCCCTGCTGAAGAGGGGGAAAGAAATACACAAAATACAACCGTAACAATGTTCTGCAAAGGTTGTAAAATCATGCCGTGTTCTGCTTTGTGCTGATAGAGCACTCAGTTGCATTTCTGTGTTTCTCTTCCATTTATGCCCTCCTATTTACTCGCGCGTATTTATTTCACATTATAATAGCGTTTCGTTTTTTTTTTTTTTTTTTTTTTTTTGTCGCCTTGCAGATTTGGCCCGCATCTGGGTTTTGACATCCGTCCATCTGTCCGTCTGTTTGCGCCGCGCTGATATTGTCCCGATTTCAGGACGGCCGTGATTATTGTGGGACGTCCAATGTTTGCTAATGGAAGGAATGATGGTGGGCATTCTGTGTTTTTTTTCCGGTCATCAACTGGTGCTTTTCCAATATTCTTGGATGCATACCCTCAATTTTCTGGTTCAGGAGAACAGATAACAGCATTGCATTTGTTTTTCCTTGGCCAAAACATATTGACACACAAAAGAAAACCGTATATATAAGTTGTGGTTGTGTCTGGGCCCTCTGGAGAGTCTAATGATTGCCTCTTTTTCATGTCTGTGAGAGCGGGTCTACGGCCTTTAACATAGAACCCACAAGTATGCACATAAACCAGATCTTCCGCTTAAGAAAAAGGCAATAGAATTGAAATATGTTACCATTTTAAGTCGCAGAGATAGCGGGCTTTGAGAAGTGGTGGCATAAATAAGGATATTGACCTTTAAAGTGACTGTTTGTGAGAAACTGTACGTTGGAGTCATATAAAGATATGATGGAAGTTTATGTTTGTGAAACATAAGGGAAATCTAGAAATATGTTATATTGCTGCTCCTATCAATAGTTAGCAAAAAAGTAGCCATGGCCTCTTTATAAAGCATGATTACATTAAAATAGGTAAGTAGGTAAGTACGTATAAATAATGAATACTGTCAGTTAGTTAACATCCCCTATCAGGTAATTGATTTTCCAAGTCCAAAAATATAATGAGCTTATTATGCACTAAAAATACACACTCGCACACACACCCACACACACACACACGCACACACAGACAGATATTCGGAGGTACACAGAAGATGAATAATAGCACAGAAGTTAACAGAGGTTACGTCAGAACGATGTTGGGTATGAATGGCTTTTGAAGATAAGACGATGCTGCATTCTGTCATTTGACTGAATAATGCACTGCAGCACAGAGCAGATGTGGCTTGTTCTTGTGTCTGTGCTGGATTTGTCGGGGGGGCGGGGAGGGGGGGGGGTGTGTGTAGGGGCTGGGGATTTGAAACTGCTTCTGTGCAGACTTACCGTAACACTTTTTAAGAGCACTTGCACTCACTGTTTATAAGCCCGGCTCCACCTACTACATGATTTTGAAAAATTCTTTCCAGGGTGGGTGGAGTAGGTGTGTCATCTCATTTGCATAAAGTATTTTCTATGCAAATGAGTTTGTACAGGCTCGTTGCCTGACTCATGACACTTGGATCAAACTGTCAAACTAGGTGTCGCGGATCAAATATGAATCAAGATTTGGCAACTACATGGCCTATTTCTCACCTCAGACGTTTTCAGAAACATGTTTTAGTGGACTGTTTTTAGTGGAATGTAATAGAGTTTTTGAGCTGGCCACCATGTTTCCCCCATCTGAAAACCCTGGGCCGGAACCAATCTAGCCAATCAGGTGCCAGCAGTGCTCCGTTCTAAGTCAGTGTTCTAGAACTCAATTGCTTACGGTCACCAGTAGTGATTGTGACATCAGAATTAGAATGTTTCCGACAAGAGCGTTTTTTTTTTTCATTTGTGACCTCACACCTTATTGACTTTAGTGCTGGCGGCGTTGATGCTGGCGGCGCCGCGCGTTTCTGCAGGAGCTGCAGCC
Organism: Anguilla anguilla; assembly: GCF_013347855.1. Taxonomy (NCBI): domain Eukaryota; kingdom Metazoa; phylum Chordata; class Actinopteri; order Anguilliformes; family Anguillidae; genus Anguilla; species Anguilla anguilla. Next base: position 5,612,879 of record NC_049201.1, read on the forward strand.
TGTCGGGGGGGGTCTCCAGGGTAACCCGGCCCCGGAGAGCCGCGGGGGGGAACCTCTCCGCTTCTAAAGGGCCCTGTCATGTGACGTGTGATCGCGCCGGTTTTCCCGCGCAGCCGCGGAGCCGCAGGGGTTTTGAGCTGATTGCCTTCGCCTCGGAGCTGGCGCCAGAACCCCGGGATTTCCCCAGAGGTGTGGCTGTCATCACCTGCCGGCGTGTTCATCCGCGCTCGAACCGCTCGAACCGCTGGCAAATGCCCGGGTATGTTTCACGTACTTGCATCACTGGAGTAAATGAAAGCCTGTGTATGCTATCTATACTTCTCTCTCCCCCTCCCTCCCTCTCTCCCTCTCTCTCTCTCATTTCTTCTTCGCCGATACTCTGAGCAATTTCACAGCCCGTTTAGAGGGCATTAATATTTGATATCTAGCGGGCAACGGTGCACCTGAGCAAATTTACCCTTGTGTCTCTGAAAGAACAGATTGGCCACGCGGTTTTCTGTTATCACAGCTGTTCCGTGTCCTATTCCCTGGCAAAAGAAGGAGGCACTTGTTTTTTTGTAAGTTTAATTAAGGACATGAAAGTGTTGATAGTCTCAACTCTTAATGGCTGCAGAGTAACCAAAATGTACCTCTTACACTCCCACTTCCCCTGGCACTCCTTCCATAGAAATTCAGGTACTGTATGGTATCTAGATGGTTTGGCTTATACCTTTAGGGCTTTAATTTAGTCTTTTTAGGGCTTGTTATAAGGTGTAGCTTGTAGGTACTTGAAATGTGTGCTTGGTTAGGGTTAGGCCTTGTTGAGCACGGTTAACCTGCGCTAGCACGTTAGCGGTGTTGCATCTGTACCCGCCCGCTGGTCGGGAAGTGTTCTCCGCCAGGTCTGCCGCTTCGGCTCACGCTATCCCGCTGAATGCACCGAATACAGCTGAACAGCGGAATGTTTCTCCCGTGTTGCAAATGGCTGTGCGCGAGAGCATCTGCTGACCGAATGTCGTGTGATGCGCCAGTTCTGCGGGCTCCGGGGGGGTAGCCCCGTCGGAGCCGAGTTTTTCGGCGGGTTGTTTCCGTGGCGCGCGATCCCCCCTTTCCCCTTGCCTCCGGCCTGGCTGCGGATGTTCTCCGGCCTCAGGCGGCTGGATGAAAGGGGGATTACGGAGAACGGGCCTCGCGGCGTGGCGTGACGCTGACGGCGGCCGCCTCCCCCCCACTCGCGCTCGGTGAACGGGGTCGGGTGGCGTTCCGTTCCACGTCCTCTGTTCGAGCGAGGGGAGGGGAGGGGTCTCAGCTCTATTCTGCCCCCCCCCCCCTCCCCACGAAAAATGTGGGAGCGGTGCCACGGAGTCAGACCCAGTCTCAACAGCGAGTGTCTCACTGGGAAAGGTGAGAATCGGTATCGAAAGGGGAGAGGACAGATAATGGTGGGCGCGAGTGTGTAATAATTCATAATAATAAGAGTAATAATATTAATAATAATGAGAATAGTAATTCATTGCTGTTCATTCATGTTCTCACACTCAAAGAGCTTTACAGTGATGAGGGGGAACCACCACCAATGAGTAGCCCTCACCTGGGTGATGCACGGCAGCCATTTTGCGTCAGGACGCTCACCACGCGTCGGCTGAGGTGGAGAGAGGGAGAGAACGACTCAAACGGGCTCATCGTCTGAGAATCGACTCTTTCTCCCTGCCGTAGACACCGAAAACCATGCATCCCTGTTCGTGTACAGCCACAAACCAAAAGAATCCACCCTCAGAGCTGGGTTAGCCGCCAGAGGCTAATTAGGGAAGATGCGTACTGACTAACATGGCAGCACTGTTCCGCCGACACCAAAGGCGAGCGATAAATGCTAAGGGCTGCTCATAATAATTGGTATTCAGGTCACGGAGGAGATCGTTCCAGAACTGAAGCGCGTCCTATCAAACGCGGTTAAAAAGGGAGCACAAATTGATCACCGCGTTCCGCCCCGCGCACGCCACGGAGCGAGGGGGGCCTCTCTGAGTTCGCGGGAAATTAAAACTTATTGAGATGGACTGAGACGGTACTTTGTCCTCCCCGCTGGCGAAAGCTTGATCTCATCTGCGGCTGGAAAAGGTCAATTGCAGCGCATTAAGGGAGCAGGGGGGAAAAAAAATAGCTGATGTTTTGGAGAGAGAGAAAAAAAAATAGAGCATATCTGAATTATGTATCTTGGCTGTATAACAAACCTGTTACGACTCTGGAGAGATTTGGAGAGGGAAAAGAAGCTTCTGCGTTGTTGTTTGTCGCAGCTAAAAAAAAAAATAAAAAACCCAAAAATAAATAATGAAGTATAAAGTTGTTATCCCTTCCAGCTGTGTTTACCATATCCATCTCTGTGTTGTCTACATCTGGCCCTATCAGCATCACAAATTAGCGTTCTCACAGCACTGCAGTTTGGGTAAAGATAGCGCCTGTTAATTGCAGTCTGAATATGACCCCCCCCCCCACCCCAAGAAAAAAAAAGCCTGTAGTGGGCAGACATTGTGCGTGTGTGTGTGTCAGTGTGTGTGTGTGTATGCATGTGTGCGTGTGTGTGTCTTTGTCAGCCTGTGAGTTTGTGTAGGGTGGAGAAACACTGAGCTGATGGTGTTTTTGTCTCAGCGATGAGCACAGTTTCATCGTCGCCCGAAGGCCCTTGCTTGAGATAGTAACCAGACTGATCTCAGGCTCTAATAATGAGCAGACCACTGCCCGGGAAGGGATTTCCAATTTTCTGGTCTGTAAAAGCTGATTAACAAAAAAAGTTACCAGCCTCAAAAAAAGGGAAACTGCAGGTTGATAAGAAGTCTTGCAAAAACGTTTGTTTTGCTATAGAAAAAAAAAGGGAGTAACTACGTGAAAGCTGGATGGGCTCAATTTATACAAATTGTATATTCAGATATATTTCGTAGTTTGTGTTTGGTGAGTTTGACCTCTGCTGTACCTCTTTCATAGAGAGAGAGAGAGAGAGAGAGAGGGGTGGGGGGGGGGGGTAAATGTGGGGAGGGGGCGGGGTGGTGTAATTTGTAAAGGAGGCTCAGATGGCTATGATTAGGCTCCTTTTCCAGTGTGACACATAATTTACAGCATCGATGGTGAATCGAATGCGATGCTCCCCTGTGGTGCTTGTATGTTGCTACGTCACTATGTTGGCCCGTCATACTAGCCAGAATATTACCATCTGCCCAATGGCAATAAGCATGTTTAAGGCTGTTATCAACAGATACTAATGTTTCCCTGATATTATTGTGCACTCCAAATGCCTATTGCATATATGCTACCCACGTAGCATTTGCATTTGCAAGATCTAAAAGCACTAGATGTGCAATTTCAATCTGATTAACGGCAGCCCATTGCAATGTGCGCTAGTTTGACTCCAGTGGCGTTGCTGTTTCCCTAGTGAATTAGCCGACCTGCTAGATCACCGCGCAGGGCTGCTTGAGAAGCTCTGAAACCCGCTGGAAAAATGAAAAAAAAAATGTGGTGGAAGGTGTCGAGTTCCCTCAAACTGCATTGAGACGAAGAAACTTCCAAACAACTCAACATCGGTTCCGTAAGCACCTCTACAATGCTTCTCTTATTTGTGCTGTTATCGTTGTTTAGAATGGCGCAGTTGCTTTAATGGACAAAGCAATTACCTGGAGCTCATAACTTGGTAATTAGTGCAGATAGTAGCTTGTATTCTAACAAAATTCATTTGATAAAGTGTCACAGGTTTGTCTGACCTTCAGTGTGATGGCAGACAGTGAGTAATTCTCTAACCCAGCATGGACTTTTAATTGCATTTTTAAACTTCATAATAATCCATTTTAACTCCATTCAGTGGAAACATCTTGTTTTTTTGTAGTTCCTCTATTGAATGGCAAAAATATATGAAAAAGAACCCATAATAAAATCTACAATTGAACACATTTTTATATGGATTTTTTTTCTCCATGCATTTATTCAGTGTATACTTAAACCTTTAAATGGTTTCCTGCTTTCACAGCTAATCAAATCAAATTTATTTGTATAGTGCATTTTGCTAAATTTGTTAGAATGTGCTTTACTTTGAAGCCTGTCCTTCATAATTTGACTAATTTGACGTTCCTCAGAGAGTGCAAATTGCAGCCTAACTCATGGTGGATCACATGCATTCAGACTTTAAATGCCACAAAACCTTCTGGCGTGGCAGTCCACTGAAAGACAGCATGATGTCTTCAAGCAGCATTACAAAAAAACCAATGAGTCATTTATTTAATTTATTTAACAAGACCTGGCATGGGCATGTAGAGAGCGCTGTGGAATTGGCTCATACACAACGGCAAATACTGTTTTCTCTGGAGATACGGAACGCAGCCTTTTTTTTTTTTTTTGCTTGATCCTTAATAAGCAGTGGTTTTCCTCCCTGCTGTGGAACATGAAGTAGGCTATAGTCATCTACACTTACTACCAGGTCCAGAATTAGAAATCTGTGACAGCCTGTCCACTTTTACCCATCATCATGGACTCGCGACAGAGCCCAGTGTGATCACATAGAGCACTTTCTCTCAGCTCCACATCCGTCTCATTGGGTTCCATATTGGTAATCTTAGTGAGTGGCGCAAATTCACTCTGAGCTAAAGGAAAATGGAGGCTTTTATTTCAGACCTGTATTTTTGGTTGATGGTGGTCTGCACTCTTTGAAATAATGGAGTTTTGCCTCCAGTGGTGTTGCTGTTTCCCAAGTGCATTGACTGACCTGCTGAGGGACATTAGATCAACACTCATGGCTGCTTGGGAAGGTCTGAAATCCAGTGGAGAAAAAAAAACCAATCTTGCTAATTTAAGTGCTGAGCAGTGCTGGTCGGTTTGCTACTCGCGATGCAAAACACAGAATGCCTCGTTTGACGCGATTCTGGAGAAATTCTGTAATCTTTATTATTGTAAATTGTGTAGTAGTAGTAATAATAATAATAATAATAATAATAATAATAATAATTAATGTATTTATATTGGATGGAGGCCAGGACAATGTATTAAAATAAAAGACAGCACCATATTCGATTAATAATTCGGTTAATTTCAGACTCCAAATTCTAGGTTTTTTATAACTCGTAGTCTGGCCATTGTTATTCATGTCTAATACGAATAGGTACTAACTCCATTTGGAACGTACAGCACTAAAACCTGCTTTTCCCCATTTAAATGTAAATGAAGACAAATATGAATGTTTTTTTTAAATACACGCATAATTTGGTAATGTTTCATAATCGCAATGCAAATGCATCCACTGCTAGGCCAGTGACAGTGCGTGCATTTTTTATTTGTGGACTAGATGGCTATCTTGAAAATTAACTACTGTTGGTGTGGACCAGCAATACTCATCTCCAGGTCCTGCGGGCCACAGTCTCTGCAGGTATTTCACTGATTATTTTACGTACCTTAGTTTCAGGACAGACGCCCCCACAGGATCTGGATTTGATTGGTCCTTGTGTGGACCCTGGGGCGATTAAATAGCTTTGTTTAAAATTGTAGTTTTTGAGCAATAAGCGCTCCCGTGAGAGGACTAAGGTCCTTGGATTACGGTTTCCATTGCTGCATTTTTACTCTCACTTTTGGTAGTCGCATAATTTTACACTGCTCATTCTGCACACTGTTCAACATTGCTCCATTTGGTCCTGGAGTCTTACCAAACAAATGTTACCTGCACGTCACGGAAATCCTTTCAGTTACCACGTTTGTATAGGGCGGCAGTGTAGTGTAATGGGTAAGGAACCGGTCTTGTAACCTAAAGGTCATAGGTTCGATTCCTGGGTGGGGCACTGCTGTTGTACCCTTGAGCAAGGTACTTAACCTGCATTGCATTGGATAGCTGTAAATGCTATGTAAAATGTTGTATAAGTCGCTCTGGATAAGAGCATCTGCTAAATGCCTGTAATGTTGTTATGTAATGGTCACCTTGAAGAGCCACTTTGGCTGAACTATGAGAAAAGTCATGGGGTTTAACATAGCCAGCGCAAAAGCAATCATTTACTCTAATTCCATTGCTTTTTAGAAGGGTGTGTTTGAGCTTCCCTGTTGCAGATTTAATAACAGAGAAAATGATGTGCAATTTGTGTGACGTCTCTTCATTCTGCCTACTGCTAATGTTTTCTGCTAAACCGTAATCATGCGCTAATTGGAACCAATCTAGTGCATTTCTGATGCGGTAGATGCTGCTATATATTTCGTCTGGGGGAAAAAAACAACAAATTAGAACAAATGGGTAATGCGGTGCTGTTAATATTAGTCGACATGGGAGCGTTATATAGCGGCGTATTAAAATGCATTTTGCTAATCCTGTTCTGCTGGCGCGGCTAAGAGTAAGTGATTTCCTGGCTCGTAAAAAAAAAAAAAAAAAGTAAATATTGAGGCATGAGATGCACTGGGCGTAGTCCTCAAACAAGCTGTTTGAGGTTGTCTGCAGCGCTGTGTTTATAATGTGGGGCCTGGGGTGCATGTAGCTACATGGCCCATCTGGGGCTCTGCGTGATTTATGCAGAATGACCGGAGCTCCTCCCCGTTTATGACATTCTGAACACGTGTACTGCAGCACTTATGCATACTCATACACCGTTAGTTAATGTGCAATAAGGCGAGTAGGAAACATAAATGCTATTTGATTCGCTTCGTGTGATGTGACAGAATTTGTGTTTGACCAATAGAAAAAAAAAGAAAAATTAATACATTTTAATATGTATGTATATCTTTTCACATTAAAATGTTAGGTGTTTAGTCTGAAATAAGGCATTTTTTTCTACTGGAGTGCTGTGCCACTTCAATTTACATGACACGATCAACAGTAGTCATACTCCGGAATTGGCTGGAAATTTAGCTGTTCAAAAGTAGCATTTTTTCATAAAGAAGAAAAGAAAGAATGACATAAAGCTAAAAGAAAGAAATGAAAAAAAGCATGAATGCAAAGAGAAACAAAAGAACGTGTGGTTTTTGGGAGAACGCGCTTTGAATAACATTTTGAGCTGCGGAAATGCATGTGCAAAATATGAGACAGTGATTCCCCTGTGTAAATGGACTGGTATGTCAGTGTGTTGAGTCCCCCTGTGTCAATGGTCTGGTGTGGCAGCGTGTTGAGTCCCCCTGTGTAAATGGACTGGTATGGCAGTGTGTTGAGTCCCCCCTGTGTAAATGGACTGGTGTTGCAGTGTGTTGAGTCCCTCTGTGTACATGGACTGGTGTGGCAGTGTGTTGAGTCCCTCTGTGTACATGGACTGGTGTGGCAGTGTGTTGAGTCCCCCTGTGTAAATGGACTGGTGTTGCAGTGTGTTGAGTCCCCCTGTGTACATGGACTGGTGTGGCAGTGTGTTGAGTCCCCTGTGTACATGGACTGGTGTGGCAGTGTGTTGAGTCCCCATGTGTAAATGGACTGGTGTAGCAGTGTGTTGAGTCCCCCTGTGTACATGGACTGGTGTAGCAGTGTGTTGAGTCCCCCTGTGTACATGGACTGGTGTGGCAGTGTGTTGAGTCCCCCTGTGTAAATGGGTTGGTATGGCAGCGTGTTGAGTCCCCCTGTGTGAATGGACTGGTGTGGCAGCGTGTTCAGTCCCCGTGAGGAGCTCCCATTACGAGCTGGACGTTAATAATAATCTGCGCTTCGGGCGTTTGACCCGAGAGTGCGGCTACCCTGGCGACTTTGCGGGCCTCTGGGTGTCTGTGCATGATGTGGTGATGTGGACCCGGCGTGTGAATTTACAATAGCCCCCGGCGAACCATGATTCTTCAGCATGGAAGCTCAACAGTGCATTTTCGCCGTGTGGTTTCTGTGCCGGGTCAAAACATTTACTGCTGGTTTTGGCATCAGTATCACCATAGAGTGTTTGGTCCTTCTTAAGAGCTTCATAAACACCACAGAGGCATTCATAAAGGCTTATGTCAAATATGGCTTATGGCAAATATGCTTATGGTGTGTGACTTGGTATGCTATGGTAAAGTTACTTGCAGCATCTGCGGTGACATAAAACAACATGTGACATATGTGAATATGTTACATTATCTTTGGAACATTTCACAGATTAGTGCACCATAAGGCAGATTTATAATGCAGAAAGCAATGCAAGTCAAGCTAAATGGAGAATGTGATACAGTAGTTTATTATTTTGTTATCGTGTAATGTTAGGTAGAAGGGGAGAGAGAGAAAGGGGGGGGAGAGAGAGAGAGAATGGGGGGGGTGGGGGTTGCATTCACATAGCCATGAGGCTTCATGGAAAAGATGTGATGGATGAAGTGGGCTGGATTACAGAGGTCCATGTAGAAAACGCTGCACAGAACAGAAGTTGCATTTACACAAACGTGTCATTGAAAATGTTGACTTTCGTTTAATAAAAGAACTGGAAGAGCAAATGCATCTTCTGGGTAGCAGAAAACTGGCACAAAAATGGTTTTAGATTGTTTCAGAGAGGTAAGAACTTTCATGTAGCTCAGAATGACTGTCTGTTAACATGCACAACATGGGTTCTTACTGGGACACAGTTGATGCATGCACAGCAAAAAGTTGAACGTTAAATCAACTCTTACAGAGTACGTCTGGTCCCAGTTTAGACTCGTGTGTACTCTCTCAGAGTTGAATTAACACTGGGGGTATTTTGTGTGCACAACGGCAGCCGCGGCTGATCCGCGCGTCTCTCCCTTCGCGGCGTTGGGTTTCCTCGCCGAGCCACTTCCTGTCGTTGATGCACAGGGCCGACGCGATGAACGGTAACGCCGCTCGGTGGCGGGCCACACTCCGCCTTACAATAGGCCAAAAAGACATTACATTACATTACATTACATTACAGGCATTTAGCAGACGCTCTTATCCAGAGCGACTTACACAACTTTTTTACATAGCATTTTACATTGTATCCATTTATACAGCTGGATATATACTGAAGCAATTACTGTTTACAGTTTGTGTGATTTTAGAGCAGTTTACAATCCACACATGATTATGACCTACTTACTGCTGCCATATTCCTGTAGCTGAGTTTGTGCTGAAAACAAAGATATGAAACACTTTGGAATCACTGTATATAAAGTTGATGAAATTTACACAAATGTCAGAGCATCGCAGAATCACCAGGATGCCTCATTTTACCCTTAGACCCCAGAGGGTTAAGTACCTTGCTCAAGGGTACAACGGCAGTGTCCTTACCCGGGAATTGAACCTGCGACCTTTCGGTTACAAGCCCAGTTCCTTACCCACTGTGCTACACTGCCGCCCCCTTACTCCTTACCCACTGTGCTACACTCCGTCCAGACGTTTTTTAGTAACTCCGCGGAGCGGAGAGAGGGGCCCTGCGTTCCCCCTCCGGGCAGAGAGAAGCGCTAGCGACAAGCCGTTTGTAACGCCGTTAGCGTTCGCGTTAGCACAAATGGAATATCGTAAAGATGCAAACCCCGTTAATTAGACTGGAAGGCGGCAGGGGAACCTCGTTTTGCTCGCTGAGCGCGAAGGCGTTAATTTGCGACCGTGCTTTTGCGAGCTTCGCCCTTGAACCAGCCTCATCAATTCCAAACGCCGGGACGTCGGAATTAATTTATATTTTTTTTGTTTGACCCTATTTGTTCTCAAAAGAGTTTACACATTAGCGCTGGTAATGAAACATTTGCTCTAAACAGTATTTTTTTATCTGGGTTACTTTTTTTTAGACATGGACGGAGTGTGGCACAGTGGGTAAGGAACTGCGCTTGTAACCGAAAGGTCGTAGGTTCGATTCCCGGGTAAGGACACTGCCGTTGTACCCTTGAGCAAGGTACTTAACCTGCATTGCTGCAGTATATATCCAGCTGTATAAATGGATACAATGTAAAAAGTTGTGTAAGTTGCTCTGGATAAGAGCGTCTGCTAAATGCCTGTAATGTAATGTAGACATAAAGCAGTTCTCCAGACCACCTTGCAGAGTTTACTTATTATTCCATTGTAACTCTTATTACATTACGTAGCGTAATTATGACAACAGGCCATTCAGCCCAACAATGCTCACCATGGTTTCAAGACCTAACCATTATTGCCTTGCTGGCATACAAGGCCTACGCAGTCATTGTGCTTGATTTACTTTTTCTTTGGCTCACTAATGACTGAACTGCTTAGATATTTTTTCTTTTTTTACTTCTTTTTTTTTTTTTGTTAGGCTTTTTAGTCTCTCAACATTGAGTTTGTGCTTAGTTTCACACAGAAAAGGCCTGCTCGTCCACAGCATTAGTCATTTGTCCGGATGGAGAGACAACCTTGAGGTGAGCAAGCCCCTCTTGAATCAAGAGCTCTCAATATTTTATAACACAGAATAATTTATGGGCATTTGTGAGCATTATAAATCAGGTTCAGTACTGAAAGAGGGACTCGCTCTGAATTTCGAGGAAAGTGTGGTCTGCGTTGACCTGAATTGGTCTGTGGATTTGTGTTGGTGAACAAAGACAGAATCTCCTGTGATTTTCTGCCTGTCTCTGTAACCGGGCATCGTTTTCTATAGTCGGTTTTAAAAAGACTAAAAGTGGCTGCTAATTGCAGTAAAAAATCTTTTTTTTTTTTAATCACTGACGTGCAGGAAAGCAAGCGGTAAAGTGGATTATTCCATAGGACAATGTACATTACTCTAGGTGCTGTAACACACACCTTTTGGATGGAAAATTGTTTTAACAGACTGCTGTGCTTTCCACAGCTTTGTGTTGATGTACAGCACTTGACAACCCTCCTTAATTAATGCGGCATTTTCTGGAGAAAATGCTAGCAGCAACAGATCTGCGGTTGATAAGATGCACGCGATCTCGTTGTTACCGGAAGAAAAGGGCTTAATTTAGCTGATTCCACACACACTTTCGGCTGCAGGTAATATAAATTTCAACTGGGCGGGTCATTTCTCTCAGATGAGTTGAAGGTGTGGCAAAGGTTGAACTCTGCAGTAGCCAATCACGGCACTTGTCACATCGTCGTATAATAAGTGGCTATTTTTCAAGTTCTTTCCCCCCCCACGAGTTTATTGGTGCAGCACATGTTGTCAGTAATTATACTCACACATGACTGGTCATTATGTGCTTAGTAGGGTTTAAAATGACCTTTCAGTCAATTCTGGTAATTAATTATTGATTACAGATGAAGCAATCACTGATTGCCAGCAAATATATGTATGCCAATGCGTGGTTTATGTGGTTATTCATTAATATACATGCTTATATCATATAAACATGGTAATTTTTTCCAAATACACTATATGACCAAAAGTATCTGGACACCCCCTGGTCTGGGGCTGTTTTTCATGGTTTGGGCTAGGCCCCTTAGTTCCAGTGTAGGCAAATCCTAATTTTACAGCATACAATCACATCCTAGACAATTCTAGGCTTCTCTGACAGTTTGGGGAAGGCCCTTTCCTGTTTCAGCATGACAATGCCCACGAGCACACGGCTAGATCCATACAAAATGGTTTTATCGAGAATAGTGGGGAAGCACTTGACTTGCCTGCACAGAGCCCTGTCCTCAACCCTGTCCAACACCTTCGGGATCAGGTGGAAAGCCAACTGTGAGCCAGGCTTAATCGCCCAATCAGTACCCGACCTCACTAAGCAAATACCTGCAATAATGCTCCAAAATCTAGTATAAAGCCTTCCCAGAAGAGTGGAGGTTGTTATAGCAGCAAAGGGTGGATCAACTCTATATTAATGCCCATAATGTTTGATGAAATGTTGGATGTCCGGTGTCCACATACTTTTGGCTATGTAGTGTAAAAAGGCATATTAAGTGACTGGCAACTCATGTGTCTATGCCGTCCTTTTGATTTCATTCAAATTTCAACTGTTTGCAAATTCTAAGCCTTCAAGCAGCCAGACGGTACCACACCAATAAAACATAATCATTGTAATATCAATAATGTCGTCTTTTTTTGCAGTGCGATAATTAAAAATGGTCTTATCAGCAATACATAGTGCTAAACAGTCTCGTCTGAACTCTGCCTGTTGATTTCACTTCTGAGAAACATCCTTTTCATCGTGCAAGAGGCACGGTTCACACACTAAATGGAATTTACCATTATTTCTCTCAAGCGCATCGTTTGTGTCTTTTGTGTCCGGCGGCTTAAATCTATAAATATATTTTCAGTATGGAGTCTATAAATATAAGACTTTAAAGAATCCCTTGACAGAGATTGAGAGAGAGAGAGAAAGGGAGACTGCCAATTGGATTTGGGTGTTTCACAGGTACAGTGCTAAATAAATCATTTTAACAAGGAAGAAGCAGTACAACCAGAGGATGGCTGACAGCAGGTCACTAAATTGCATTATATAGTCCACTAAAAATAATCTAAAATATTATTTCAGTTATGTAGACGTTCAGTATTCAGATCTGACAATTATTGTTCGGTCATTGTGCACATGCTGAGGACGATTTAGTTGATTTTAAGAACTCAGTTTTGGTTGAAGAAATAGGAGGCTACGATGCTGACCACGTGCCCCACCCAGCTAGTCGTTTAGGCTATGGCAATCTCCCTCCTGGAGTACAGCAACTCCCTCCTTACAAACCTGCCAGCCTGTGCCATACAGCCACTACAGATGATTCAGAATGCTGCCGCCCAACTTGTCTGCTACCTTCCTAAGTTCCTGTCGTCATGCCTCCTAGTTTGACTTACCATAACATAATATAACATAACGATGAGAACAGGCCATTCGGCCCAACAATGCACGCCATTTTCCTACCACTAAAGTGTACCTAGTGCTCGGTTTTTGAAACCCCCCAGAGTTTCTTCCCCAACTATCTGACCTGGCAAGCTATTCCACACAGTGCATTTTTATGTTCTTTAGATTGTTATGGACAGCCATGTTTGTAGTGCTGTCTGTTTTGAGTTGAGTTTTTATTTGGCTGCTACCCATAGGCCTTAGAAAGTTATGACTTTCGGTCTTTTCGTCTTTAGACAGTTTCCTCTGGATGTCACAGCATGTCTTTGAATGTCTTGATGTAGACCAGGGGTGTGCAGTCTTATCCGAAAAGGGCCAGCGTGGGTGCAGGTTTTTGTTTTGGCCCAGCACTAACAGACCTCATTCAACCAATTAACTAATCAAGGTCTTCAGTCAAGACCTTGATAAATAGAATCAGGTGTGTTAGTACTTGGCTAAGACAAAAACCTGCCCCCAAAACGCCCCTTTTCGGATAAGTTTGGACACCCCTGATGCAGACCGTTATTTTCATTGTCACGTTCACTACGCGTGAAGCACTCAGACAGCGGCCTGTCCGTGTGAGCAGGCTTCATACACGGTTTTTTGGCTGAAAACTGAAGGGATGTTAATGCACGCGTCATGTGCCGCAGCTTTAAGCATGGAGAGGTGAGTTGGGGAACTGAAATGGATGCGGAAGCACTGAGGGGAGATCTTTGCATTCCGCACGATGTGTCCCAACATTTCTCCGCAAAGACAGAGTAATTAGAATCTTGGAAAACACGGTGAATTAACTGCCCAGCTCAATGCATTAATTGTTTCACTCCAATTAGGCACCCGTCTCCTGTATCCAGTCTGCTGCTTCGGGAATGGCCATCGAAGTGAGTGTGAGAGAAAGCAACGTGGGGGTGGATCCCTCCTGTGTGTGTGTGTGTGTGTGTCTGTCTGTGTCTGTGCGTGTGTTTACGTGTGTGTGTGTGCGTGTGTGTGTGCGTGTGTGTGTGTGTGTGTGTGTGTGTGTCTGTGTGTGTCTGTGTCTGTGCGTGTGTTTACGTGTGTGTGTGTGCGTGTGTGTGTGCGTGCGTGCGTGTGTGTGTGTGTCTGTGTGTGTCTGTGTCTGTGCGTGTGTTTACGTGTGTGTGCGTGCGTGCGTGTGTGTGTGTCCATTCAAGTCTGTCAGCCTATTTACCAGTAGGGAAAGGAGAGCCAACGTTTTTGAAAGAATAAGAATAAACCCTAGATGGGAAATCGTACAGGATGTAACAGGGGGTCAGGGCTTTAACAAGAACACGGTTATCAGTTGGGCCGGTTTTATCCATGAAATCCAATGCCTCTTTGATTTTAGCTTCCAGCGCACACTGTGTGCGCACGCCCTCCATCGAACGAACCGTCTAGACTGGGCAAATATCCCAAAGGGAAGAAGTGGAATCTGACCTGCGTTGAAGTTTTTGTGTGTGGTAAAAATAATAAATGAATGAATAAATAAATAAAAACTGACTACTGCTAAATATATAAAGTATTTTATTAAATGTGAATGCATAATTAAGCATCCATTTCTGCTTCTTGGGTCTTTTTTTAAGGCTTGTAGCTGGTAAACTGGGAACTTTTATGGTCAATTTATGGAATTTACTTTTCCATTAATCTCTCTGAATACATGAAAGCATGCATTTTCAGTACCTGTTTCCTTTTGTATAGAATTAATCATTGATTAACCATGGTGTGGAGCTGCGAGTGAGCATCAGCCCTGAGGTCCAAGCCTCACCCTTTTCAGTGTTTTCAGGCACATTTATTCTCAGCATCCGTGTTGAGGAAAACAAAATATATAATTCAAATTGTGGAGGAATGATCCACTCCCTAATTACACTCTCATTACATTCAGCATCGGTGGATAGAATTCAAAATACATCAGTACGGTGATGAAACAAAGTGGCAAGATATATATTTATATATATAGTTTATTTATATATAGTTTTATGTCTGAACTGTATACCTATCACATTCTACTTTGATCCAGCCATGTACCTATTCTTTCGATTTCCTGCTGAATCAGCTCTTAAGCAAAACATCTTTACCTTATGGCTTGGGAAAACTTTATCTAAAAGCTACCGAAAAAAACAGACACAAGGACATATGCGGTAACTTAAAAAAGATCCCTTAAGCACCGTACACCGTCTTCCACATCTGTCTGGCACCTAATGTTCTCTCCCAGTGTTAGGTTCTGTAGTTAGGGGATGCGCAGTTTTAATCTCTCGAAATTGAGAACTTTTTTGGAGGTTGCTCTGGACATTACGAGCGCAGAAGAATAAGTTGTGCTTTCATCGAAACAGACAGCCATTTGTCCCCCCCCTTGGAGAGGATTTTTATCCAGCTCTGAAATGAATGCAATTCATCGTTTCTTGTTACTGGAGATGTGGCGTACAGGACGCATCTGAAGCATACCGATGTCCTTGGCTTTCATTTCTAACCCCACAGTGTGAGGACACATTCAAATTGCGAGTGAAATCTTTTCGGGAAATAGAATTTTTTAATATATATTATAATATCAGTTTTTTTTTTTTTTTTAAGCATTACCACATTACAACAGACAGAGCTGCATGCACTGCAATTGAAAGGCATACGTCTCAAAGGTATTGAAAGTATAGGGATCAGTGGAAGGCTGAAGAGGACAATGTTTTCATTTTGGTCTGGGATATATGAATTAACCTGGTACATCCAGTGTGACGCATTGCCCTGGACAAGGTGAAGAAATAACATCCAGACCATGAGCTTGTCATTTAAAGACTTGTGTATTTGGTTTCGTGTTTTTCTAATTCAGACCATATTGTGTCGTAACAATGGTATGTCATAGTTAGGAATGGACATGTAACTTCATGACAGGCATTATGTCATGGCAATGACATAGTCATTTCTGTGGCATGACAACCACTGTGAAATAAAGTGTTACATATATTTTTTTTGTTTGTTTGTTTGTTTGTTTGTTTTTTTTTCGTAGGACAAAGGCTTTCCGACTAATTTTCAGGTCTGTCACAACATGCCAGTCTGAGTAGATGTTGTGTTGAATTGTAAGCAATTAATTTAGCATGCTTTAACTTCATTCACAGATCTTTCTAAAGTGGCACTATGTAGTGTTGACAGGAGTGTTCCAATAAGCACGTATAATTACTGTTCATAGCAGTGATGAGAGAGAGCCTTCATTGTGTGACTGACTGTTGACCAGGAGTGTCCAGTCTTATACAAAAAGGGCTGGTGTGGGTGCATGTTTTTGTTTTAGCCCTGCGCTACAACACTGGATTTATCTAATTTACGAATCATGGTCTTCAACCAAGTCTTTGATAAATAGAGTCTGTTGTCTTAGTGCTGGGTTAAAAAACAAAAACCTGTGCCCACACCAGCCCTTTTCAGACAGAATTTGACACCCCCTGGTGAAGACTTTCTCTAATGTTCTCTGAAAGTGAGAGATAGGTGACGCATGAGGTATAACTTCTGATTGCGCACTCATTCTGAATGAATTTAGCCCTCATTTTGATGATACAAAGGGAAGGATGACAGGCCTTTAGAATTACATTCTTGGAAATCACATTACCTTGCATAAAAAAAAAATCTGTAGCCATTTTCCCACTGTAATCGTATCCTTTTATGCAACCGAGATTTAGCTGCTGTCTGTTACCCGGGCTCATAATATCCGTGACATGCAAATGAGCAAATTAAGGCCGTAAATAAACTGTCGCATTCCTCGGAACACTCCGAGCGGTTCTAGAACGCTGCAGTGTTTTTCACCATTCCAACGCGGTGCATGAGCGCGGGCAAGCGAGGTTGCATGTTTTACTCATCTGTCATAAATAGGTGCTTGCGAATAACGCCTCTGCTTGCATTAGACGACTGCCAGACAGCTGAAGTCTGACGCACTCTCTCATTTAAGAACAATCTGTCCTAAATCAGGGGTCTTGAGTCTTACAGGTGTGCTCGTCTTAAGATTCTGCAAGGAATGGGAATCATGCAGCTTCACACGTTTATAAGACTCCAGCAGGATTGTTTTAGCTTTTTTTTTTTTCTTTCATTTTGTCTTAGCCCTCCTCTTCCTGTCAGAAACTCACACACCGACCGGTGTGCTGATGACGTCAGACAAAGACAGCACCTCCATTGGCTGTTGGCAGCGTAGAATTATAAATCGCGTTGTTGACCATCACAAACCTTTTTTTAGCCAAGACTAAAGTCATATAAATATGTTTTATATTGTCGGAACGGTCGCGACGAGAAAAAAGAGTCGCAAACTCAGTTGGAGCCATCTTAATGCAATCTCACACTAGTCGTGACGGGGACGTGAACCGACTTGAGGTAAGACTGGCGAGATTTTACTACGTCTTCTAAGACTGTGAAATAGCTTAAAATATCATCTAGGGTAAGGCCTGCATAAATCAAAATAGATCTGTACTGTGAACTGTAAAAAATCTCTGAGACACCATCGTGATTATTAAGTAGAATGGGTTTGAGGCACCGGTATTCCTGTTGAAGTACATCAAGACTTTTTTATTTTATTTTATTTTTGTCTCGGTGAACTAAATGAATAATACATTATCATGCCCTCCAGTGATGGATCACAGCAATGGGTTTGGGAACAGGGTAAGCAGTGCTACGCTAAAGGAAGCCTTATGTGAATGTGTGGCCTCCTCTCCCAACCCCTTCTTCTTCACGCTTCAATTAGCAAGATTGCGGCGTATGAAACGAGCTTTAGAGAAAACAAGAAAACGCCGAGCGTCATATCTAATGTCGTTTTGTTCAGATGGAGTTTGTTCTGTTTGCGCGTGTGTGTGTGTGTGTGTGTGAGACAGAGAGAGAGAGAGAGAAATACTGTAGTGCAGTGACCTTCAGAGAGTCACATTAGACCTGTCAAATGCAAAGCTCGACTCCGTTATTTCGAGTTTCCAAATCGTTGTTTTTCGTTTCCCCTCGATTTGCCTCTCCGCGACACATTTCATAATTACAACTGAAAATAGTCAACCCCCACGCCCGCCTCTCTCTCTGATTCTCTCCCTCTCGCTCGCTCTCTCGTTCTCTCCCTCCTCCTCACTCCCCTCCCCTCTCCTCTCTGTCTCCCTCCCTCCCCCCTCTCATTCTCTCCCTCCTCCTCACTCCCCTCCCCTCTCCTCTCTGTCTCCCTCCCTCCCCCTCTCTCTCTCTCTCCCCCTCTCTTTCGCTCACTCCTTCGCGCGCGCGCACGCTCTCTCTCGCTTTTTCGCGCTGCGTTCGCACTTCCGCCTCCCCCTGCTGTGTGGCTCATTACCGCGTTGTTACAGTGCAGCGGATTATTATGATTTTTTATTTTTTTTTTTGGTCTCTCAGATCCGCCTCGATACCGTGAGGTGACTTTTCGAGAGGGGTGCGGCGCAACCCCTTTGATGTCTCCGGCTATTTGCATTCAAAGGAAAGGGGGCCTGGTCCTGTAGTCGGGAGCCTTGGATCAGAAACCACCCGGCAGCGGGGAGGGAGGGAGGGAGGGAGGGAGGGAGGGAGGGAGAAACGTGCCGGGCATTCCCAACGCCCAGGGCCTCCGAGACGCCTCTTCATTTGCACGCCCGTGATTTTTAAATGATGATCCAAATCCCCTTTCATATAAAATGTCACAGGATCCTCCGCTGCCTGTCATCAGATAATGGGGGTGAAATGTTTGCCTGTAAAGATTGGAACACAGCACACACATATATATGACAAATGGGTGGGGTGCAGGGGACTATGTGTAAGAAGTGCTGTAATTTCTACATGGTGAAACCAGAAATGTATAAAAATATGCACTTTAGCCACATATGATTTGCTTGATTACATTGTGGAGTACAGAGCCAATTATTATTATTTTTTCACTGTATGAGGCATTTTGCCCGTCAATTTACTTAAATATTGCCTTTACATTAATTTAGCCATTTTATGGACAGAGATATTTTATACAAAATGATGAGACAAACATAAGAAATATAGCTGATATATCCCTTTTCGACTATGAATTCGAACGCAATCCGACGGCTGTTTCTTAGGTTTTTGTATCATTTTTGAGTGGCGAGGTGCTGTACCCTTTTAGTATGGATTTCCTTTGACGCTGCCCTCCGCCTGCCAGCCTTAAGGTCCACTGTAATTGCAGCAGACGGTGAGATGGGCTGAGAAATCTTCAAAATGCGGTTTTGGAGCTGACAGTGCACTTTGACTGTGACAGCCCCTCTGTTCCCCCCCTAACAAGAGCCCTGCTAACAGAGTCAAACCTCATTGGTGCATTTTAATGTTTACAGATACATACATCTGCTCCACGGTCTGGCGAAACAGAGTGCAGCCTGTATGCTAATTAAGACGTTACAGGAACACGGCTACTGGAATTATTAAGTACAAGACAAAAAAATAAGCTCCTGGTTAATCTGTGTCTAGCCCCTCATACGTTTTTTTTTTGTTTTTTTAAATGACAGAAAGTGATAGCCTTGCTCGCTGATGCAGGCTATGTAGGTAATTACATATGTTTAATGCTGGGAAGGTGACCAGCGTGTGCTGATTACTGTGAGGGCCCTTTAACGCACAAGTGCGTTGTGCATGTGCTGTAGTGAAGTGAAAGCGTCCTCACGAAACAGGGGTCACTGTGGGCCCTGTGGAAATTAAAACACTCGTGTCTTATCTCCTCCTTTGACGGAGAGCGCGAGTCGTTCCTTCCGTACGCGAGAGGGGTCCTCAGTCTGTATGAAATGCAGCAAACGCAAACCAATGCGAGCCGTTTGATCCGATGGGGCTTTAAAGAGACGTCGTCGTTCCTAGTTATGACTGAAAATGTATTCTCCTGATTTTAAACCAGCTGTGGGATGTGGGGTCGGCTTCACAGTGAGAACGGGCTCACCTCCCCTTACACATCCCATTTCTATTTTTCTTTTTTTTTTTTGACTCCACTGTGTGCTTCCGCGAACGTGTGTTCATTCTGTCAGGCTTTTAACGCGTCCATCTATGAGTGTAGCAGTAATGCCTTTCATGTGCGATCCTCTGTGCTGTCCAGTGAAGCCGTCGCAGATCGCATGCTTTTGCATAAAATGCGTATTGATATTGTACTGCTAGAAATTTTTTTGATGCTAAGTGGGTGAAGTACCCAGCTGAAGAGCACGATGGCAGCGGGCTACCTGAAGGAGCTGCGTAGTTGCTTTTTTTTTTTTTTTTTTTTGATGATGAAGTATGCATTTCAACTAAAAATAGCATCCGTATTATGAATAATAGAATCTCGTGGAATAGAATTCAGTGGAATCCGGCCTCTCTAATCCAGCGTTGGCCGTAAAAAAAATAAAAAAAAGCCTCTTCTCAGACACTCCACCCTCTGTTCCGGATGATTTTTTCTTTTTTTACGCTCCCTAATTATCCCCTCACATAAGGCCTGTGGAGTAGCCCCCCCAGCCCCGCGGAAAGCCAAATGCCAGGAAGTGGGATGAGGGGTGGGGGGAGCCCTGCAGGGGTAACTCCAAATCTCATTAGCTCATTGAAGCCATTTTCCCCACTACCCTGCCCCCAACCCCCCAACCTCCCCCACCCCCGCAACCCCCCGCCTTGCCACCTGTGCACACTACTGTACATGGCTGCTGTGGCCACACCCTCCCCAACCACCAATCCAATCAATCCTCCATTCACTCGCTGTATCTTCACATCTTAGTACGGCTGTCCATAGAGACCACCTAGTGTGATTCACTGGCTGGGGGGTGTGTGTGGGTGGGGGCGGGGGGGGGGGGTTGGTGGAATAAGGTCAGCTGTAGCGTGCAGAGAAAAAAATAGGTGGAGTGATGTGAGGGGATTGTTTTGCCTTCACACCAGCCATTTTGCCCTCCGTAGACAAAGAACTCTGCCCCCACCCCCCCCCCCCCCCGCCCCCCCCGTAAGTGACAGGTGAAGTTTATCACTCCAAAAACCCAGCATTGGGTGAGTGTGAAATCGAATCCCGGGCACCCTTGTGACAAGACAGCTTTTCGAACGAGTCCATCTCTCCACAAGCAGCATGCCAAATCGCTCATCACTCACGCATGTAAATTTCCCTGCATCGTAAGCCCACGGAGCATATTTGGAGCAGAAATTGCGTTTGATCTTTTTCTTTCTTCCCTCTGTTTACGTTTTCTTCTCTGTGCCGTGCGGCACTTGAATAATGGAGCAGCTAAAAGAAGTGCCTATTTCCAGTAAAAAAAAAAAAAAAACGACTTTTAAGTAGTTCAACTGTGGACAGTCAAAGCTTGGCAGCTTGCTTGGCAATCACTATTGTAAGAAACAGATGCTTAGCACAGTAGGCAGCTAATCAAGGGAACAGTTTAATTGCATTTGAATCGCAGCTACCCTATTGAGATTTCTTTCTTTAACGAAAATGTGTCATCTTATTCAGATAACTGACAATGATGTGTTCTCTTTTTTTACGCATGAATTCTGCTGGAATAGCTCATCTGAACATCGACCAGTATGGTCAAAAATTATCAATGATGAAGGGATTTGTTTTCTAAAAACAAAAAGAAAATAAGTGGAAGATTTCATCTGGTACTAGCTAGTTTTCCAACTACATAGATTTAGGTTATTGTAGTAGAGATGTTGAGAGATTCAATACCAAAGATTCAAGGATCCAATTATGTCAATTGTGCTGACACAAACACTGTGAAATATACTGAGCTATGTGCATTAACCCCTTAGCCTTGTCCTTGTAACCCTATCTGCTGCATCAAGTCCTTGCTTATACAGCCACAGGGAAATGAAAAAACTGATGTAGAGCATATGTACTAGATTTTATCATTCCAGGAATGAAGTTACAGGACATTATGACATAGATCGGATGTTGTTATTGCTTCCTGCAGTTTAGTCTTTGCATTTATTTCAAGAAAAAAAAATGATGGTGCACTACAACTTTTACATTTACATTTATTTAGCAGACGCTTTTATCCAAAGCGATGTACAAAAGTGCGTATCATGGTCATTGGACAACTACAAAACGCAGGTTCGATAAGGTACAATACTCATTTTGTACAGAAATACAATACTCATTTCGTAAAGAAATTCTTACCAAAATATACATTTGCAGGCCACCCTTTATTCTGTTCAGCAATGTACCATAATGTACCAAATATAAGCCTTGCGTGGCTGGTTGGACAAACAGCATCGGCTGGAGGAAACGCATCACAGTGTAATACAGACAGAGACAGGCCTTCGTGCGTGCTCCCCCCCCCCCCCCGCGCGCACTGCACCGGTTGAATGAGATCGGTGGGGGCGGTGGGGGTTTTGGGGGGGGGTGCGAGGCCTCAGAGAATGTGAAGGGAACTGAAGGTTTCCCCGCTCACTCGCTCGCCCGCTCAGGTGAAATGCGTGGAGCGACGCGGACAGATTGACTCGTGTGGAGGCCCCCACGTACTGCAGCGGTGGAATGAGATGGGGGGGGTTGGGGTTTGGGGGGGGGGGGGGGCCTCGGAGAGCGCGATGGGAACTGAAGGTTTTCCCAGCTCCCTCCCTCGCTCGCTCGGGCGAAGAAAGCCAGTTTATTTCCCCCGCTGACGCTTTGTTGGGTGGTGTTCCGGTGGGCGGAGTTACTGAGCAGTGTTCCGAGACGCGGTGGACGCCTCCGGGCCGAGTCGTCCGCGGTGAAACAGAACTTTTTTTGTCCAGCCGAGGCTGAATTCGAGATCTCTTGGAGACTTTTTTTTTTTACCGGAAAATTACTGTACGCCGAGCAGTCCGGTAAACGCAGCACCACACACAGACACACACAGACACACACAGACACACACACACACACACACACACACACACACGGGCTGCCCGGGGGTAAATCTCATATTCCTAGAACTGGAGACACATTTATTGATTGAAGTGATGGGGGAAGGGAGCTGAAAGAAAAAAAAATTGTTCTTTTGCTCGTTGGAAGAAAGTATTTTTCATTTAAGGAGCCGCAATGTCTGGCCCAAGTACATAGACATATGACAGCACGCTATCCTGAAGTGGGACGCTGTGCGGATTGGCTGATATTGGCTGACGTCATTAGCTGAGCCAGATGGGGGCGGAGCTTATCTTCGATATCCTCACACACTGTCGACAAATGAGAAGCGTCTGACTGCAGGCTGTCAGAGGGCGGGGCTTGATGTCAGTTTCCATTCTACGCCCTTGTCCAATCCAGAGCTTCGGAAGGCGGAATTATATTTTTACTTAACTGCACGTGTTGATGAGTGGGGTTGGATGTGAAACCCCAACCCATCAATATCCAACCTCCCCCCTCCCTCACCACCCGTATCAGATGTACCTGGATAAACTCCGTTCCCCAGACTGAGTTTTGTCAGCTGCTCCATTGGTGTGACTCATGCTAAAGGATAGCATCTCCAGCTCAGATTACATACATAAGTTGATTAGAAAAGTGTATTAGATTAAACTATTATTATTATTATTATTATTATTATTATTATTATTATTATTATTATTATTATTATTATTATTATTATTATTATTATTATTAATGACTTGATTTATGTTGCTCCTTCCTTAAGATATGCTCAAAGTTCTTTCCATAACAAATCACAGGAAACACAATTCAAAGCCATTGGAATGAAAATAAGACAAGAGAAAAAAGACCTAACATGAAGATAAAGATACCAGTTTATACATAAAGTGCTAAAAGAAGAGTTACTATAACACAACCGGTAATAACAGTAAGAAAAAAGGTTAAAAAGTACAGTAAATAATGAAAGAGAATATTAAAATAAATTAAGAGCAAGTGTGAAATAATGTGTTTAGGAGCATGCACAGGGCAGAGACGTTTGAGTGGGTGTGGGCTGTGGGATATGATGGTGTGTGGTGGTGGGGGGGGGGGGGGGGAGGTAGGGGTGGGGGTAGTCATGGAAATTCAGGGCCCCTTGAACTCTGAACTTTGTGAGAAAAGGCACTTACCAGTGAGTCACGAATCAACACGTTGTGTCTGATGGCTTAGGCCGAGCAAAATGGCCTCTTTGATATTCCGCCGGCAGGCCGCTCGGTTCGGCTGGAACGGAATTAATGAGCTGTTTTATGTTCCTGCAGGTGCCGCCGCACTGTGAGGTCACGGCTCGTGACAGTATGACCCCGTACTGTAGCCTGTAGAAGACTACGAGGATGGCAAGCTGACCTGAACGGGCTCTTTCCTTACCGTTACAGTCTTGCTCGGTAAGTACATTCCAGCAGTCCAGCAGGCATTTACGCAGGCGCACACACACACACACACACACACAGGAATATGTACACATACTGTACACTCGCGCGCACACGCACATGCACTCACACACACACACACCTATACACATATACACCCACACAGACACATACACGCACATACACGCACACATGCACGTGCACGCGCGCACACACACACACACACACACACACACACACACACACATCCACTCACTTCCCCTCTTAAGACACAAGTCTGCCCTGTGAATGGAGCGCATTATGATGCCGAGTTGCCTCCGCTCAAAGGTTAATGGTAATTTCACAAATGCCACCGTTCCCTCGGGCCACGGGATCACGGCCTTGAAAAGAGTCTG
Organism: Anguilla anguilla; assembly: GCF_013347855.1. Classification (NCBI taxonomy): domain Eukaryota; kingdom Metazoa; phylum Chordata; class Actinopteri; order Anguilliformes; family Anguillidae; genus Anguilla; species Anguilla anguilla. Next base: position 5,637,052 of record NC_049201.1, read on the forward strand.
AACGCTGACTGAACGTTGAAATGTCTGGAGACGGTAAGCTCTCCTCTGCCTCCTGGCTTCTGACTCTGGCCTCGTTCGGTGGAAGCGGGATGGGAAATCGCGCACGCGACGGCTGTGTGCTCGTTCGACCGGCCACTTCAGTGGACAAAAAACGCAGGACACGTTTATGAACAATGACCAGGCAGCACGTGTTCTAGAGGGGTTCCGTTTTTTTCGGTATACACAAGTGTGTGCGCGAAAGGGTTACCAAGGTGACTGTGCTCTCTGACCAGTGGAGAGTGGAGCTGGAAGTGGAGCTGTTGAAGGTGTACACAGCCAATAGAGGCTGATTTTTTTTTAAAAATATTTATTATTCAGCATTTCCATCATTCATTCTCTGCTAAAAGGCTCTCCAGGAATTTCAGGTTAATCCATCAAGAAGCTTTGAGTAGTTCTACTTCCCTGAACTTGATTGAGAGGATTCTGTTTGTGTGTGCTCCTGCGATGCTTTCATTTGTTTTGAAATAAGCGTTTCACCATCATCGGCTGAGACGCCTGAATCATAGATGATGATGTTGCCGATGATGATGATGACGATTCAGAATGAGAACCATCTCCCGAATTGCTGTCAAAAATTCTGCATGTCTGTGTGTTTTCTCTGTTGGTACATTTATGCTGCTGTTTATTATTCTTGAGTTTTTTTTTTTTTCAGTTTTGAATACCCTTCAGAAATTTGGCGCTACCGCTTTTGAGATCACGTTCGCTCTTCTCAAAGATACGCTTGGCCAGCCTACTTTCTGAAGCTGGCTAATTGAGCTGTTCAACTTCACCTGCATTTAAGGTGAATCCCAGGCAGCACAAGCATGTCTTAATTACACACCTGTATTTTACCTGGTCTGTGCACGTTCAGTAAGGATCTGTCTGATATATGTGAAGCTAACTCACTGGGTCATATTCTGGCAGGACCTCAGTTCACTACATGGAAACAAATATGCATATTAGAGTTAAATTTTTTTTAAGTATTAAAAAATGCATAATAGAGTTAAAAAGATTTGAAAAGTATAACTTGGCAGGCAGGGAACCTTTGAGACAGTCTCCGTTCTAATGGGACTTGACACAGGATTTTAATGATTCAGTTTAAGAATTCAGCCATTGCACATGAAATTAAATTCTATTTGAAATAAAATGTCTCACGGACTGCATACTTTTAATTTGCAGGGAGCACGATTGTTCAGACGAGGGGGGGTGTTGCACGAAGCAGGATTACTGAGTTAGATGGATAACTGCACTGAGTAACACCCGAAACGCTTCCAAATCTGGAACATGGACTGAATTAAAAGGGGTGTTCTGGGTTTTAATCGGCACGGTTGTCCAGTTAACTCAGTAATCATGTTTTGTGAAATACTCCCCAGGATCTGGAAAACCATGCTCTTTATGACTGTTTTGAACAAGCATTTCAAACTGTTTTTCTCCATTATTTCTGGAGATTATATTTTCTTATTTTTAGTGATACTAATATTTTTAAGAAGTCTATGTAGAAATACTGCATATGAATAAATTATTGAGCATTTCACTGGAGCTCATCCTGTATTTTCCATTCATAGTCGAAGTTGGATATGCGTTTGCTTCACACTGTTAAGGAACCCTCACCACAATTCTTGAAAAAAAACCAAAAATAAGTATATGAAATCTGTTGCAGGATATGACATGTCCAAAGATACAGTGCAATTTCGTATTAAAAAAAAAAGGAATCTTGTCAGTAAGGACACAGTTTTACAGTTTGTATAAAATGCTAATTATTACTACAAAATAATCCTAACAGCAGAGTTTGCCTCTTTTCTTTGGCAGTTGAACACACCATCTACCCACTTTGAAGCTTCGGCACCATAGACGTTCGGCCACATAGACATTCGGAACCATAGACGTGTAGTTTTGCAGTTTGTAATGTGCTGTGATGGCCATCGGTGCTTCAGTTTCAAAGGCCTATCATCTCAATGGCCATCTGTTTGGCTGGGCCTCCAAAGCCACAGTGCATCAGAATTCATTTTTGATAGCAGTTGCCATTGCACTTTGTGTTTTTTTTTTTTCTGCTGAATTGCACAGCACAGGCAGTTCTGACCCAGGCCAACGGTTTTTTTTCCGTATTGCTTCTGAAGCATTATTATGCTGTTAAATTTACCAAGCTGGGTAATCAACTAGAATGAAAGGTTTTGTGGCATCAACGGGGTGGGGGTTGGGGTTGGGGTTGTGATGTGAGGTTCATTTTAGTAAATGCACAGAAAGTTGCTCATTGACAGATATTGTCAGCATAATTTAAAATGTGCTTGATTACAAGAAGATAATCTTTTATAACACTTTTTTATGGAGTTTTTTTTTAATGAACTTTATAGCTTCTTTATAAGCACTGCATAACACATTCATATCCACTACATAAACATTAATAATTTGACATGCCAGTAATTGGCAGTACTCATATGGTGTGTTGTATGTGATGTACATCATATGCCAATTTACAGTTATTGACGTAAGCATGTGTGTATATCTGTGTAATGCTTATGAAAGAGTTATTCTTACAAGGAACATTCACAGAATTCACAGAAATTCCAAAAAAAGGAAAAAAAAAAGAAAAGAAATAACCCTGTCCATACTGTGCAAATAAACCTATTTTCTGTGCACTTTTCTGTGGGGAAGAAGTGTCCACTGTTTTTAAGCAACATTTTTTTTTTTTTTCTTTTTTTCTATTTCTTTTCTGGAGGACCAGGAAGTGTGATAAGTGCATGGTGTTCCAGGCCGGACATGTGATGGTGTGATCCAGCCTGTTAAGTTTGAGATAATAGGGCTGCCAGATAAAGTTGATGACAGTTGGGACAGGGTTCTGATAGGCTTTTGTGTGTTCTCCTGGGGTGTGAGGCTGATATGTCAGCCTAATCGCTTGGGAAGTAAACGCTGGTTCCTCATGAAAGAACAATCTGAAGGAAATGACATCGCAAAGGGCCTCTACAGATCTGCGTTTTGATTGGCAAGCGCTCTTAACTTTGGAAATATTTCATTCAGTCTCATCTGGGTCACAGGATAGGTTTGTGGTATTCAAAACCATGAGAGATCAAATTTGATTTTTAATGGAAGAAAAGATGTATTTTTAGATCAAGAAAAAGTACTGGTGTGTGTGTGCATGCGTGTATGTGTGTGTGCGTGCATGCATGCATGTGTGCTTGTGTGTGTGTATTTGTCTCTGATGCATCCAACATTGGGAACCCATACAAAATAATTTATTTTGACTACATGGAAACTGATATATTCATTGTGGCCATATCAGAGAAGTTACTGTGCGCAGATAAATCCTAGGCTTGATTTGACTGTGAAACAAACTTTTGAAATGCACAGTGTGCCCTTCAAATCTCAAGTGTAATGTTCTCCATCTAACGTCCAATTGTCAAAGAGATTGGGTTTATAATTGGAGTTTTCAGGCCAACACCGTTCTTTTGAACTACCCAATCAGAGAATGTGGATTCGAGTTTGGCATGTCAGATTAACGTATAGTGTAACCAGTTAAAATATAATAAATGTTCCATAAATATTCCATTTGCGCTGTAGGCTACATGCTTACTGACTAGGCATTTTCACAACGCGTGCATGCTGTGTAAAGGTATGGCAGCGTGTTTTGTGTCGTCTCATTCCTGTATATGTGATGTTTTGTATATATTTCGAAGTGGACGTGAAGCTTATATGAGTTCTCTGCATCGTTTGATTTCTCACCTTTGAAAAATGGGGGGTTCTAACTTTATAGAAGGAACAATAACTCCATTAAGGTTTGCACATTGAAGACAAACAGCCTGTTATGACACAGAAGACAGGTACTGAAGTTAAAGCAAAAATAATGCTTTTTTGGCCAATTAGTGGAGTCCAACTACTAACCTCCGACTTCTATCTGTAGGTCCAAACAGATTTTTTTTGTCTTTTTTTACTTTCTCATTTTTGTCGTGCTTTAGTAGCAAAATAAAACCCAAACATTTATATAAAACGCTCCAGGCGTAGTGTAGATGGAGTTTTATGTTAAAGGAAGATTCATGTAATTAACTGCAATTAAGATTTTTATGTGTGTTGTTATGGTTTCGTCATTAGATGGTGAATAGGATGCCAAGTCAATCTAAAGATAATGAATATAACTACTCACTTCCTTACGCAGAGGCACTTGCATTACAGGATGTAATGACACAGCACTTCTTACTTTCGGTGCAAAGATAATTTTCATTAGTGCATCACAAAAATATATATATATATATATATATATATATATATATATATATATCTTGTCAGTGTCTTCAAATTGATAACTGAAAATATAAAACATGAGCCATTTATCAATGAATTTATGTCTGATTTCATAGCAGTTTTCTTTGATCTAATATGTATATTTAGAGAGAGATCTATATGCACATACATAAATAATGTTGTAAACGTAGCAGATTCTGAGACCTCTCGACACGATTTGTGATTTAATTATGGCCTGAGTGACTCTTTCCTCTACTTCGTGTTTGTGCGAATATTTTTGCGTGTTGATTTTTGTGCAAGCCTTCCATTCCTCCCATCATAAGCCATAAGAACGACTTTCTTGGTTGTTAATGGGGGACTCGAAGGGTTATGATTCATGACAAAATGAGTTTGAGGTTGGTAACTTTGTATTTGTCAGTTTAATTACTGAGATCATCATCATACAAAAATATGTTCTTTTAGTTTGAAAATAAACTACTGTGTGGGCTGCCGTGGGGTGACAGATTAACACAACAATTCATATTGTTGAATTGTTTGCATTTCTTTTCCAGTTCTGTATGGTGCTCTCTGGTGCCAGAACTACATTTATTCAACGCCCTCTACTTCTTCACCAGTGGTTTGTTGTCACTTATAAATTTGAGGACCCACTTGTAAAACACATTCCAGCCTTTGCAGTTATGCAGTTAACGTGCAGTGTTTCTACAGTGGGCGGCACGGTGGTGCAGTGGGTAGCACTGTTGCCTCACAGCAAGAAGGTTGTGGGTTCAAATCTCGGCTTGGAGCCTTTCTGTGTGGAGTTTGCATGTTCTCCCCGTGTCCGCGTGGGTTTCCTCCGGGTACTCTGGTTTCCACCCACATGTCCAAAGACATGCAGGTAAGGCTAATTGGACTGTAAATTTCCCATAGGTATGAATGCGTGAGTGAATGGTGTGTAGATTGGCAGCCCGTCATGGGTGTAAATCCTGCCTCTCGCCCAATACATGCTGGGATAGTCTCCAGCCCACCCCCCCCCCCCCCCCCCCCCACCCCATGACCCTGCTCAGTATAGGCAGGTATAGATATTGGATGGATGAATTGATGTTTCTACAGTGTGTTGTGAAATCTTCATGATATGAGTACTCTAATTAAATGCGCACCGCTGCTCTTTTCATTGGTCGGATTTGGGAGGGAGAACCTGATCGAACCAATGGAAACACTTTAGCTGAAGTGCAAAAACTCCTTGTCTCTTTCCTCATTGGAGGCTTTCTTTCTGGGTCGCGGGAACGTTGGGCTCGTGCATTATCTTCAGCGTCGATGAAGGAGCCGCATCCATCACTTCATTTCGGCCCGGCGTCCAAAGCCAGATGCTGGTGCAGTTTTTTTTTTTTTTTTTTTTTCTTTGCTGCTAGATTGATGTGAATTCATCAGTCATATTGAGCCTGAGTGCCTGGCTGTTGAGGAAAAGAAGCAGACTTTCTGGCTTGCGCTTGAGATGCTGACAGAAAAAGGCTGCATGAGTAAAGAGAGAGAGAGAGAGAGAGAATGAAAACAGAATTAGCAGCAATTAATGTATCCTTAAGTAATTTAGATTGTTCCGTTATTCTCGTTTGACTGCGTTACCGAGGAAACAATGTCAGCACTGAGCTGAAAACGCCTCGCGTCAAACAGCATGTCAAGACCCCGCCTTTGAGAGTAAAACAGCTGCCGTAAATATACCGACAGAGATAATTCTAATGACTAATAATTGGGCCCTCGGAAAATAAACAAGCTTAGCTCGTGTTCTTTTATCATTTTAGAACTGCATTGAGAATGGCGACGTTAGCGCGGAGTGAAGACTGTCGCAGGTGCTTCGGTGAGAACACGCTAAATACGAAATAAGCGGCATCCCTCTGTGCTTGGTGCTCATCAAAATTCCCCTTAATCCCATTCATAGCAACGAATGGGAATTAATGGAAATTACAATCAATCGTATTAACTGAATGTACACTGGAGGAGAACAAAGAAGGCGCATTTTGCAGGTTTAAGAATTCCCCAGGTTTAAGGATCCAGTTGCTGTGTGTTTGGAGAAAGGGAGGAACTGGCAGTTTATTTTATAAATTAATTTGATCACCTCAGATTCTCCATTAAGAACAAACATGAAAGCTCTGCTGTTGCTTTAGGGTAGTCTGCAGTTTTTCAATGTATGTTCGTTGGTGCCGGCTATTGTCACATTTGATGGTCGACTTTTGATTTATAGTAGATGGACGATGTCATAGTTGTGCTCCCATCGGTGAGACTTAAATTGCATTGACCTTCGACCCCATCGCTGGCTCAGTTGTCGTGACTACATTATAGAATGGTCTGATCTCCAATAAATCAGTTATCTTATGTGTTATGTGCAAATGACTCCGCTGTTGTGATGCATTCCATTATCGCTTACGTGTTTATGCATTCTATGAGTGACAGCGTTCGATGTCAAAGACGAGCGATGACGGAATGTTGTTGATAATGACCTGATATCCGTCAGCCAATCATACATCATTGAACTGGAAACTGTCCTTTACTGAAGTATTTTCCTATTTTTACATTTCATTTAAAACACACAGACTTTTAGATTGCAGCTTGCCTCGGCTAATGCTGAACTGAGCGTCGTTTATGGGTTTGCCGGCCATGCCCACGACCCAACCTTCCACCCCATTTGCGTCCTGTGGGTTTATGCGTCAACTGCTAATTTTGATCGTGACACTGATAACTTTGAATCAGCCCTGCTCATTACCAAAACCGCTATGCCCTATTGCAGGGTTTTTTTGGGAAAGAGAATTTGCTAAATGCCAAAATGTAAATGCAATGTTAATGTGAGATGATATTTGCTGAGGAAAAGTGGCTCTGCATTTTAAAACATTTTGACCAGGGCTTGGAGTTCAGGGACGACATTGCCCTTGACCGCGAAGATGATGACGTTGACCCACCTTATGGACACCCTGACCAAGAAAGTCGAAAGTTGAAAAAAGTGGGGATGCAGGAAAAAAGTTTTGTCCCCAGAAGGTGGAAGGTCCTTGGCACTTTTAGAAAACGCAGGCAAACTTTGTCGTTGTTCTAAACCACAAAAAAAAATCATTGGGTTCCAATTTCACTCATGCACTGTACTTGGGCATTTCCTGCAGACTCACACTAGGTTAAATTCACACTAGGGCTGTACTATTGTGTTGAAATGTCTCTGGCTAGCGTAATAATGTGCTGCCAAATGTGTACCGTGCAGGTCAACGTATACTGTAGATATTGAAAGACACTGCTGTAGTGGAAATAGAAAAAAATCAGCCTTTTAAAAAAGATTTTTCAATGGAGCTGTGTGTAGAGAGCTTCAACACACTAGAAACCACTGAAGATTTGCATTTTAAAAGAAAGATGAAGAGAAGAATTGCACATCCAACACAAACATACAGCATCTGTGCATTGTATGTTATAAAAGCATACATAATTTGGATGCAGATTAATAATACTTTTAAATAATTTGATTCATTAATCATTTATGACTCACAATAGTATGCCTCGGGGATTTGGATTTGCATAAGCAATGTATTAACTCATTAGCGAGAGCAGCTGATGAGGCTATTTAACCTGTTGAAAATGAAGGATGATAAACAAATGAAGAAAAATATTGAAAAGTAGTGGTTTATTTTGTGTTGATACAGATATCATGTTTGTGGTTCTGTTGTTTTGAATGTATTTGATGAGGCCATGCTAAGCCACATTGACATCACTTTAAATGTGTTTACAGCTGAGAAATATTATGACAGCAACACATTACTTATGGCGAATAGTTCAAATTAAATGCTACCGTCACGACTGAGGAATATCTCTCTGTAAATAGGTTATTAAGGATACTTTACTGAACTTAAATGGCCCCTCATGGGGGATCTAAAGATACTTTGTTTGCTGCAAATAAGCTTTAATTTCTGAAATGCTGTTATAGGGTTCTTTTCTCCAACCTTGTCACAGCCAGAAGAACCAATGAATTGTTATCCCAGCTAAGGTGTGGTTAAAAAGTTAATCAATTACACAGTTTCAGTGGTGAAATGTTCATTGGTGCTTTTGAGCACACAAGGGGTTGTGAGTCTGTTGCTTAGCGACAGACCTGACACTACACCAAGAAAAAAAAATTGCTTGCGGATATAACTTCAGCACCCATCATTCCAAAAGTACATACATAAGTGAAGAAAAAGTTGTTTGAACAATGGCAGGTGACGGGCATAGCAGCAGTGTCATTGCTGGCAACGAGACAGGTGAACCCTACAGCAACCCTTGTGCGAATGCGTATGTTCAAAATGCACCTGCGGAGAAATGTTTCGTGGAGCTACACCACAAAAGTATACAGGTCAGCTGTGTGGGTAGCTACGTGGGTTATAATGAGTGAGCACAATCAATTAAAAAAAAAAAGCATCCTGATCCTGTTAAAGAATATCCTTCTGGTCTGGCGTTGAATCCGGGCTTTGGTAAAGGGAAGGCGGGGTAGAATGTAATCACAGCAGCAGTTGTCCTGGTGGGGGAAAGACCTCAGTTTGATGGATGTGCATGTCTCATTCCCCTGCCCCACCCCTAACCTCACCCCCCCCCCCCCCCCCAGCCCTGGTCATTGAAGCAGTGCCCACGTGAAGCGATCTCCCCTGACTCTGTTCCCCCCGCGAGCGTAACTGGCTGACCGTGGAGGGGACGAGGAGCAAAGGCTTCAGCTCCTCGTGTGTCGGGGGGGAGGGCTTGGATGTCTACGCTCTCTCCTGATCTGAGGGAGGAGGCCACAGCCTTGAGCGGGAACACACACAAAGGGGGGGGGGGAGGGGGAGGAAGGGAGAGTATCAAAAAAGCGGAAACTCATTAAAATGTCTTTTTTCCGATGAGACTCGGCTCGTTAATGCACCGTTTGCTAGTGTAGAAGAGGCCTGGAATTCTCTGTGTGTGTGTGTGTGAGCACACTGGGCAGTGCTGTCCACTAACAGTGCTGTCCCATTCTGCACATGCATATTGGTGTCATTAGGAACAATAAGCATGCACAGAATGTAGCGATTAGGACTGGTTCTAGGTTCATAGGTCACAACAGCTGTCGCTCAGGGTGCCGTCTGTTTTTTTTTGGGGCGGGGGAGGGGGGCTCAAGTGAAGGGGAAAAAATAAACAAACAAAAGAATCCACGTGTTGCTTCCCTGATTTTCGGCAATCTCTATCCCCATCATTCATCCCATCCCAACCACCCATTCCCCCCCCCCCCCCGCCCGTTCACTCCCCCGAGATCCCCACCCCTCCATTTGCTACCTGAATGGATGGAGCTGGGCCTGGTAGCGATACAGCCACGTGAATGCGGTCTTCGTCTTGCGCGTTCATCCAAATTTCAGACGGGGACCTTAAACAGAGGTCACGGCTCGCTGGTCATTAAAGATTCCTCAGCATTTTATTGCTCTGGAGGTTCCCTGGTGCCCTGACGCACTTCCCTCACTGGCTGCCTTACGCCGTACATTTAATCACCCCCCCCCCCCCCCCACCAGGTTAATGGCCCAAGTAAAGCCCCCCCCCTCCGCGGGTCTACTTATGCACGGCGAGCGCTCTTGCGCATAGCGACAGATGTGCGTCACGCAGGTGGGTGCTACACCACGGCTGTGACTGGATCAAGTCCCACACCCACCCCCCCACCCCCCTCCCGCCCAGCCCTCTTCCCTGCAAAGTGAGCTCATTAAAAAGTCATAAAAGACGCAGTATTAAAGCAATGAGCTCATTCATGTGTTCATTCGTTCAATTATTTATAACAATGATTAAACTCACTGCTGGGGAAAAACAGGGATGGAGAATGGAAGTAAAGTTTAGACCGGCTTATATTATTGGACACGTACGTTTTTGTGTGTGTGTGGTTATTATAAATGGGCAGCTATATTTGGCAGGGTGTTGTTCATTGCACGGAGATTGCTTGACTCACGCAACATTGTGTGACTGCAGTATTTGCACCAGTAAATCATTGTTCTCCAGAAAATATATATCATTTCTACCAACTCCATTGCTTTTTAGCATTTGATTATAATCACAGTCAAACTTCCGATATGAAGAACTTATTAATATGTCAGATTATTCATTCACTTATTCAGTACGCACGCACACACGCATGCATGGACACACACACACACACTACTGTGAATCAATAGATCAGATTCACCATTACATTGGAACCAGAGAAACATCCAACGATGGTCCCGTGAGTAACATTTACGACGATCTCGATTTTTGTCTTTCTGAAGCTAGGCAACTAATGAACGTTCACATGAATGTGCTTTATTGTGATATACTGTGTTGCTGTCTCAGTATTTTAGCCCTGACCATGTCTCCGTGGCCAGCCAGAGATTTCTCTGGAGGATTCTGTTAATATTCTTCCCAGTGCCACCTGTGATTCTTTGATAGGTGACCTTTATCGTATCCCCTGAGCCGGGCTTTTGAAGAGATACTTGTCACTTCATCACTGCGGATTAATATCTTCCTTCGCCACAGCTACAGTTCTGGGACAGACTCTTCTCCCGTGAAAGGGAAAATGACCATATCTCAGAGCTCAACTCTCCCTTAAAAGACTTTGAAGAGAACTGTTTTATTTCCGAGACGTCAATTTTCTGATTATATCTTAAATCTCACCATGCTTTAATTTCCCGTAAGGAATAATGCATTGTGAGATTAATAATGGAATAATCCATAGAATAATGCATGTTGGATGCATATATACTTTGTGCCATAGTGCCAACACCCGTGATGCAGTTGCATTGTAAGAAATGAGATGACCTTATATAACCTTGGGTTATAGCTCCTTTGTGCACCCCTTATGCATGAATATGCAGCAATAATGCATGAAATATGCAGGGGACATTCAGTAAGTACTGATGTAACTCTCACAGGGTACAAATCGGAACTGAAGCCAGAATGACTCTTTGGGAATGGTAATCAAATACAGGTTAGAGTGGTTATTTGTGATCAGTGAGAACTTAAGGAGAAGCCCCTGTTGTATGAGTGCATGGCTCATTGGTTTTCACATTACACTCACACACGCGCACAGACACACACGCACACACACCCACGCACAACACACGCACACACACACACACACACACACACACACACACACACACAAGCACACGCACACACCCACGCACACACACACACACACACACAAACACACACACACACACCCACACACAACACATACACAAGCACAAACACACACACACACACACGTACACACGCACACAGACACACACGCACGCACACACACACGCACACAGACACACACACACACACACACACACCCAGTGGTAATAATGTACTTGCAGCAGTGATACACAAAATATGAGTTGAGAAAAGGGGTGAGACTTTTTTATCTAAAGTTTGAAGTTATTTATACTGCTGTGAAACTGCTGGAGGTGCACCAGCTGGAGTCTAGAGGTACGGATGAGCTGGCTGTGACTTCCTTTTCCCGACAGTTCAACTGTAACCGTCTGCGCTTTGCCATCTCATACGACAAAACACACTGCATGGTGATAACAGTCCCATTATTACAGCCAGTGACAACTTAGTCATGCAGTAGTCATTGAAAGAGAGAGTGAGACCGTTAGAGAGAAAACAAGAGATGTTGTAACTGTTGATGGTAAAACTCATAAGTCAGTATCTGTACTACTTAAATAAGCTTTTATAACTATATCATTTTTTTTTAAATCCTTTGAAAATAAAAAACTAAAGAGTACCTGGGAGGCTGTTTATTGCTTCTAATTTTAAAGGAATGCTTTGGATACACTCACGCTAGAACAGTAGATACAGGCACAACCATCAATTTGATGGCAGTGCCTTTGAAATTAAAATTTCCCTTCCACTGTGAAATGTATGCAATTGACTTTTCCTAGATAGCCCCTATGTGTATATAACACCTTCGAGCCACTAAGAAAAGCAGGATCACACAAAAAATTGTACTTGCTAGCACAGCTAAAATGACTGCCTCATGATTCAGTTGCTACCGGTCCAGAAGCATGTGTTTTGAGAAATTGCATCCTCTGTTTGTAGCCAATTGTCATTCACTGCATAACAGGAGATGTGTGCAAAATATATAGAAAAAGAACACCCCCCCACCCCCCAAACCCTGAACCCCATCCACCCCCAAAAGGGTGTAACTGCTTAAATGTCATATTGAAAATATTAGATTATTAAATGACTTCAATGCTTGATTTCCTTACAATGTTGTTTAACATACAGCCTCATACATCATCTGGAAATGACACACATACGCACACACGCGCGTACATACACACACACACATGCATGCATAAATATTTAAATAAGTTAAATAGCAAACCGCAAACCAATAATGACAAAACCCAAAGAGATGGTTGTTGAGTAAGCACTTTGTATTGAACCTTTATTGGGTGCACACAATTATCTTTGTATGTAAATGCAAGCCAAAATGTATGCTGTGCTCCCGTCCAAAGCTTTTTGGGATTAATATTCTGACAGCCGGGTGAAATCAAGGCCCGGAGTAATTACAGTTCCTCGGGACAATGGCGGGAATCTCCGAAATCCCAGCATCCCCTGCTCTCCTCCTGCTCTTCGTTCCGCATCCAATGAATTGCTTTTTCTGGCCTGTCGCTCTGTTGAAGTGAAAATGGAATGTACTCTGCTTTTCTTCTCGTTGTCTATGCTTGGGATTGTTTTTATTTATTCATTTACTCACATACTTGCTTTTGTCTGGCCTCTGAGCCCCTTGTTTTTTTTTTCTGTGTGTTGCTGTTGTGTTTTTCATTCAGTTGGATGTGTCTGGCAAGTGGGTTCATGGCGAGAGCAGGTTTCAGGCTCTCGAAGGCTGGCGTGTAGTTTTTGCAGTCTGTGCATTGCTAGAACTCAACCTTTGCTAGAACTCAACCTTTTCTGAATATTAAACAGTAAAAAGATGACTGTTTGGTTTATGCACTATTTTTGGGTTGAATGGTTTCCATCCTTATGTATAATGTAACTCTTAGCCAGCGTAATTAAATACTATTAATGCATTGTGCAGGTGCTCATCCACGGGGGTTTACACTGGATGGATACACTGACTGAGCGCTATAGCGGTAGCTTCCAGAAAGAAATGTGCAGTGTGCAGAACGCTAAGGCGCTAACACGCGCGATAAAGTATTTAGAGACGCCGGGGCAGTAAAAAAAACATACAACCAATTAGTTCACCAACGTGAACCTACTTACTGTTACACGATCACTGGGAAAACCTTTTCTGATCACACTGGTGTTAAGACGTTCCGACAGTAGCACATGATTTGAACTGGCAACCCCAGGAGTAACATGAGAACAACCATTACAGCTGTACCAAGGCATGAGCGTTTACATAGGGTCCTAGGAGATGGGCATGCAAAATCCTCTTCAAGTACAATATTTGCACACCTGGGCATTTGGGCCTAGATGGGTAAGAGGTGGAAAGTCCAGGAGTCAGAATGTAAAAGTTATGCGATGTGTTTCTTCCAACAATGAACTCAGCCAGCTGATTTCACTAATTAGTTCCACCTCCTGGCTGATGAATTGTGCTAATTAACCAACCCAGGTGATTGGAACCGAATAGCGAGGAGGACTTTTACTTTCTGAACGTGGATTGTTCTCCTCTGGGGAAGGGGAGTGTGCACGAGGCAGAATTTAAGGGTGTTGTCCTTTGAGTGAACCTACAATTAGGTTTATTTGAATGAACCTACTCATTTTCAATTGAGAAAACCTAAACAATATAGGTGTAAATAAATAAGAAGTAAATTGTCGGTTTATCCTATGAACCATTATTTTTTTTCACTCTCAGAGGGAAGTTGAGGTGTTGGGGCAGCTGCATCACTACACCACCCGATTTCACTAATTATTTTACCTCCTTGGTTCAGGAAGTGAGCTCATTAGTGAAATCAGGTGGTGTAGTGCATGATTGGAGCAAATGCCTGCAGAATCCTCTTTTTTAAAAAACGGGGAACAGTTTCATCATTTTGCGGGGAGCACATTCCGGCTCTTGGTGTCTAATGAGAAAAAAATACAATTTCTAGGATGCATAGCGTACTGCCAAAGTCTGTCTACCTTTGCCATTCACAACGCTAGGGCACGCAAGGCCGGGAGAATGACTCCGTATTAATTATCTGATGGTTAATGCAATCGCCAATTATTCTTTCAGTGAACCAGTCCAGTGACTTAATTTTCAGAAGCGGAACGCAGCGTATGATTGGCTCGGATAGGTGGATGATTGACAGCTCCACCCATTTTTTAGGGCAGATGAGTCCTCTCTCTCCCATCATAAGTGAGCGCTGTGGCCGTGGGATAGACAGTACTACTGCAGACCTACTACTCTTGTGATCCTATCGCAATTGAAAAAGCGAGGGGGTGACACTCTTTTTTTTTTTCTTTCTCTCAGCTCTATTTTACAGCTGCATGAACATATTTCACATCTCTTACCGCAAGACAGCGCTTTTCTCTTGCTGGTTAGCGGAGGTGACAGGAGCAGTGTTCATTTGTGGGGCGTTGCTCAGTAAAGTGTTTTAAAATGTCATCCTATTTCTGATTTAATTGGTTGTGGGAGGGGGTGGGGGGTGGGGTGGGGGGGGGGGGTTGGCTGGGCGCAGCCAGCATTGGAGAGGGAGATTGAAAATCATTTGGGCGGGTCAGTGGAATTGATGTGGCTGTGGTGACACTTAGTTGCCGTAGCGACACTCGGTCGCCATAGCGAACCGCTGGGTCCTGCTGAAAGAGACTTTTCCTGGGGTCTCCTCAGCTTTAGGCCTCTGGTCTGGACCGTACTCTCTCTGCCCTTCTCCTCCTCCTCTTCTTCCTCCTCGTGTCCAATCAGGAGCCCTTATTAGCCTGATGCAGCTCGGGCTTCTTTGTAACTGGCGTGTAAGCAGAACTGGTTAAGTGAGGTCATACCAAATCTCACAGATTCGTCTTCGGGATGCGGTCAATGGATGCTCTCGGGTCAACGAGCAGCACTGGCAGGGCGATGGAGGCAGTGCCTGTCAGTTTCCTGTGGCTTTGCGTATCTGAGCAATCTGAGTATCTCAGCTGAAACCTAATATTTCTGGAAAAAAAAAAAATTGTGGCGGCCTAATTATTCAGTGTTGTCAACTGTGTCCTAACACTGTAAGCATCTTTGGATAAGTCCAAGTAGCACATGCTGCGAGTGTATGATAGCGATCTTAGAACTGTTTTTTTTTTATGTTTTAAAATTATTAATCACAGACTCCGTAAACGTCCAGCTTGTCTGACTGGATGGCCACACAGTGGGCCTCATTCACAAAACTTTTCTTAACTGCACATTCTAATGCTGATGTAACAAACAACAAAATTATAAACTCACAATAACAACAACTGGGGAAATTGCGATCAATGCAATTGCATAGTTTCCAGAAAAAGTCGAACTGGGAAGGTTACTATTTTCCTGTTTAGCAAGCAATGATATTTCCAATTGTAAACACCTGCAGGCAAAAATAGGTGAAAAAAATGGACTGCCCGTGTATTTTTGATACTTGGACTCAAATCACAAATGCACAGATAAGTGGACATGCCTTTGGCCGTCCACAAGGGAAAAAAAATAAATAGTGAAATGTGTGTGAATTCGATAAGCTCTTATCCAGGAGTGCTGGTGTTGCCCTTGTGGAAAGCAAGTGCTGTACGCATTGCCAGGGGAGAGGCAGCATGTGGTGGTCTAGTGGTGTGGTGCTGTCCATGTTCCTTCTTGTCTCCTATCTTCACAGGTTCTGATTCACAAACAGCAACAGGGGGAGGATGGGGGGTCCTTCTTGCAGTTGCTCTCTTGCTCTCTCGTGCTCTCTCTCTCCATCTCTCTCTCTCTCTCTCTCTCTCTCTCTGTCTCTCACTCTCCTTCCACTGCAAAGTCATTACTGGCATTTTACAGTATTTTTAAGGGGTAAGTCACACATCAAGATGCTTTGTTAAAATTATAAGTCATACAACACAAAGGACAAATGCAATTATTCAGAGGTTGGAGGTGGATATTAAAGGCCTTGAAATCGATTTAGTAAATCAAATCGTTCAGGGTAAGGTGGAAGTGTTAGACAAAAAGAAAACTGGACAGATGAAGAGGCACTGGTTAAGGATATCCTCAATTATGCTTATGAACCTTTCTAAAAAAAACAAAATTGGACATTGATTTCAGATTCAACAGAAATGAGAAGAACTGCCATGGATTTTTATGTTCAACTGTGGTGCAAGTATCTGTTATGTTGGGAGTATCGCTTGCAGGGTCTACCAAAGTTGGGCCAGGGGAGGAAGAAGACTTTGGACATGGACATCAGATTTGAGGAGCTTTCATAGTCAGTTCAGCAATGGTATGCAGGACGCACACCAAGATTGGATGGACTCTGTGCAGTTTCAGAAGCGTTTCTGGGTATTACAAAGGAGGGAT
Source organism: Anguilla anguilla (assembly GCF_013347855.1). Classification (NCBI taxonomy): domain Eukaryota; kingdom Metazoa; phylum Chordata; class Actinopteri; order Anguilliformes; family Anguillidae; genus Anguilla; species Anguilla anguilla. The sequence goes on from NC_049201.1 coordinate 5,653,700, forward strand.
ATTCATGGGGTGATTAAAGGGTGTCTACAGAGGGGCTCGTTACCCAGTAGCTGTAGATGGGCAATTTTGTAACTGGTGGTCCATTGCTTTGTTATGCCTGGATTACAAAATATTCCAAAAGTGCATTAGTCATAGTTAATGCAGGGGGTGAATTGAGGTGTCTGATTCCTGTTTTAATAGGTCGCCCACTCTCGGGACAGCTATGCAGCCTGAACATGGAGCCGCTCCTGTGCGGACAGAGGAGACATTTTAAAAAGCTTACCAATTACAAGGGACCCTGATGGGTTAAAATGTAAGTTATCAGCATATTTTATATTTTTATTACACGGCAGGAGGACATCGTGACTTTGAAGAATTTGAGTTTTTATGAGCGAGCTTCCTCGGCTAAAGTGAGCTGGGGGAAAAGGGAAGGATTTATCATGGGCGAGCCGACGAGCGCTGGATCACCACAACTGTCTGGGAGGGGTTGCTGGTTGCCAAGTTGTCTACATGGAATTGGCTATTACCGCAGCTCTCCTACTGGGGAAGGGTTGGCTGTCTCAGTGTTGTGGCATAAGACTCATGTTCCTGGAAGCCACCTGATGATTTTGATTCATCAAACTCAAAACCTGCTGATATATTTATTCATTTGCTTTCCGGTCTGGGCAGCGCTGGACACGTGCACCTGCGTTGTTTCTGCAGTGGATCTCAGGAGCCTGGTATATGCTTTACACCTGCGGCTAGCACAGAGGGTAGGGTCCTCCACCTGAGCTGGACCGAGATTGCATGATCTCTCCTGGGCCAGCCAGAGAGCCCTCGGGTATCACTGGCAGCCCTTTCTCTACTGGACGTTCAAGCGGGGGGGGGGGGGGTTGCGCTAACGACTCCCACACCCCTTATTACCGTCCCATGCTACGGGCCTGGCAGCGGGTCCTTCACTGTGAGCCGGGGGGGAATGATTGGGTCCGGGAGGAACCGCCGATCCTGATCCAGGCCAGGCTGATGCCTTCAGCTGGCGGGACGCGCTCGTTGTCTGATGAAGGAAGCCTGCACCTGAAAGCCTCGGGGCGGTCAGAGCTGTTTGGGCTAGCGCTATCTCTCCGGGGACGCTGGCGGGCCCCGTGTAAACCTCCCACACAGAAGGGTACAGCTGCCCCGCGGTGGAGGGTTATTCACGGGGCCCAGTAGCTACGAACAGACGAAGAGGCGCGCTTGAACCTCAGCCGCGGGGAGGGAGTGCCCTCTCTCTGGTCAGGAGGAGACCCTGGGTCATCTCCTCCTGGGGTGTTGTTTGTTTAAGCTGGTAGGTTGTTGGTTTTCAGGGGTTGGGTGAAGTTTTGTCTTTTACATCCTTCGTTCGGGAGGCAGAAGTACAGTGTTGTTGGTGAGTTGTTTGAGGAAGGATTCCCTGTGGAATTTTGTGTCTGGCTTGGTGAAATTGTCCATTCGGAAAAAAAAGGAAGGACAACATTCTCGCGGCTGGTTAAGAATTCATGCTTAAGGGCATGATGGCAGCATATCTAAAGAATGAATTTGCAAATGGGATTCTAATTAATGGCATACCAGGTGTGTGTGTGTGGGGGGGGGGGGGGTGGGATTCCTTTGCCAGATTAGCAGTCATAGGCAGTGGAGTTTTAATTTTTGTGGTCATGGAGAGCTTGTTCATGAATATTGTTTTGTCATAAAAAGGAAAAAGCGGCTGATTGTTCTGACTGTCATTGATTGAACAATAGCATGAGCAAATTCCACGAGCAGCAGTATCACAGCATCCTCCAGGAAGCCAGTGTTGGCCCCTGTAACCCCCCCCCCCCCACCCCACCCAAAGGGGAGTAATGTTGTGGCTGCACAGCAGGTCAGGTCTAAGTTTTGAATTTAAGAAGTATAATTACAGGAGATCAATGCAAAAAAAAAGAAGAAGAAGAAGGGCCTTTGTACTGAACCACTGACTGTGTTGGAAGCACTGGAGCAGGCCTTCCTTGGCTGGAAATTTAATTAAAAAGGGTCTGAACAACAGTAGTAATAACTGAACAGGATTCAGACACCAATAACTGCAGGGATATTGCTTTTATAAGTTTGAGTAAAATTAATGCAAGTTAGGAGGTTTGTTTTTTCATTTATTTTTAAAAATTTTTTTAATTTATTGTTTTTAAGTCACGGCTCAGGAAGTAAGCTTAAAAGATTAAATATTTTAATATTTATGTACTGCGTAATTTTGGCCAAGAATAGTGTGGTTATTTGCAATTTTGTGGTGAAGTTTTGTGGTTTTCCTGTGCCATTTTTATCTTTGGAGTGAAGAAATTTGACATTTAGACAAAAATATGTCGAAATGATAAATAATAAATAACGGTTTTCATCTTGTAATATGGTTTCTTACCTTGTACTGGAATGAGAATATTAGTAACAACCATTTTGTGCTAGTTTTAGTGCTTTTGAATGTTCTCTTCTGCAGACACATTAGCTGTAATTCTGTATGTAAAATCATGAGAAATTAATTATTGAGTGGACATAATGGAGTTTTGTAATTACTGTATGGCTGCCATGCCCGACTAGCCTAGAAGCAGTCCCAGTTGAGCACTTCCATTTCAAACACTTAATACCTCTGGTTGTGTAATTGTATACAATCATTTTAAACCTGATAATCTTACTGTCACTCTGCAGCCAAAATGCAATAAAAGGAGTTACAACTGATGTTAAATGTAATGAGGAGGGCAAAGACCAGGACTCTCTGCTTTCCATCTCCTGCAGAATTGCATTTAAATTATTGTGTTATTGACTTTCAAGAAAATGGCCTATGAGGATTTCTTTTGAACAGACCAATGAATTTCCAGTACAGGCAGCCAGTGGCTGATATTCTATGGTGTTTGTGCATGTGTGTGCGTGTGTGTATGTGTGTGTGTGTGTGTGTGTGCATATGTGTGCGTGTGTGTGTGTGAGTGTGTGTGTGCGCGCATATGTGTGTGCGAGTGTGTGTGTGTGTGTGTGATTCATAACATCGTGTGTGAGGGGTCTACTGTATAACCTTAAAGTAGAACAATGCATTCTGTGTTCACTTACAACTCACACCAACAACTGGCCAACAAAAGTCAGGTTATTAAACCAAACAATGTAAATTTCAGCAAACGCTGCAAGCCATTTGACTGTGACGAGCTTGGGCGTGTGGGTCACATAGCAAAAGACGGAAGGTAAATGTGTTTCGCTAATTCACTGTTTAAATGTGTAGCTCCGCGTGTTGTAGGTCATCATGTGTCTCCCCCAGTGACGCTACAGGGGCAAGGCTCAATAGAGGAATTCTTTCTAAAAGTTAAGGCTGACCGTTGTGATTTACGGAGATGAATTTTACGGTCCCCCGCGTGGTGGCTCTGCTCATACAGAAATCCAAAGCACTTAGAGGATAGCGCCAGCATAAACCAGCGATTGGATTGGATAATAAGGGTCCGCACCAAAGTTTTATGCCAGAGAAATATTGTAAAATAAAACAATCCAGGACAAGGTAGAGGCTGCATATTGTCTGGAAAATTGCTCTCTCTCTCTCTCTCTGTAAGCTCTTATCCAGGATTGCTGGTGTGGAAAACAGTACTGTACGCATAGGCAGGGGGAAAGGCAGTGTGTGGTGGCCTGCTGGTGTGGTGTTGTCTATGTCCCCTCATGTCTCCCATCTTCTCAGGCTCTGTGATACACAAACTGCAACATGGGGGAGGAGGGGAGCAGTCCTTCTTGCAGTTGCTCTCTCGCTCGTGTTCCCTCTCTCTCTTTTGCTCTCTCTCTCAGATGGCCATGAATATGACTTCCAACTAATAGCCCAAGGACCCTCGTCTTCGCTGTGTTTATTACAGTTTGCATAAATCACCTCTTTTCTGTCTTTCATTTTGTGACTGTTGTGTGTGTGTGTGTGTGTGGGTGTGCATGTGTGTATGTTGGGGGGGTCAGATATTTGATGCATCAACACTCCCTGATACCCAACTGTTCTTTGAGGCTACAGCACTTCACGCTCTCTGCACGTGCACAGTAAGAAAAGGTGCGGCATTGTATTCGGCCTTCCCTGTGGCTCCACTGCGTAGCCAGCTGTATGTATGATGTGTGTCATAAATAGACGTGAGAGGTTAGCGTCCTTTTTTTTTTGTTTTTTTTTTGAGCCAGTCATGCAGACAAGTACTGGGGTAAAAGTAAACAGGTTTCAGAACAGCACTTCCTGTCTCCTTTCTCTTTTGAAGATCAGAGCATAATATCACCGAAAGCAGTGACCCTGATAACATATTTGGCACGTCAGTGGCTGTGGATGTGTCATTTGCTTAGTGCTTGTGTGGTTGAGAATAATGTTTGTGCCTTTTCAGCATCTCAAAGTGTTTTAGAGTGAAGTGGAGCCGGAACCACATAACCCCAACTGAGTATCTGTGCATCTATATGTGTTTTTATACGATCAACGGATAATTTGACATGCGTAATTTTTTATTTTTTTTTATTTTCACCAGAGCTCCCATCTCACAAAAGCGCATGGAGATGCATGTTGTGCCAGTTGCTAGTTGCCATCGAGACGTGGGACACCACGGGCTTCTCCACCCGTTCCCCGTTTAAGGAAAGCTCCTGCTCTGCTCCAGCCTGAGAGCGGCCATTTTTTATTGTACTCGTTTTTTTCGGGGTCTGACGTGTCCCGGAGCCCATGTGGGACCCCTGGGTCAGATGCTGGGGTGGGTTCTGCTGAGAGAGTGGGCTGTTTCAATTATATTCTGCTCCACGGAACCCAGTTACCCCTGCCTACCAAACCCCCCTCTCCACCCCCCCGCCCCCCAGCTCATCGCTCCTCCGCGTAGGAGGGGAACGATCGGCAAGGTTGGGGGGTAGAAGACACCGTGACCACGGGCAGGAGGGGGGGAGTCAGGGGTTTCCTAATTGAAAGAGTGCTTTCACACATTCGGAAGGAGTCCCATTGATCCCAGTAGCCTCCCTCCTATGGTTGATGTCTGTTGCAGTGGGAGGATGTTTTATTGGTCGTGTTGATAATACAAAATCCGCTGCTGTGCTGGACATTAAATAAATAAGTAAATAAATAAATATTTTCTCTCTCTTTGGCAAAAATTTATGCCAAAGGATGGTTCGCTTCAAGGATTGTTTTAAATGAGAAGTCATGACTCAGAAGCTAGCTTCCTGTCCTTTGAGGAGATTGCAATAAGTGTAGCCTATCCACTAATTATCTCTTGGCATGCAGACGTTATGCTTTAAAGAAACACAATGCTATCCCCCATTGGCTAACAGCATCTCTGTCTGGATCCTGTGTAAATCCATTTGATGAATGTCTTCTGTGCAGCACATTCTGTTTTTGTGTTTTTTTTTTCTACAATACGTGTTTTACTGCAATTGAAACAGTTCGTGTTTGATTAGCATTTAACTTGCGCTCTAATTTTCCTCCGTTTGTCGAATCGTTGGAATTCAATTTCGCTGAAGCGCGGCTGTACTCGGTTCTTATTTGACAAAAAGCCGTCGTCCCGCTGTAGACCTTGGGAAAAGGAGGCCGCTCGAGTCCCCCCACCCCCCCCCGCAAAATATTCCTGTTCGCTTTCCGAGGTACCTGCCGCTTAATTTCCTCTGAGAACTGCTTTCAAGAAATGCACCAGAAAAACAAACGAAACAAAACAAAACAACAAAAAAAATGTTGTTTACTTCACTAAACCGCGCCACGGAATTATAAGGAGCCATTGACAAATGAAGAGTATCCTCTCGATGGCAAATCAAAAGCAGTTCTCAAATGGGCAAAGGTTAGTCAGCCCTGATACAGAAGAAAGTACTTTCAGTATAATTAGCTGATGGAAAGCAGTGGCTGCGCTTCTGAGAGGACACCGATATTGACTGTCGAGTGCTTATCCAAACAAGATTAATTTATCTCTGTTTACAACTGAATGATAAATTTTGCACCACAGGAGCCAAGGCGGGCAGGGGGGAAATTTCTGTGGGACCATAATGCATTTTCACTACAAGGAAATGTGCTAAGAAAAAAAAGACAGCGAAGCTACTTGTAGTTTAATGAGTTCCGTGAATACTGCTTCTTAAACCATCCACAGCATTAATACTGACGCTGATTTTCAAGGAATTAGACACATCTGACATCAGTGACATTCTCATGCAAAGGTTGATCCAGTCGGTTAGCTAAGCAGCCAGCTCTGCCTGTAGTCAGCCACAGTTCAGGATTGCAGTCGACGTGGCGAGCATATATCAGATTATTTTAGGCATGCCTGAATTATCACTAAATCAAGTGCACACATTGTGCACTCACAGATGTGCTTGAGATTTGGGCTTTGTTGTGCTTTGCGCACACCACAACCCGTCTCAGTCGCTGTGCTCAAAGTGTTATCTCTCCGTCAAATGCTATGGTGGGGGGGGGGGGCGGGAACTCTTCAGAGTAGAAGCAGAAACTGAGAATCTTGGGTAATCCTGAACAGAATGCAGTGCTATATGGGGCACACCATACCACTAGAATACCGCCCCCCCCCCCCCCCCCCCCCCCCCGCTCCTGTGGTGCAATTTAGCATAAGCCCGGCCTACTCTTGTCCTCCGCCCACGTCGCGATTTAGAGACTTCGATTGGTTTTTGTCTGAGGGTGCAAAACAGATCTCGCAATAATAAATCGTAATCGCACCAGCGTGTCAAGGAAGCTTACTCACGCGCCGCGCACAAACAAACGTAATTCCTGCGAATGCCTGCCGCGCTCTTCTCTCCCCTGACGCGAGCACTGCCTCCCGTTGCCGCTCGAGCGTACGCCGCTGACTCTTTCTTCCTCTGTACCTCCCCTAGATTGGTTGCGTGACCCGGTCTGGAGGCTTGCGGACACGACACAACTTGCGGACACGTGTGAAATTGGCCCCTGTCTGTGAGGGGGGGGCCCTATGGCAGAAACCCGCACTATATAGGTAAGGACGCAAAAAATACTGTCCGTTGTATTTCAAAATAGGCGGGAAAAAAGCAGCCCCGACATAAGAACGTTCCTAGAACGTTCTAGAACAGCACGGTGTGTGTCGGTTGAGAAGCGAGAGAATGTGCAGTTTTAATGTCAATCTACGATTTAAATAGTAAGTGCATTACGGCGATAATTAGCACTTTCGTTGCGGGAATGTAACCTGGAGGTGAAAATAATGTGAGCCACTTCCTCATACAGGGGGATGAGAACAACAGGGACTCCAAATTGAGTTTGACACATCTGTTAATTAGCATACCGCACATAGCCATGCTCATTTGTGGGTTACATACATTGTCAGCGATAATTGTTTTGCTAATGCAGCACTGCTCATGCAACGGATCTTGCTTGCTGTCAGTTAACATTGACCCGACGATCCCCTTTAATTCAACGGCTCCGTCTCTCTCATAATCACAGAATTTTTTTTTCCCCTCCATCATGTATGTTTCAAGCAGTGTGTCGTGTTACCTAAACGTATGATGCGTGTAAATACATTTAAACAAAATTAGCTTGTTTCAGACTTTAATGGTTAAATCAGACAAGACAAGGAGACCATTGCTCTCTCAGAAAAAAAGGCATGAAAAAGTGCCTAAAGACAGACAAACGCTTGTCGCTGGGATGGAACCGGTAGATAAGATTTTACGCCTAGCCATGGGTTTAATAATTTAATAATTCATCTGCAGCGTTTTTGGCTTGTAAGAGGTACTAATTAGTACCCAAAGATTGTTATTGTACCTTTCAGGGTACATTTGGGAAATTTGTTCATTAAAGAACAAAAATGTACCTCGACTGTACCTTTATTTCTGAGAGAGCGTACCACGGACTCATGAAAGCTCAATAGCGAGTTATAAATTGTCTTTGTAAACGGATGCCACCTGTAGCTACTGTTCCCACGTTGACCCCTTTACAGTGCTCATAATACAGAGGTGGGGTAAATCTGCGGGTCTGCAGTTTGACAATTTAGATTTTTATTCACGAGTCCTTCCCCTGCAGATATTCATCCTAAGATTATTATTTTTTGATATGTATATATTATTTCATTACTAAGAGGTGGATGATTTATGTTTTGATATCAGGATGTTATCTTCCGTGCGCTCTCAGCAGAAGCTTTCTTCAGCTCAGGATTATTCACATTCCTCTTGCCTCTCAGTGTTGGTGGAGTGCGGACTGCCTCACAGCTGGGGGGGGGGGGGGGGATTGTGGGGGGTGGTATTGACCTCTGACCCCCCCAGGCTCCAGGTGTGTTCTTTTGATGGGGGGAGATAAAAGGCTGCCTCCGGGTTTGCTGGAAGCCTAGGAAAGGCAGATTCGAGGTAAACACCAACATCCGGCAGAACGGGTTTATGGGACAGCACTCAAAAATCTGCAACGAAAACCCAAAAACAGAGAGCGAGAGAGGGGGGAGAAATACAAACAGAAGGACTGATGTGTGTGTGTGTGTGTGAGTGTGGGGTGCGTGCATTATTGGGGGGGGGGGGGGTTGAGGGGAATGTTAAGTGAGGTGCGCTTGGCAAACGCCGCTGTCTGGCACAAGGCTGTGTGTATTGACTCCGAATACTCGTCGGCTTGTTACGTCCCTGTTCCGGAACAATCTCCAGCTGGACGCGGGCGATGAACTGATGACCCGCGTGCGAGAGCGGGCTCGTGAGGGGCGAGCGGCGGGATTTCGGAACCCCTGACGGACCCCTGACGGGCCCATTTCCATCGACAGTTCTCAGATTGATAGACTCGAAACTCCGGTGCGAAACGGAAGCAGGGCCGCTGGGGACAGGCTGTCACCGGGCTGTGGATCGTTGCTGGAGAAACCTGCTTTGCGCCTCTCCCCCCCGTGTGGGGAAACGGGGCTCCATTGATCCGGCGTCAAGAGGGCCTGTAGCTCCTGCTGTTCTACATGAAACCCAGTTTTACTCATTTACATATCCAGAATGGACAAAGTCTTATAGATTAATCTCAATTTCACCTACAGTGCCTTGCGCAGAGTTAAACACACAAGGAAAACACGAGCTATTAAGGCCGCTGTCTTGTGTTTAGCTTCGGTTCATAACTAGGTGAAAAATGAAACCGGTGTAGGCAAATCAAATTTGTTTCTTAAGCACTTCCTGGGCATGCAGTACATCACGCCACTTAGTTGTTTTACGCTAGCTAGTCCCAGACTCCCAACAGGTGAAATAAAGACAATGAAACATAGCCATAGATGTCGGCCGGCAAAACAAAACAAAACATTCAGCTGCTCACACGGGGGGGAACTATTATGGACGGTACTGACATCTCTTTGACCGTTACCACTAATATGGCAAGGCCTCACGTGGGACTTCCATGTCAGGAACAGTCCAGGCAGCCATATCTGTGTTCTTCCAATTGCCTGAAGAAAGGGAAAAAAAAATAATGGCCACTTTTCTGCACCGGGGTCATTCGTGCCAATGTGCTCTCCCTGATAGGCCGAACAAATCGGATCAAGCTATGTGGCTTCTGTGTGTGTGTGCGTGTGTGTGTGTGTTTAGGTGAGTGTGTGCATGTGTGTGCGCGTGTATGTGTGCATGTATGTGTGTGTGTGTGTGTGCGTGTGGGTGTGTGTGTTTGTGTGTGTGTGTGTGTCTGTTTGTGTGGTCGTGCATCTATGTGTGCATGTATGTGTGTGTGTGTGTGTGTGTGTGTGTGTCCAGAGCAGGAAACTATTCTGCTAATCAGATTTGCTGTGGATGAACTGAGGATCCGGCAGAAATTGTTATTTATTGCATAGGAACTCATACTGTAGGATTACTCTGTTGGAAAAAAAAAGTAATTTCCTGCTTGAAAAACATAAATCATTGTTTTCATTTCAAGTAAAAAGCCTCTGCTATCGGTGTTATTGGAATACAAATGAAATGTGACCAAAGGGGAAACTAGTAATCAAATAATCATAATAACTAGAACAGAGTTTGGATTCTTGTCAAGAGTTTTTCCCCCACCGCCCCCCACAATACTTCTTTCCACTGAATATTAAAATGTGAATTATATTTGGTATCAGCTTTCCGGTATGTCTTGTGAGAAATACTGTATGATGCAAAAACCAGCCCTTAACTTAAAAATGTGTTTAAATCAAGCAGAATGAACAGTCCCATATTTTACTGGTGAAATGGACTTTGGCCTTTTTCGAGCTAAAAACCATTTACAGCATTTTTTTATAACTGCATCAATACATTTGCTTCGGACACAAATTTATGCATTCGCCCAAGCATCCATACATTGCCTCTATGCAACTGAAATAAACTTCTGTAGAAATTTAGGAAAACCACATGTTTATGAGAAATTTCCACTGCTTCCAAATCCCTTTCTTTTAATGTCTGCTTTAGTACCATGTTCAGTCATTTAAAGGGAAGACGCTGTAGTTGTTGAGAATTGCGACAGACAGCGTCTGAAAAAACAGAATAGATCCAGTAGCCAGAATAAAGAAGAGAACAGTATTCTGTACAAGCAAAAATAACACTGTGTTCTCTTTATGTTCATACAAGGTCTTCCATTAAATAAATAGATTCTCGTTATGGTTTTGCTCTTTCTGAGGAGAGTCAAAGTGCGAAGGCCAGGCTCCTCTGTAAAGCGTATTTTGAATAAATATTCAATAAAACATAACTATGCAAATACCTGGAGATTTAATTTCCATTTGTAATTAGTTGTGAAAGCATAAAACCATTGAAATGTCTACATATAAACCCAACAAATGGATTGATAACAAAATCACAACAAAATGTGTTCATGTGTAGATATTTTTCATATTTTGCTTCCATTCAATAGAGAATATGCAAAATAAAAAAGTTAAAATGAAGGTTGTAGCAATTAAAACTGCTTATTGAATCACTCATGGTTTGTAATCACTTTGAAGGACAGCCAAACCAGTGACACTTTATAAAATGAATTTTGTTATAATACAAGCTACTATCTGCACTAATTTCCAGGTTATTGTCCAAGTAATTTCTTTGTCAATTAAAAAAAAAAACCTTTGATTCTAAACAATGATAATATAGCAGAACATAAACAGAATTTCTCCAGAAAGGTGTCAAGTAAGGCATTCTGTGTTTTGCATCGCGAGTAGCAAACTGAACAGTACTGCTCAACGCTTAAATTAGGAAGATAGTTTTTTTTCCAGTGGATTTCAGACCTTCCCAAGCGGCCATGCGTGTTGATCTAATGTTCCTCAGCAGGTCAGTTAATGCACTTTGGAAACAGCAACACCACTGGAGGCAAATTAGCACACATTGCAATGGGCTGCCATTAATCAGATTGAAATTGCACATCCAGTGCTTTTAGATTTTAGAAATGAAAATGCTACGTGGGTAGCATATGTGCAATTGGCATTTGGAATGCACAATAATATCATGGCGGTATTAGTATCTGCTGATAACAGCCTTAAAAAATACTTGTTGCCATTGGGCAGTTGGTAATATTCTGTCTGGTACGATGAGCCAATTTGACGTACAGTAACATACAAGCAGAGGCCACTCACCGTTCTCGACAAAACCATTTCTCTATGGAACTGGCTGTGTGCCCGGGGGCATTGTCATCCTGAAATAGGAAAGGGCCTTCCCCAAACTGTTGGGGAAGCACAGAATTGTCTAGAATGTGATTGCATGCCGCAGCATTAAGATTTGGCTTCTCTGGAACTAAGAGTCTTAGCCCCAACCATAAAAAACACCCCCAGACCAAGGGGTGTCCAGATACTTTTTGTCATATAGTGTAGCTCTTTCCCTGCCAAGTTCTCCTCACATCTCCTCTTAATAATCGTATTACTCCCACAGTGTCAGCAATCACACCCAAATAATGGCTTACGCCTGCTTCCAAATTTCCAAGTGAAGTGTTGTATTAATTTCATACATCCTCCGGCACCAAGGCTTACAGCTCTTACCACGTGCTTGTTTTGCCTTAACCCATTAAGACCTGATGCAACATTCGCGTGTATATCCCTTTGCCGGGTGCGACATTTGCCTGCTTCTCCCTTTAGAGCCGGACGCGACGTGAGCTCGTTTTAGATGCCGTCATCGTTTTCAAGACACGTGACCGATGAAATGCATCGTGATTCGCTGAAGTAAACGTCGGGAAGGTGAAATGCATTATTCATTATTCGCCTTAGGTCTAAATGAGTTCAAGGAAAGTGTGATAACTTAGAATTTGATCTGTTTGATCTGTTTGTATTTGACAGTGTGCCCTCTTCTCCCGGTCCTCCTTAGCACTTGAGTTAATCAAAATACAGTGTAGACAATGTGTGGGTGTGTGTGTGTGTGTGTGTGTGTGTGTTTGTGTGTGTGCATGCATGTGTGTTAGTGTGTGTGTGTTTAAATTATGGAAAATTAAGAGTGTTGGCCGTGAGAAGCTTTTGTTTCACACTTGCTATTTATAGCCTTATTTCTTTGCTAATTGCAACCAGGGGCAATTGCTTTTGTTTGACTGCATAATTAGCTGCTTAAATTAAGTAATTGAGAGAACTGGTCGTAATATTTTCCCTGATGAGGATGCCAGTGAATCACCAGGCAGTATGCAGTCAGAAGGAATTCTTTATGAATCTAAACGCCCACACACCCATTATTTATTCATCGCAATGATGTTCGCACGGCCACTCTGGACAATGGTTTTCACAGCTGTGAAAATGTACGCCGTTTTTTTTTTTTTTTTTTTTACGCTGGCTTTTGTCTCCTGGCCGAGGCCAGGCAGGTCATGGAGGTCTCGCTTCCCAGGTCAGTAAGTAGCAATGGCGCGCGGTTTGTGTGGCAGATGGTGGGTGTCTCTCCTTCAGATAGGCGGGCGTTGAGGTTGGCTTGCCTCTGTCTCAACCACTGCGTGGAAGCACCAGTCAGAGATTAAAGTGAAGAGTAGATTCGGGAGAGTAGACGTTCCCTCGAAACGCTCTTGGGCTGATTCCAAGTAGTGCTGCAGGTTCATTAATCTGTGAGACAGAGAAACCTATGTTCAAAGGAGCCTTCCCTTTAAAATCTGGAAGTTTCTGTTTTCTGTTCTTTGTCTTCGGAACTTTGTGGGGGTTTTTTTTTGGTTGTTTGTTTGTTTGTTTGTTTTTCTCTCTATTTCTGATGATGCAGGAGTATATAAACTTCTCTCTTTAATTAGCATGAAAAGTTTGAATATATTTGATATATTCATACATATTTCTATATTCGAATAAAAATATGTATGTATTTTGCTACCAGATGTAGGCGTCTTCCCGCCTGGTCCATTTTGAATGGTAAAGGTTATCATCTTCAGTAGACTTCAGTAGATATCGGGTATGAGCAATGATTATCAGTCATTGTCCAATTAGCATCTGGGACCAGTGTCATGTGGCCATTCATTAATGACTGGCAGTGCTTTCACAAATGTGGCTCACAGTAACAGATTACTCTGATTTGAGATTACTCAAAAAAAAATTCCACGCTGTCTGGAACTGCAGTGTCAGCGTTCTATCCGTTATCTTACAAGTTATTTGTTTCTTTTGGTCAGGTGTTGTTATTGCTTCAGTGTCGTCTCCCCAGCAACCAGAGTTCTGTATGGGCGACAGTGTAGTATAATGGTTAAGGAACTGGTCATGTAACCTGAAGCTCTCCGGTTCAATTCCTGGATAAGACACTGCCGTTGTACCCTTGAGCAAAGTACTTAATCTGCATTACTCCAGTATATATCCAGCTGTAGAAATGGATGCAATGTAAATGCTATGTAAAAATGGTGTGGGTGGCTCTGGATAAGAGTGTCTGCTAAATGCCTGTAGTGTAATGTGGGAGCACAGTGTGACACTTCTGAAATGTTTGAATTTCTCTGAATGCCTTTTTAGACAGATATGCAAACGAGTGGGGAAAATAGCAAGCCTGTTAGCCTCTGTAGAACCCATGCTAACTATGTAACTGATGGGCTCATTAGAATACTATTTAGAATGCAGAGATATTCTTATGAAAGTTATTCCATTGAATTGCAGGGGTATCCATATATCCACTGTACTCTTTGATGGCTTTAGGTTGCATGTTTGACTGGTTAGCATGATGTGGAAGGACACAAATGATGATGACTCTATGTTCTCACATCACTTCAGGGCAGATCAGACATGTTTTTTTTTTTTTCACACAATACCTTTGGCTTGCTTCATCTTAAACCTCCATTAGCATGATCATAGCTTTGCTAAACTGCTGTTCTGTATAGCTTGTTAAGAAATGCAAACACTTTGTACACATTCTGCATTTTCCCCCATGCATTTGATGTCTTTTGAGTTGTTTTATTTTTTTTCATCTGCTTGTCTGACTGTGTTTTCCTAAGGTTTTATTCCAAACACAATTCCTTTTGATGTCCTGTTTGGATTAGTCCAAATTACATTTTCCTCATATTTCCTCTCATCCTGTAATTATCATTTCCCTGGTACTGGTTTACATTTGAATTTATTTTGAGTTTAAAAATGCCTATTCTGACATTAAAGCCTGCGAATAAATTATCATAAAATAATAAAACACTTTGGCGAAAGGCCGTGAGAGAATAACCAAATAACCAAAAGCTCTTTGGTGAGAGTATAACCAATTTGCCTGAGGCGCATTGAAAATGCACTTGATCTTGTTCAAGTAAACTAAAACACTTTTTTTTTCATCTTCGACTTGAAAATGAATTCTTGGCCAGCCTAGTAGTGCCTAGCAGTTTATTTATTTATTTATTTTTTTCCCTAGTGAAGCTGTCAGTCAGCACCCTGGTGTCAGTCGTTCCACTGGGTTTGTCCCCGGTGGAGGTGCTAGCGCCAGGGCTGTTAGACACCTGTCAGTCTGGACATCACACGCTGCCACTCACACCTGATCCAGGTTGCCATAGTAACCCCCGAAAGGCTTCCAGATTACTCCCCAGCCTGTCCCAGAATGCATTGCGGTCTCCACGGTCAGTGCCACACTTCTTGCAGCCTGCTTTTTGTATGACAAATCTGGGCATTGCTTAGCCAGACAGAGAAATATTTCCCAAAAAAATGTAGTCAGTTAATTAAAAAGTAATACAGAGTATCAAGAATAAATTAAAAAAAAAAAAAAAAAAAAAAAAAAAAAACTATGAATGCAATCTCATGCTTTACACAAGACAACACACACTGCATTTCACCAAATGGCCTACAGCTCCAATGGCATTCGTGGTTTTCACACATGGTTAAAACAATCAACAAATGTGTGACGAACTTTAGTTAAACCTGCAGTACATAAGGCATAAGTATGCTATGAGAACCACACTATGAGAAAGAAAATTAGCGGATTCAGGTTGAGGTGATACTGTAATACGCGAGCAGAAACTAACTGTTTTTTTTTTTTTTTTAAATGTGAAATTAAACATTTGGAAACAAATAACTTCACAGAGACAATCAATTTAAAAATTCATGACTAAGATGAGCCTCCACGTTTTCAAGAAGTCAACACAGAGGGATCGGTGCTACGCTAAAGCATCTATTTCACTAGAAATCAGAGGTGGAAAGTCCATGGGTCAGAAAGTAAAAGCGTTTCTTCCACCCATGAACTCAGCCAGCTGACTTCACTAATTTGTTCTACCTCCTGGCTGAAGAATTGCACTTATTAGTAAATCCAGGTGACTGGAACAGGGGAGGTCTTTTACTTTCTGGGCCTGGATTATCCACCTCTACTCTAAATGGAGATTTTATCCATTAGTGCTGTTACTCTGGACACCAGTAGCTTGTCTTGTCCTGTTAATAACATGTAGTCTCACTGTAAATTATGTGTAGGTAACTCGCTCTGGGGAATTATGTATCTCTGGGTGGGGTGTGTTTAACTTGTCAGAGGCTGTGAGGGCATTGAGCATGTGTAGGTAATGGTCCACCTCCTGTAAATAGCGTGAATGTGTATTTGTGTCCATGACTCACTCTGGACTAAGTTTCTCAGACCGTGTAAGTGCAATATTTGTGCATACTGCAGGGATAAAAAGCGTGTTTTAAAATGATCTCCAATTATATTCCAATATTAAGCACTGTACCGGAGTATACATGAGCTGGTTACATCTGATACAAATCCTACATCACTTTCAGGAAATCGCTTTTATTCATAAGGGAAGTGGTCTTTTTTCAACCCATAGTTTCATACATCGCAAATGAAAGCATTAATGTATCCTGTAACAGAACACGTGTTGTCTTGCCAGAACACTGTAAGGTAATAAAAGGCGTTATTAATATTTAAGTTGGGTTTAGTTGCTCATTACCTGAAGATTGCTCTGTTAATAATTATTTCATGGGATTATAAATCATTTCATATAGAACAGTTTACAAAATTTTAATTCCTCATTAACATCCCAACAACAAGCTTGCAGTAAACTTGCAGAAGCTTGGAACTGGCTTCCATGTAAGAACAGTATAACATAATGGTGAGAACACGCCGTTGGGTCCATCTATGTTCTCCTACAAACTAGAGAGCACCCTAGAGTTTACCATTCACTTAGAATGTAGGGATGATTTTAAAGGGAACTGACTCAAAGAAACCAAACCTTGCCCACCTCATTATTCATTCATCCATACATTATCTAACCCACTGGTTCCTGGTCAGGGTCACGGGGGGTGCTGGAGCCTATCCCAGCATGCACTGGGCGATAGGCAGGAATACTTCCAGGACAGGTTGCCAATCCATCACAGGGCACACCCACCTCAGTGGCAAAACGTGTATGTGTGATGTGTGAACATGAAGCTTGCATAGCCAAATGCCTTGATTGGAAGAATCCCCTCAGAGCTGGGCAAATGTACACATGCAGACTATACGAGTAGCCGGGGTCAAATAGCTTCCTTCCATTTTTAACCTGTGTAACAATGTGTTTAGTTGATGTTTACATTTAAAATACTTTGCAAAAAAATTAATAATAAAATGAACCATGTCTCATTTGCATTGCCTTGAATAATTGTGAATTCCAAAACAGTGCAGTATGCGACTAATCACAGCTGTCCTTAAACTGATGACCTCACGTCCTCCTGTGGGTAAATATTTACCTCAGCTACCGAAGCAGCTTTGCCAGCCCCAGCCTCGCTACCGTGTCCTAACACCTGCGATGGAAATGAAATTTTCATCCTCCCGCCCGCGTAAGCAAGAAAAACCTTCGGCGTAAACAAGCGGTCCTCGCTACGGGAGCGGTAAGCAGACCCGGCTGTTTGGGGCGAGGGGGGGGGGGGTGGGGGGGGGGGGGTCTGGGTATTGCTACGCTGCACACTCTGTAATGGGCGGCCTTCCGCTCTCCACCGCCCCCCCTCCACTAGACACGTACGATTCGACCCGAGGTCCTTTTGAACATTCCTATATGTGCCAGTGTGTGTGTGTATGTATGTGTGTGCGTGTGCGTGTGTGTG
>NC_049201.1:5673427-5835927 GCF_013347855.1 Anguilla anguilla
AACAATTAGCCTCAGACGTGTTTCTCGCTTTTTTTTTTTTTGCCTTCTCAAGATGTTAATTAATTCACTCAGGCAAGCCTAGATAGTTGACCATGTGTATACACGCTCATTGTTTTTTTTTTGTTTTTTTTTTTTTTGTTCTCTGCGCGTTAACGTCTTTAACATGTAACCAATCAAAACAATTCAGTGAGAAGGCTTCTTGTCTTCATGCAGCACCCCATTGATTTCCAAAAACAAGATGGAAACTGAATTAAAAAAATTAAATACATAAACTTTCTAAAACAACATTGCGCTTTTATTTTGATTTTTTTTACTAGCTTAACTTATCATTAAGGCAGCCGCCGCAGAGATAACTGCGGTGGCTCTAGGGACTCCAAATAGACTTTTAACTTCACCAACTGCCTTCTGAGTGTTGAAATGTCCCCCGGCCATTAGTGCCTAAGTGAGTGCAATGCGCAGACCGCAGGGCCGCCAGATGTGATGAGAGAACGCGCAGTGCACTCTGGGAATGCTGCTTCCTCCTGTCTGTGGTGCAGTTCCAATCAGGTGAAATAGTACTGAAGTACTCGCGCTCACTGAGAGAGAGAATCTGTGACGTGTGTGTGTTTGCGTGTGTGTGTGTTTGCGTGTGTGTACGCATGTCTGTGTGTGTGTGCGTGGTGTGTGCGTGTGTGTCTGTCTGTGTGTTTGTGTGCATGTGTGTATGCATAGGCATGTCTGTGTGTGTGCGTAAGTGTGTGTGTGTGTGTGTTAGTGAGAGAGATAGAGAAAGAGAGAGAGAGGGAGGGAGAGCTAATGTGTGTGTGGATGTGCATGTGAGTGTCGGGGCGTGTTTTCCTCGCTGGTCAGGTGTTTTCTCATTTCTCCATGCGCGCTTGCGGCAGCGCCAGTCGTCTGCGGCGCGGGGCACAGGGAGCGCGTCGCTGGGGAACGAGAGGAAAGGGAGCATGTTTATTTCTCTAACCCCCGTAACATCTTCTGCAAACAGTTTAATTCCCGTGACCTGTGAGATATTCTGAGGAATGCGTAATCGCAGCGCGCTTCAGTGCGCCGTGGCTCTCTCTCTCTCTCTCTCTCTCTCTCTCTCTCTCTCTCTCTCTCTCTCTCTCTCTCTCTCTCTCTCTCTCTCTCTCTCTCTCTGTCTCTCTCTCTCTCTGTCTCTCTCTCTCTCTCTCTCTGTCTCTCTCTCTCTCTCTCTCTCTCCCTCTCTCTCGCTCTCTCTCTCTCTCTCTCTGTCTCTCTCTCTCTCTCTCTCTCTCTCTCTCTCTCTCTCTCTCTGTCTCGCTCTCTCTCTCTCTCTCTCTCCTCTCTCTCTCTCTCTCTCTCTCTCTCTCTCTCTCGCTCTCTCTCTCTCTCTCTCTGTCTCTCTCTCTCTCTCTCTCTCCCTCTCGCTCTCTCTCTCTCTCTCTCTCTCTCTCTCTCTCTCTCTCTCTCTCTCTCTCTCTCTCTCTCGCTCTCTCTCTCTCTCTCTCTGTCTCTCTCTCTCTCTCTCTCTCTCTCCGCTCTCTCTCTCTCTCTCTCTCTCGCTCTCTCTCTCTCTCTCTCTCTCTCTCTCTCTCTCTCTCTCTCGCTCTCTCTCTCTGTCTCGCTCTCTCTCTCTCTCTCTCTCTCTCTCTCTCCCTCTCTCTCTCGCTCTCCCCCCTCTCTCTTTCCTGGCGGATTCTCACACCTCGCAGCCTCCTCCCTCAGCGTCTGAGGCGTGATGCTCGGTGATCTCCGGATATGTGATCTGCCGGGCTGGAGGGGAAAGACGAAAACTAAACGGTTAACCGGCACACCGAAACGGTGTTCCTGGAATCCGACGGAAAGGATCCCAAACGCTGCGTGGCTGTTGAGTTGTCAGTTTGCCCCAAAACCTGTCCAATTTTTAGACTTTTTCCCTCGCCTAGCCATGAAATTCAAACCTAGGTTGGTTTACACCTGTTGATTAATGTATATATTTCATTCAGAGTCGTTCAGATTATGAATATCGTTAGTAGTCCCAGAGTAGTAGTAACGGTATGTCTCCAACCTGGAATCGTACGCTGATTACGGGCACTAACGTTTGAATAATTATGGGGCTCCCAGCTCGGATTGTGGCAGTTAAATATCTGTTATCTTATGTTAGGTTTTTTGCTTTGCTTTGAGTTTTAATTTTCTTTAATTGTTATTATGCTCTGCGTCGTAAATTGAATTTCAGGCTTCGACTATTTCCCCGCCGTGATTAAAAACAGTATCTGTAAGTATACAGCAGGTCCCTTCTGTTTGTGTTTCAGGTAGGGAATGCATTCACGAACATGCCCTTAAATGCTTCGCACTGTCACAGGCTCTGTTTATGTTTGACCCTGCATCGTGTCTTTACCCTCTGTGGGAAGCAAAGGCCAGAGGACAGAGCCCCTTTTAAAACAAAGCCAGTTCATTAGAGAGGAACTTCTTCTTTTTTTCTTTCTAGCGTAAGAAAAACCCTTTGAAAGGCTGGCAGTGCTGTTAATTAGGCAGACAATGTGGAAAAAGAAATCTGATTTCTTAACCTCTGCATCCAGTGGCGAAAATTAATTTGGTTTCTCGGCAAGAGCCTCCTTCCACCTCCGCCCCTCTAATATTATAAGGGGGGGGGGGGGGGGGGGGGCTTGTTCTGAGACAGATAAGGCAGCGGAGGCTGGCCGGGCAGCATTAATCAAAGTCACGGCGCAGAGTGGCTGTTTGTGACTGAGCGCTGGGGTGATTAACACTGTAGATGGAGAGCGGGGAGCGCGTCGAGAGAGAGAGAGAGAGGGAGAGAGAGGGAGGGAGGGAGGGGGGGGGGGGGGGGAAGGGGGGGAGTGAGAGAGACTGAGAGAGAGAGGGAGAGAGAGAAAGAGAGAGAGGGAGAGAGGGACAGAAAGAGAGAGGGAGAGAGAGAGAGAGAGATGGAGAGAGGGTGAGAGAGAGAGGGAGAGAGAGAGAGAGAATGAGAGAGAGAGAGAGAGAGAGAGAGAGAGAGAGAGAGGGAGCGAGAGAGAAAGGGAGGGAGGGAGAGAGGGAGAGTTTTAATACGCTGCCCTTTACGGTGGGGTGGCGGTTATGAAAACTCTGTCTCAGCTGATAAATGAGAGCGCGGCGGCGCTGGCAAACATCCAGGCGGCGGGGGCGAAATTAAAACGCCGTTACTTCAGAAGCCTCGCGTGTGAAAAGGAGAAAAAGGAGAAAAAAGTGGGGCGGTTTAGGGTTCACGGTGCGCGTGGACCCTGTTGAGTAATGAGCGGGCCCCCGGAGACATCATGGCTCTTTTTCTGGTGTGATTTCCTGCTGAAAATGTGTGCGTGCATCACTGCAGGGGGGGGGGGGCACGCTCTGTCCTGGGTCACTGGGGGGGGGGGGGGGGGGCACGCTCTGTCCTGGGTCACTGGGGGGGGGGGCACGCTCTGTCCTGGGTCACTGGGGGGGGGGCACGCTCTGTCCTGGGTCACTGGGGGGGGGGGGGCACGCTCTGTCCTGGGTCACTGGGGGGGGGGTGGCCAGGCTCTGTCCTGGGTGTCCTGGACACTCCTTGTCTGCACGCTGTGCTCTGAATGCCTTAATTGGCTGGTGATTGAAGGAAAAACACAAATACCTGCTGATGGTGCGGCCCTCCAGGACTGGAGTTAAACCTGCAGGCACTGCGGCCCTCCAGGACTGGAGTTAAACATGCAGGTACTGCGGCCCTCCAGGACTGGAGTTAAACCTGCAGATGCTGTGGCCCTCTAGGACTGGAGTTAAACCTGCAGGCACTGCGGCCCTCCAGGACTGGAGTTAAACCTGCAGGCACTGCGGCCCTCCAGGACTGGAGTTAAACCTGCAGATGCTGTGGCCCTCCAGGACTGGAGTTAAACCTGCAGGCGCTGCGGCCCTCCAGGACTGGAGTTAAACCTGCAGATGCTGTGGCCCTCCAGGACTGGAGTTAAACCTGCAGGCACTGCGGCCCTCCAGGACTGGAGTTAAACCTGCAGATGCTGTGGCCCTCTAGGACTGGAGTTAAACCTGCAGGCACTGCGGCCCTCCAGGACTGGAGTTAAACCTGCAGATGCTGTGGCCCTCTAGGACTGGAGTTAAACCTGCAGGCACTGCGGCCCTCCAGGACTGGAGTTAAACCTGCAGACACTGCAGCCCTCCAGTCCTGGAGTTAAACCTGCAGATGCTGTGGCCCTCCAGGACTGGAGTTAAACCTGCAGACACTACTGCCCTCCAGGATTGGAGTTAAACCTACAGGAACTGCGGCCTTCCTGGACTGGAGTTAAACCTGCTTATGCTGTGGCCCTCCAGGACTGGAGTTAAACCTGCAGATGCTGTGGCCCTCCAGGACTGGAGTTAAACCTGCAGACACTGCTCCCCTCCAGGATTGGAGTTAAACCTGCAGGCACTGCGGCTCCTCCAGGACTGGAGTTAAATCTGATTATGCTGTGGCTCTCTATAACTGCAGTTAAACCTGCAGAAGCTGCAGCCCTCCAGCACTGTAGTTAAACCCGCAGGCACTGCGGCCCTCCCCTGTCGTAAAGGCATTGACCTGCGCTCCGTCAGATGGATAGCTTGGTGAGCGGAATCAGACACGGGAGGTCCTGCTACATACAGCAAGAGCTTACACGGCGAGGCTCAGATACATCCACCTGAAAGCCGCTTACAACCAGCTAAACTCGCGCGAGAGGAGGAACGATCCCCGCTGCCTCCGAGGTCACGAAGCTCGGGTAACATCGCCCCGATCCTCGCTCTCTCTATCGCTCTCTTCTCGCAGGAGCACGACAGAATGATGGAAGCGTCACATTAAGCTCTCGCCTGCCCCACGTGCGGGAAGCGCCGGTTCGCTTTACCCGCGCGACGAGCCGGGGGAATCCGCTATCTGCATCTCCCAGACTCCGCCGTAAACCATACTGGGGGGTGGGGGGGGTGCTCATTGGTGTGGGGGGGGGGTTGGGGCTTTTTTCCCCATATTCATCCAAGACTAAGTAGGGCTCAAATGCATTTCCATGCTGTTTGGAGAGAGAAGGCGAGGGGGGTGGGGGGGTGGGGGGCGGGGGGAGCAGGTGCTCAGAATCGTGGTCGAAGGTGTAGCCACCTTCTTAAGGATGGGATTATTCCATATTTATAATAATTTACATTTATCATTTTAAAATCTTTAAATAAGAGCGGCAGGAGGTACTGTTGCCTCACAGGAAGAAGGCTTCGAATCTTGCCCGGGGCCTCTCTGTGTGGAGTTTGCGTGTTCTCCCCGTGTCTGCATGGGTTTCCTCCGGGTACTCCGGTTTCCTCCCACAGTTCAAAGACGTGCAGGTTAGGTTAATTGGAGAGTCTAAATTGCCGGTAGGTATGAGTGTGTGCGTGAATGGTGTGTGGGCCCTGCGATGGACTGGCAATCTGTCCAGGGTGTATTCCTGCCTCTCACCCAGTGCATGCTGGGATAGGCTCCAGTACCTCCTGCCACCCTGGCCAGGAATAATCAGGTATAGATAAAAGATGGATGGATGGATGTTCGAATAACATCAGAGATTATTTTTAGGTTGCCACCGACTTATTGAGTCAAAAATCCTTTAGCCGGAGGCGGACCTAGCCTCTCTCAGATATGGATGTAAGACGTAATGAGAAATATAGCATCAGAGCTGATATAGAGCAGCGTAGAATATCCCATATGAAGAGCAAGTCCATTTTAAAGATACAGTACATTTAAATGTCAGCTGTGATTTAGAAATACATTTTTTTAAATGAAAAGGATGCGATGTTTCTTGTCAGCGTTCATTAAACAATGTTTTTCCGTGAATTAGGCCTAAGATGGTGTCTATGTTTGGGTACTCAGGGGGCCCCCCATGGCTGCTCATATGGGTGCGCCCCACCCACAGCACCCCCCGCTAATTCCGCTTCTGCCTCGAGCGTATCCGAGCAGGTAAACAATCCAACCTGTTCTTTATTTGATATCATTTCGGTGGAAATTAAAACCGTAAGCTCCTCGTAAGTCTCAAAAAAAACTTCTCAAAAAATCAGGGACACTGCGATGCGTGTGTAAGTAAATCCCGACTGCTGTCGATCCGAAGCTGTCGCGGCGCGATCCCGGCGCGATTGCTCGGCTCTGCGTCTTTAAGCGGCCATTTTGTTTAAAAAAAAAAAAAACTTGAATGCGGCGGTTTGAAGGACTGCCGACGCCCGGTCGTAATGATCTGCCCGGTGTTCGTCAGGCCGCTGCGGCGCGTGCATATCAATGCCCCGGCGTGATTGATGGGTCTTCGTGTGACTGTCATGTGCCAGCGGTAATAAAAGCCGTCAAAAGCGTCTCGTTCGTTGGTCCGCAAGGACCTGCTGAGTCTGTGGCTGTCTTTGGCCTGTCTCGCCCAGCAGACGGTATAGGCGTTGTGCCTTGTACTGGCGTTCTAAAGGTTATTTTATATTTACACCCTCTTTCTCTTTTTTTTCCTCCTCTTTCTCACTCCCTCGTTCCCTCCTCTTTCTTTATCCCTCCTTGTTTCTCTCTCTCACTCGCCCTCTTTCTCACTCCCTCGTTCCCTTCTCTTTCTTTATCCCTCCTTGTTTCTCTCTCTCACTCACCCTCTCTCTCTCCCTAACTCTCCCTTGATTGGTCTCTCATCGCCCTCTTCATTGTGTTATTTTCCGTTCTGTATTAAATTTGTTTCCCCCCCCCCCCCCCGCAGAAAACTGCGTAAATCAGATGAGGCAATCAGGCATTGTGGTTTCGCACCTGATACAGAATCGTGTTCACTCATAATCAGGGTGGATGTTCGCCGTTCGTAATGGGCTAAATCATGTCAGACAAACATGCACCTTTCAGAGGCTGGGCTGTAGCAGTCTTCAGGGAACGAGCTAATGTGAGCGCTCGAGAGCATGTCAGCTCACCTCCTTTCCCCCCTAAATAACCCTCCACCCCCCCCCCCCCCCACCCCCACCCCTCACCCTCCCAACTCACCTGCCTTCTCATTGCTGCCACCCCATTAGTCTGTTTCTCGCTTCACCTTTTGGAAATGTTCCAATTGACCCCTCCCCCCTCCCCTCCCATTCGCTGCAGCTGGCTGATACTGTATCACACCCCTCCCACCCCACCACTTAAGAGCTCACAGGGGAAGTCTGGTGTGATTTCGGCTGAAGTACGCAGACTGTAATCTCAGGGACGCCCTTGTTTCCCCCCCCCCCCCCCCCCCCCCGCGGGCTCCTGTCCTCTCTCTGTCATCTCTCCCACACTACTTTCTTTTTTAAAAGGCAAAAGTGCTTCACTGAGACCCACCTTTGCACTCACCCAGTCATCAGTGCAAACGTTCTTCAGCCCCGATCTCGTTGAATATCGTCTCGTTTTTATACCGACACCTTTTATCTTTAATCCAAACCACCCCCCGAAGACACACACATACACAATTACATATATACGCACTCACACGTACCTGTACACATACATTATTACATATATTATTATTATTATATTATTATTATTATTATTCTGTCAGGTAAATGAAAACAGTCAAATGATGTGGATCGTGTCTGTCTGGTCTTCTTCATTTCTTTTTTTTTCACTGTATTAGAAAAAATAATCACCAGGCTACTTAGAACAGTCAACGGAGAATTGGTACCAGTTGCTCATTCGCCTCTGGGCTCCTGTGAAAACAGCCAATCATTTTTAACGATGTGATTTGCATAAACTCGCCCCTTGGTCGGCCTCTTCTAAGAACCGAATAAAAACCCAGACTTTTTTTGTGATTTAGCGTCTGAGATCACAGAGTACAATTACAAACCAGCAGGCGAGACTTCAAACATGACTTGCATAACTGGCCATGCTAAAGGTGCTGTGTCATTCATGTCTGTCAGCGGGTAAGTCACTGCACAGCCTTCCCGAAGGAGGACAGAAATGAGGACCCAGTTTATTTTGCATTATTATGTGATGAGAGTTCAAACATGACTTGCATAACTGGCCATGCTAAAGGTGCTGTGTCATTCATGTCTGTCAGTGGGTGTAAGTCACTGCACAGCCTTCCCGAAGGAGGACAGAAATGAGGACCCAGTTTATTTTGCATTATTATGTGATGAGAGTTCAGACATGACTTGCATAACTGGCCATGCTAAATGTGATGTGTCATGCTGTCTGTCAGCGGGTAAGTCACTGCACAGCCTTCCCGAAGGAGGACAGAAATGAGGACCCAGTTTATTTTGCATTATTATGTGACAAAGGAGCAACAATCAGCATGCACAGTAAGCTGTCAATGCGCTTTGCAGCTCTCTAGATAAATAGATGTGCCATAAGTAAATTATTTTTTACATTATAAAAACTTCACCATTTAGACACTTCCTGCAGGGCCCTTAACTTTTGAAATAGCTTCTGGTTTTCCTCTATGACCAAATTCGAGATCTGATTCCGAATCGAGCATTTACAGTGCACTGTTGATTTACGGCGACCATGTTTGTTTGTTGGCTTCTCCGGAGTTGGATTGTGGACTGGAGGTGGGAGGGTCACTCCTGTCATTCTTGGTCAGTTAACCAATCAGCACTGCGCATGTGAAAAAAAAAACATGCCTACCCAAAATGGCCTGTTCAATTTGAAGTGAGAAAACTCTTCAATTTGAGTAAGAAACTCACAGGTTTTATTTTTAACATTTTCTTATGTAATGCTTGCAAAAAATGTATTGCAAAATGTTTTCCCTTAAAAACCTTATCAACATGCTCAGTAGGCCTTGCGGAATAATATAAAATTGCTGAAAAATAAGTGTAATAGGGGACCTTTAAAAGCTACAGTACCAGATGGCTGTGCTCATTGAAAGGGTTGAGGCTGTGACTTAGTATTTCTCTCTTTTTTTAATACTGTAGGGACTAAAAAAAAAGGAAGTTGTCACTTTGTATAAAAATGATGCTGACGTCTAGGAATGGAAAAGTTGCCATGGCGTTGAATCCTGTCGTTTATTTTGCTTTGAAAATTCAAGGTTTGATCTCGCGCTGCAGTTGGAAAGAACAAATGGAAAAAAAAAAAATCCTTTGGGTGATCCACTGCAAGCTCTGAACACGCCGTGCATGTTATTATGTGATTTAACACAGTCATAATAGTTTTCCTGAAATTAACTTTGCTTTACTACTTAGATCCTCTTTTTTTTTGTGTGTGTGTACAGGACAAATGCAGCCACACGACCGGTTTCTGTTCATTCACTTTAATTGAATTTACTTGTTACATTCCCTCCTGTCTGTTTTTTTTTTATGTCCTGCTATCTTAATGCGGCAGGCTGTAAAGACGCAGCAGCATCGCATCGCGTAATTGCGGGCATGCTTCAAAATGGCGGACAAGGCCTACATGCAATTATGACCTACTGCAGCTATAAGGGCCAGAGTGATGGGGCTTGTCCGGAGTGATCAAGACCAGGAACACACTGCTGCAGTGCTGCTGTTTCCCAGCTTTCACAGTTTATTTATTTATTTGTTTTTCTTCTTCTTCTTTCTTTTTAAAGTATAACGGATTGCGCTAATAACCTTCGTACCCAGTGAAAGGAACAGACAAAGCTCTCTGCTTCAGTCTTCCGGGCCCTCGAAAAAAAAAAAATGGGCCTTGTTTTTTTTTTTTTTTGTTTTTTTTTTTTAACGGCCAGTTCTCTGGCATTCGCTGTTCAGAAAAAAAAAATCTGATTAAAAATTGATTCGAGTTTTTAACGTATTTGAAAATTAATGAAGAAAAGAGTTCGTAGGAATGGAAATGGCCGGGGGATTAGGTAAGGGGTGGCCATCCGTTTCAATAAGGCGACGCCTGACGGCACGGACTGCTCAGGTATGCAGACCACGCGCCGCGTGCCCCCGCCCTCCCCCCCCCGCCACGGCCCTGCCACCCGCAGCGGCGGCCATTTTTCACAGCGTATCCTTTCCTCGACCAGCAGGAGTCCTGGCGATGAAGGAGAGAGGATGCGTGTTTGTGTCGCTCCTAATCTGGCTGTGTCCACGCTGCGCCGGGATAATCCTCTACGTCCCTTCCGCCCGCCCGATGTTCTTCCCCTCCCGCCTTTGAATCAGCTCCTTAGGAATGTGCTGTGTTGCTATTCTTCTTTTTTTATTATTTATTCTTTTTATTTTTTAGAAATGCCGAGTCATTGAAAAATACAATAAAGTGTAGCCTCACCTTCCCCCCTTTCTGTATTCCCACCTCCCACCCTCTACCCCCCCACCTCCCAGCCTCCACCCCCCACCCCCCAACCCCCCCACCCCATCCTCCATTGGTGTGTTGAATCCAAACATTTCCTGAAAGATTTAAATGTGACGCATTGGGGAAAACTAGGCGCTGTATCGCATTACCATAGCATAGCAGTTTACTAAACTCATCTTACATGGTCTTCCCTGGAGCTTTGCATTCTTCCTGGAAAACACTGCTGAATATAAACAAGTCATCCGATGCTTGGCATAGACAGAGAAAGCCCTGCAGTTCATAACATAAATATACAGAATATATTACAATACATAAATACATGATAATACATTATAATAATATGTATTATAGTAATGCATATTTTATGATAATAATAATAGTAGGTATTTTAATAATGCACTATAATTCATAAATACGTACATAAATAATTCTGTGTGTGTTTGTGTGTGTGCGTATGAAAGAGAACTTTTGTTTACTTTCAGACATAAAACGATCTACAATTTACTAGGTCAGTGGAGAGCTGGATCTAGGTACAAGATATAAAAGAAGGTGTTAGGTCCAGCTCCAAAAGTCTGTTATGACTGAACAGAGCAGTGTACATGTTTGTTTCTATGGAGCACGTGGTCCGTATGCTAACACAGTTCTTTGGTGTCCCATGAAATGGCTTTAGTACAGCCTCATCATGTAGCCTTTCCCCGCCATTTCTACTGTGAAAACAACCTTTAGCTCCACGAGGGAAAAGTACAGTAAGTGCACCTCATCTGAAGTGGGCCTTACATAGCATTCATATCACATTAATGAATACATAATGCATCGTTAACGCTGTCATAGGCACACATGAATATTTTTATGGCAGGACATCATTACTGCCATCATGTTTATCGTTACGTGCTTCATCACCTTGTGTCAGCTGTTACAAGTTGGCTGTAATGTTTATGTACGTTCATTAAAAAGTGCTTCGCGGGTTATATAGCGCCGGTAAAGTCGTTATGAAGACCCACTTCAGATGAAGTGGTGCTATGAAAAGGGCTCAAGAAATTAGATGATTGGTCCAGGTAAAGTGGCCTCAGAGTGTTCTCTCTCTCTCTCTCTCTCTCGTCCGTGTGTGGCAGGTTCCTGTCCCTGAGCTACAATGGACAAAGTGCTCTGCAGCCTCCTGCTCCTGGTAACCACGGTGACGATGGCCCGCGCATGCCCCAAGTACTGTGTCTGCCAGAACCTGTCGGAGTCGCTGGGCACGCTCTGCCCCTCCAAGGGCCTGCTGTTCGTGCCGCCGGACATCGACCGGCGGACGGTGGAGCTGCGCCTGGGCGGGAACTACATCATCAAGGTCACGCAGCTGGACTTCGCCAACATGACGGGCCTGGTGGACCTGACGCTGTCCCGCAACACCATCAGCTCCATCCAGCCCTTCTCCTTCATCGACCTGGAGACGCTGCGCTCGCTCCACCTGGACAGCAACCGGCTGACGGAGATCGGCGCCGACGACCTCCGGGGCCTGGTCAACCTGCAGCACCTCATCCTCAACAACAATCAGCTGAGCCACATCTCCCGGGAGGCCTTCGACGACCTGATGCTGACCCTGGAGGACCTGGACCTGTCCTACAACAACCTGCGCGGCGTGCCCTGGGACTCCATACGCAAGATGGTCAACCTGCATCAGCTCAGCCTGGACCACAACCTCATTGACCACATCTCGGAGGGCACCTTCGCGGACCTGGACAAGCTGGCCCGCCTGGATCTCACGTCCAACCGGCTCCAGAAGCTTCCCCCCGACCCCATCTTCGCCCGCTCCCAGAACAGCGTGGTGCTGACCACGCCGTACGCCCCGCAGCTGTCCCTCAGCTTCGGCGGCAACCCGCTGCACTGCAACTGCGAGGTGCTGTGGCTGCGGCGGCTGGACCGCGAGGACGACATGGAGACCTGCGCTTCCCCTCCCGGCCTGAAGGGGCGCTACTTCTGGTACGTGCGCGAGGACGAGTTCGTGTGCGAGCCGCCGCTCATCACGCAGCACACGCACAAGCTGCTGGTGCTGGAGGGCCAGACCGCCAGCCTGCGCTGCAAGGCCGTCGGCGACCCCGTGCCGGTCATCCACTGGGTCGCCCCCGACGACCGGCTGATCGGCAACTCCTCGCGGGCCACCGTGTACGAGAACGGCACGCTGGACATCCTCATCACCACGTCCAAGGACTACGGCATCTTCACCTGCATCGCGGCCAACGCCGCCGGCGAATCCACCGCCTCCATCGAGCTGTCCATCATACAGCTCCCGCACCTCAGCAACGGCACGGGCCGCGCCTCGCA
Source organism: Anguilla anguilla (assembly GCF_013347855.1). NCBI lineage: Eukaryota > Metazoa > Chordata > Actinopteri > Anguilliformes > Anguillidae > Anguilla > Anguilla anguilla. Next base: position 5,685,828 of record NC_049201.1, read on the forward strand.
GCCCAAGTCCCGCCTCTCCGACATCACCAGCTCCACCAAGACCAACAAGGTGGAGCCCAAGGCTCCGCCCGAGCGGGTGGTGTCGGTGTCGGAGGTGACCGCCGTCTCCGCTCTCGTCAAGTGGTCGGTCAGCAAGGCCACGCCGAAGGTGAAGATGTACCAGCTCCAGTACAACTGCTCCGACGACGAAGTGCTCATATACAGGTAAAGTCCGTAGCCGTTAGGGGAAGTTAATTGCTGTTTTGTACAAGGACATAGTGCTCATATACAGGTAAAGACCGTAGCTGTTAGGGGAAGTTAATTGCTGTTTTGCACACAGGACACAGTGCACATACACAGGGAAAGATCATACCTGTTAGAGGAAGTTAATTACTGCTTTGTACAAGGACATAGGCAACATACATTGCTTGAAAGTAGAAGCAGTTCATGTTCTTTCACTCCTATGTGCTGCTCAGTTATTTTTGCACTACAGTTCTTAGAGAGCGAGCGTGGTTCCACAATTCATTACATCCAGTCCCCTCTGGCATTAACTATACATGAAGCGGATTGTGTAACGTTGTAGAGTTACATTTTAAAACTAAATGTGAAGCTGGCCAGAAAGGGAATCCAATTACCAAATGACTTTTGCTTCATTTATTAATTTGAAATCTTGACAAGAGCTGAATTTCTAGCGCCCTTGAAGAATTTCTAGCGGCCTTGAAGAAATTGTTCAGTCCCGACGACCCACAATGCACATCGGCACTTCATAACCTAGAGCCACTTGATTCACGCATCATCAGAGTCATTTAACAGGTGCTCATATCCAGAGTGACTGTCAGTGTAAGAGAACATGACACTCCTCTGTCACACAGACCAGGCTGTCAACATTACTGTACCAGGCCAAGTGTACGTATCGTATCAATAGAAGAACTCTAAATGTAAGTCAACCGACCTAGAACCATGATCTAAAATGCATACTGGGAAGCACACAAAAACCATGGAAAACCCAGAGTGTTGATAGGACATATTTTGAGTAAGAACTATGAAAATAAGGAATGTGTGTTCTATTTCATTCATGAAAAATGACAAGGATGAAAAAATTTCTGCATGTATTGCTTTTCACGTCATTTAGGAAATGTGTTACTGCCACAAACCAAAAAAATGTCTGTCTCGTATTACCCGTCTCATTACAGCAGTCTGTGGCAAATACGGAATTGAATCACTTTTGTTTAAGTAAAACTAAAATGAATGTTCCCTAAGACCAAATTCCTGATGTGGTCACTGTTCAAGTCCATTTCACCTCTAAACATCCAGAATACATTGCTGCCGTATGTACATGCATTTATATATATACGGGGAAACTGCATGCTTGTAGCAAATAAAAATAGATCCCAAATAACATAAAGCACAGGGTTTCAGCTGGCACACCGTGCTCTTTCCCCGCAGTCCAGTGACTGAAGACCTGGTTTGCGTGCCCTCGAAACCAGCGCGCGGCGTCGAGCGGGAAGCTTATCGCACGCACGTCACACCGGGAAGCAGACCCCTGGCCCTCGGGCCCCGAGTGCCAATCATCTGACATTATCGTCGCGGCGACGGCGGCCCGGCGGCCCGCCCGCCCTCCCGCTCGCTCGCTCGACAGAATTCCATTACGGAGGGAAATTAAAGATAATGCTCGAGGGCCGCGTGCGTCTGAGGTGCGGCCCGATTGCGGGCCGGCGCCTCGCCGATGCGACGCGTGTTTTTTTTTTTTGGCGGCGCGACGGAGAATCTCCCGCGAGATTTATCGTCCGGAATTTTGCGAACGACGGTGTCCTGGCGCGGCGGAATTGTGCAGGGATTATGGGTGAGGCGGCGACGACGATCGCATTATGCGATCGCGGCCGCGATAGGTCGCGTCGGCTGCAAACCTTCGGCGGTGCTCAAAAACCGAATATCAATTAACCTCCTTCGCCGCGCTTTTTAGTCAAAGTGTCACGCCTTCCGTGATTCAGTGCCCGTACGTGCCATAGATTACAATCTGTCTCAGAAATGATAGCAGTAACTGGGAACCCCTGTGGATGGTTATTAGCTTACGGCAACACGTGTGTTTTCAGAGCGAAATGTGAACTGCATGAGAAGTGTTCCGTTCTTATCGGGCATATGAAATAAGGATTCGCGGATTTTCATCTTTAGAAATGCGTTGGTAAGCAGCGCTTATCTTTCTCTTTTCCAACAGTCATACCCTGTGCTATTTTTGTTTTGTATTATTCATACGTAGGGGCAATATGTTGTTTTCAGTATGGGGTTTTCTCCTTAACGAATCACACACGTGATCTGAATGTCCTTAATTCAATATTCTAATACTTACGCAACAATTACTACTTTTGCCTTTTAAGTGGGCAAATGTACCAAGACTGTACGGGGAAAATGCATCCAACATTATTATGGATCCACCAGAACCCAACTGTAACCAAGCCTGTAGTCTTCTTTAGATACGCCTACCTGTGTGGAAGTATCTAGTTTTAATGTTACTTTGTGTCCCTCATTTACCCAAGTATTTCCACCTCTTTGGACACTATCTGCATATGCCACCGTATATGTGGATGCATTTTTATAAATGATTGCATTTGAAATGCATAAGCAATTACCAGCTGGCATGCAGTAATTTTGAACCCAATTCGTGGTGACATTAGCATCAAATCAAATCAAGTGGTTGTAAAATTAACGATTTTATTCCTTTACTTTCCAAGCATTAGCATACTTTTGAACAATTTTTACAGGCAAAGAACCTTTTCATTTTCTGTCATTTAATCACGTAGGAAGATGATTCACGCTCAGATCCTCGAAATCATTCTGGAATAAGGTGGCTAGCAGTGTAGTATTATGGGTAATTAGCTGGGCTTATAGCCTAAAGGTTACAGGTTTGATTCCAAGGTAGGACACTGTATCCTTGTGCAAGATACTGTGGATATGTAATTGTGTTTTTAAAAACCTGGATGAAGTGATTAACTTTAGATTAGCACCTATAATTAGACCCTAGAAGATACTGTCAACATCAGGGATTGTATGTTGGAATGTCGGTATGTCGGCTATACAGCTTGCAGTAGTTTTACGTTGAATTTTGGGACCCACACATTGTATTTTTTTAAATATTTTTCTGTCTGCTTCCATTCTATTTCCACTGTGCCAACATTTCCACAGAGGAAAAAAAAAAAGAATATATAAATTAATTGGATGCCCCCCTCATCCCCCCCCCCACCCATGTTAATTCTGTTTCCTCTGGGCTTATCTCAAGAGTCCACACTGTTCATGCAGAAATGAGCCAGTTATCATTAATACGTAAAAACATGCCATTAGACCTCTTTGAAAAAATAATATCATGTGTGCTGTTTCAGTGTTTCTAATAGAATTTCGAATCGGAATAGGACACATCTGCTTATCTTCGGACGTGAATTATGAACGAGCGTTTTGAGAGCACAATGAGATGAGCGTATGGGAAACACACACTCACATTATGGAGGGTGTTCTTGAAGAATAATGTGAGTTGTTATTTTATTCATTTATTTATTTATTTTATTTGGACGGGGATAAATTCGGACCTGTCCATCCATGAAATGACAAAATGAAACTTAATAAGGAGGACAGTTTCTCCAAGTACAACAGGCAAACAACACTAAATTCCCCCTTCATTGGACACTAAGAGGCCATTGGGGATTTCATTATATGGGTGTGATTAAATTGTCCTATTCAAATAAATAGCCCCAAAGCAACCATAACGGTCCAGGATATATTCTTACTCGAGTCATGGTTGTATTGGTATTTTTTATTGGGCTGGTTTGTCTCCAAAAAAAGGATGTGGGGCTGAAGGCCATAAGTCTGCCGATTCACCTTGGTGAACTGTTTTGCAAGAGCATATACTTTCTAAAAAAACTGTTACTGACAAAGCCTTCAAACTTCGCTACATGAAAAAGGAGAACCACAGCTATTGTTACTCATTTCAGCTGTACCTGGTAATGAAAAAAAATAGTAATAATAAAAATCTGCCCAGAGCTGTCCAACTCTGTTCCTGAAGATCTACTATTGTGTGTACATTTTCACGCCAACCCGATCAAAGCACGCCTCACTCAGTGGCTGGAGGTTTACAAAATCTTTGTAAAAAATGAAAACCAACAGGGCGGTAGATCTCCAGGAACAGGGTTGGGCCGCCCTGTTCTGTGTCGTGACATAATCGGGACTGTCGGCCATTTTATGAAGCTCCGCTCGGGCTCAGTGTTTCTGGTCTAGCACATTAACCCAGCGACACAGACAGGTTGGGATCGATCAAAAAGGCGCGCACACGTGGAAGCCCTTGTGTAACTGCCACGAGCGGCATCTGTGCGAAAAAAAAGGCAATTATGAGCGAGAAATAGTCTACATCGCCGGAGGAGATACGTGATCGAACCCAACCCTTCCGGATGTGGCCCGTCCACGCCATGCTCGTGCTGTGCTGTGCTGTGCTGTGCTGGGGGAACGAAAGCTCTGATCAGGTCTCAGCCAAGGGGAAGTTCTAAAAATAAGCACAGGCGAAGCAACCTCAGACTCCGCACGCAAGCCTGTCGTCTGCGAAAATGTGTGAGATTGGGAGCTCGCTCTGCTGAGCCCAAATGGAAACGCTTTCAAACACGCGCCGGAGCGGGTGGGGGAAGGTGGGGGGGGGGGGGGGGGGGGGGGGCAGGCGGGCGAGTGGGGAGGGAGGATGGGGGGGGGGGAAGGGGGGTAGACAGCTCTGTTTTCTCTGCTCTTCCGAGCAGGGACGGATTGTGCCACTGATCAAAAGCGAAGATCCAAGAATGCGGACTGTATTATGGGGCTGTTTTATCTCCTCGTCTTATCTCCCCTCCTTTTGTGTGGAAGTACGCTTGCCCCGGCTGTGGAGTCACTTCCTGATACGAAATGGAAGATGGCCATTAAGCCTAACTTTAAGAACTGGCTCTTTAATAATAATAATAATATTAATAATAATAATAATAATAATAATAATAATAATAGTAGCTTTTAAGTTATTATTTTCTTGCTGGTGTGAAGTCAAACAAATACAACACAAGTGTTAGTAATGAAAAGAGTTATAAAACTAAATAACAATCAAATATAGAGCAACCGCAATAATATAGGAACAATACCAAACTTCTACAGTTAAAAGCGAATAAGAAATGTCTTTATAATATTTTTTAAAAAGAGCAATGGGGGGGGCGGGGCATCGAGGTCCCCACGTACGCCCTCCGCTGTACGCCCTGTGAGAAACAAGAGTTGGCGGGCCGTTCGGTTCCGGATTCTTCCGTACGCTCTCACGCACAGTGTTGGCCTACGGCCATGTGTGCACAAAGCAGCACCTGGATAGACCTGCGTCTCACATACGTGTGGCATATGCCTGATTTAGCCCAGAACGTGGTGCAGTGTGGCGCCTGTCCAGAGTACCTGTCCGTGCCGTGCATGTGTCGACCCACGGTTTGCTGAGAAAGCACGACAGGCTATAGAGGCATAATTAGTGTGCTCGCTCATTAGGAGGAAGCAGGCTCACCCCCCCCCCCCCCCACCCTTGTCAGTTTAACACTGTGGAAATGCTGTACAGTCAAGCCTTAAGCAACAGCCCTGCAATCGTTCACAGTGACATCGCGACCTGGAACAGCGAAGTCTGACTCGCGGCTCGTAACCTGAGGAGTGACGGTGTGATGTAATGATCAGGGAACTGGGCTTGCCACCAAATGTTAATGAGTTATTCCATGAAAGGAGGTGCAAGCCAACTGATCATGCTACTGGTGCCAAAGAATTCTCCGGGAGACAAGGATCTGAGTGAAATGGACCTTTCGGCAAAGAACCGATGGGTTAAAATACATGGTTTAAGCTTTTATGTCGTATGTGTGATATATTGCTTTGGCTTCTTAAAGTCTAAAGCAGTCTGACTTAGTATAAAATAACAGTAAAGCTCCCTGTAATCCGGCTGAGATTTTTTTTTTTCACTGAAACTGACATTAAAACTAAAAAATGAAATAAAAAACTTTATGGGAGAATTAAGCAGAATGAACGTAACCTTCAGCTGAACTCTGGGCCGCCGTGACCGGGGTGCCTGAGGAACGCGTTCTCCTTTGTTTTAGACGTCCTTTAAAAAAACCATCTGCCGGGACACAGATGAGATATTACAGCGCTTGGTAATTACCGTCTTCCCACACGAAGAAAGCGTGGGTCAGCAGGGGCGGTACCGGATCTGTCCGGGTCCTGTTGGAGGGTCAGAGAGAAAGTGAAACGCCTCCCTGTCTCTGCGCATTAGTCTCAATTCAACTGTTGTAAATTAAATTTGAAATTAATCTCCGGAGGATGCTGTAACAAACCTCCCCAGCCCGTACTGATCGGATTGGTTCCAACAGGAAACCCGTCCCACATACAAACCTTTTTCCTTCTGTAGTTCTGAAGTTCTGAAATTCCAAGTTCTGAATAATTTCACTCTTGATTGATAGTGGATCTTCCGCACTAACCCCCTTCCCCATTCCTACGGAGTCTTGAGGTGTGATTTCCGCCTTTTTCCTAAGTGATTTTTCTCTGACAGCTGTGGTCTAAACCCCTCTCACTGACGTGGCTAGGCAAGATATATTATCAGCGTATCAAGATATATTATCAGAAAGATTTTTTTTTTTTCCTCATCGCTTGGAGGGGAGAAAAGGGCAATAAGTCTTTCTTTTAAAGAAATAATATGATAAGTCCTCCGCTAATGTACATATCATTGGACAGGATGGATTGCCTGAATGAATTGCATTGTCTTACTGCCACCCCTGCACCGAGCATTGGTAAATTGCTAAATCAGATCGCCACGGTAACAAACGTCCTCTGGGCAAATCAGGCAAGGTGAGGTTGGATGCAGATGGCCCATCCATTAACGTCTGTCTTCGGTGGTCCTTCGCCTTCAGGAAACTGATGAATGACTCGGAAATTACATTAATACCGGGGAAGGCTGATTGAGTGTCAGGCTTTTCTGAAGTTTTTTTTTTTCCCCACCCGGTACTTGCGGACGGACGCTTTTTAGCTCCTTTTAATTTGTTCCAGAATATCTCCAAAAAAGCGTAAATTGAAAAGTCTGGGCACGTGGCGACTGGCGCGGAAGCCAATTACTGCTGGCTGTCAGGTGGACGTGACTACAAAGGAAGTACTGAAGTTCTGTTGGACTAGTAACATCGACTACTGTGGAAGTGCGTGGCCACGAGCTGCCTCTGCTTATTTATTTTATATTTAGTAGCCCCACATATAAACGTAATCGACAAGTATATTTTGGCCACACCTCTGCCGAAATTTTGGTATTGCTGGTGGTGCAGATATTGACTGCTGAATCCATGTACAGTTGCAGTACTAGTTTAGCTCGATGTACCTAGTTAGGCTAATACGATCACGTTAATTTTTATTTGGCAGGATTGTTTTTGTCTGATTCTGATTAGGCTAGTTTGTACTTGGCAGGATTGTTTGTTTGTTTGCTGAACAGGTTACTCTACAGGGTTGGAGTCCTGATCTATGTGGTCACTTCTGGCACTATGATCTTTACTTCACTCTAGTGTGTTTCTTTTGCACCTCTGCACCTTGAACTAATGCACTTGTTGTACGTCGCTCTGGATAAGAGCGTCTGCTAAATGCCTGTAATGTAATGTAATGCAGTGAGAAGCTTTTTTTTTTAATACACATCATTAAAAGGTGAATATTTTCTAAATACTTCATATCCTTTGGTTTATTTAGTTTAGAGGATAGTTGCTATTTTGGCCCTATCGCTCCAGTCTGCTCTTTTGAGTGAACAAACCAAGGAGAGTTCACAAAAGGCCATTGCCATTTTGAAAATTTGAATCAACTTGAATCAAATACCAACCGTTCATTTTTGAGTGCTGTGAAAATATTTTTATTGTCTCCATTGAATTTATGATTTAAGAAATGCATGCGCTTTAAACACTTAAATGGAGCGTATTAAATGAAACCTTGATTTATTTTATCTCATTTTATATTTAATTCAGTGCCCCTGAGTGTTTCACGTTTGTTACCAGCTTTCACCTCTCCCAGTACATTAGCCCTGAAGTACTGCGTGTCCTCCTGTTGACCTTGACCTTGTGAAGGTCGTTAACGCTGCCCTGTGCCTCCCCCTCTGTCCCCCCCGTCAGGATGATCCCGGCGTCCAGCAGGGCCTTCCTGGTGACCAACCTGGTGTCGGGGGTCCAGTACGACCTGTGCGTCCTGGCCATCTGGGACGACACGGCCACCACCCTGACGGCCACCAACGTGGTGGGCTGCGCCCAGTTCGTCACCCGCGACGACTACCCGCAGTGCCAGTCGCTGCACAGCCACTTCCTGGGCGGCACCATGATCCTGGTGATCGGCGGCGTCATCGTGGCCACGCTGCTGGTGTTCATCGTCATCCTGATGGTGCGGTACAAGGTGTGCAGCAGCTCGCAGTCCGGCAAGCTGCCGGCGGTCAGCAACACCTACTCGCAGACCAACGGCGGGCAGGCGGGGCGCAACGGCGTGCCTCCGCCCGCCAAAGCCGCCGCCGCCGCCAGCGCCACCGCCAAGGTGGTGGTGGTGAGGGACGAGCTGGTGGAGTTCAAGTGCGGCTCGCTGCAGAGCAGCCTGTCCTCGTCGTCCGGCTCGCTGGGTTGCCGCGACGGCGACAGCTACAGCCTGCGCAGCGAGAGCGGCGGCCTGTCGGCCAGCCGCTGGCGGCCCGGCCCCGCGTCCCGGGCCCGGCCCAACCTCAACCACCTGCTGGGGGCCTTCGTCTCGCTGGAGCTGCGGGGCCAGGGGCGGGACCCGGGGCCCTCGGGGGCCTCCGGCGCCAGGGCCTCGGTGGCGTCGGCGGCCGCGGCGCCGTCCGACAAGGAGCCGCTGCTGGGCCGCACGGACTCGCGGCTGAGCCGGCTGCTGGCGCTGCCGCTGGAGGGCAAGCCCAAGAGGAGCCAGTCCTTCGACATGGGCGACTTCACCGGCACGCAGTGCTGCTCCTACCCGCCGCGGATCAGCAGCATCTGGACTAAGAGGAGCCTGTCCGTCAACGGGATGCTCCTGCAGTGCGAGGAGGCCGGCCTGGAGGGGAGCAAGGCCACCTTCGACAGCTCCGAGTGGGTCATGGAGAGCACCGTTTGAGGCGGGACGTGGGGGGTTGGGTTGCGTTTGGGGCGGGAGGGCTGGTATATGCGGGGACACGTGGAGCGGAGACGAGGGACAAGAGATACATTGGAGGAAAAAAAAAAATAATGTAAAAAAAAAAAAACGAAAACACAAGAAACAAAAAAAGGAATTATTTTGCGCGGAGGACGCCTACTTTGTGGCGCTCGCTCCTGCGCTGCATGAAGTTCGTCCATGTGAATACCGTCGTCCTTCCGTCGTGTGAAACAGACTCCCGCGGCCAAAGCAGTCGCGTCGGGGGGGGGGCGGTGGCCTCTGCGCTGGGGATTACACTGACCTGCCTTGGAACGCGTGCGTGGGCGTAGCCGCACACGAGTCAGAGCTGCCGGACGGGCCCGCACGTACGCGTCCGACGGGACAAATCGAACGTGGCGGGGGGGCGCTGTGGAACGAGACCTCGGCTCCCGGGCGGTCCCAGCTGGAGCAGAGCGGGATTTCGGCGATAAGGTGGTGCGAGCGCGGCGTGGGCGAATGGCGGGGGAGTCAGGAGGGCTGAGAGAGGGATTGCTCAATCTCTGTCAGCGCACCGCACATCTGAGAGGATTACCCCGTCGGCGGGGGCGGGGGGGTGAGGGGGGGGAGCACGGATCACACCGCTTCACACTCCTCCAAGCCACAAAGGACTACCACTGGGGGGAGAAATTAAAAAGCAAGCGTATAATAATAATAAAAAAATTGCATTTTTATTTAATCATATTTTTTTATTTCAGTGACTGAATGTGTGTTTATTTCAAAGTTAATCTCTCCTGAGAGGGAGTTCAGCGCTTCTTGCATAACTAAAATGGAATTTATAAGTATTGTTTTATTCCCTTCTCTTTCATCACCAAACACCCCCCACCCACCCACACACACACACACACACACACATTCAAGTTATTGCATGACATACCAGCATCATTTAAATATTTTCAACCCCCCCCCCCCCCCTTATAAAAAACCTTGATATAATTCATCAGACTCGGGTCAGAGATAAAGCCTTTGATTTAGCAGTTTCTTTTCTCCCTGCACTACTGTAACACAACGGGAAACAAAATTACCAATGAAATCACTGTGTTCCGTATGCCACAAAAGAATTTGAATATATACATACAATTAAGGAGGGACAAACTCTACTCCTCCTGCATAGTAAAACGGAACACAAAGCAAATTAAACCATCAATCAGTGAGTGTGTCTGGGGATTGATGAGCAGCGGTAAACCGAGTTTTCTCCTCCGGGGAGACGCTAAATTAGGCTGCTGATGTGCAGTGATTCTCTGTGTGAGCGAGTGCGTTGAAATGCGCGTTTCAGTGAAACGTTCAGGCCATCGTGCTCCGGGCGGAAGCCACGGAGGGAACAGAAAACTGTTTTGATTGACAGCTGGTAGAAACACTAATAGAGAAGAGGGTGGGGGGTGGGGGGTGGTGGGAGGGAGTGTTCAGGAATTCCCCAGAGCTTAGCTCTTGGAGACCAAGATGATACTAAGTATTAATTAACTTATTATTAAATGAGGTTGGCCCACATTTTTTTTTTAAAGAATACAATGTATGTATGTTTTTTTATTTATTGGGAACGTTTATTGGGATTTATTTTTCTGTCTCTCGCTCAGCTAATATCTCGTTCAACCATATCATGCCATACCACACAGTACAGTAACATTCTACCATCACTGGTTCACTTGCAGTACAGTAACATCCTACAATTACATGATTACATGCAGTACAGTACAATTACAGGTTCACATGCAGTAACGTGCTACAATCACAGTATCACAGACAGTACAGTAACATGCTACAATCACAGTATCACAGGCAGTACAGTAACATGCTACAATCACAGTATCACAGGCAGTACAGTAACATGCTACAATCACAGTATCACAGGCAGTACAGTAACATGCTACAATCACAGTATCACAGGCAGTACAGTAACATGCTACAGTCACAGTATCACAGGCAGTACAGTAACATGCTACAGTCACAGTATCACAGGCAGTACATTAACATGCTACAATCACAGTATCACAGGCAGTACAGTAACATGCTACAATCACAGTATCGCAGGCAGTACAGTAACATGCTACAATCACAGTATCACAGGCAGTACAGTAACATGCTACAGTCACAGTATCACAGGCAGTACAGTAACATGCTACAATCACTGGTTAACACACAGTACAGTTACATGCTACAATCACAGTATCACAGGCAGTACAGTAACATGCTACAATCACAGTATCACTGGCAGTACAGTAACATGCTACAGTCATAGACTTCCATGTCTTTTTTTCTATGAGTGTCATGCACTCATATGGAGACCATGAGTGGCTAGGCATCCTCTGATGGTTTATTGATGCGTTTATTGTCTCTCTCTTGGTTGGTATGTTCCATTGCATTGCGATATTTGGTTTTCTTGTTTGTTACATTTCGATGTACTGTTCCGTATACTGACTTTTTTGTACAATAACTGAGTGAGAATGTATCATGGGAAAAAATTGTACAGTAGTTCTTTTATTTCCATGTTTGGAAAAAGTGAGAAGGTGCTTTACTGTATCGTTACAACATAAGCGTGTACTTGATTTGCATAGTCACGTTTCTCACCTGAAGTTGTAGAAAAAAAAGAAAATATGTTCTGTGGTCAAAGATTTTGCTACAAAAAAGATAAATATGATAAATTCCTAAGAATGCTCTTGTGTTAGTTCTGTTCCTTTGTGGTCCAGTATGTTCATTTACAGGGTTTGTGATCTGGCTACATGGTACCAAATATTATTGTGCCTTATAAGCAAGTAGAAATCTAGGATCTGGTAAATAACAATTGTTGCATTATTGCAATGGTAATTTCTATCAAACTAACATAATGCTAATTGACTAGTTATATCTATACTATTAGCTGTCTTTGCTAAATAGAATTCCATGATTGCAAAGGAATAACCCCAGTCCTGGAAACAGTGTTCATATACAGTTAATTGGAATAATTTATCCTGCTTTCGTATCTAGCAAATAGCGCTAATCCCATATGCAGCGTGAATTAGTCAATCCATTTGCTTTTCTGCCCTAGAGTTAACTCACGGGTCACATATTTTTTTTATATCTCTGGTTGATGACAGGTAGCTATGTTGACATTACATCATACCTAGGGAAGTTCCACTGTACCTGTTCCTGTACCTTTTACCTTGTGTTATGGCAATGAGTCACCGTGTTTCCTTTTTTTTTGTCTGTTTTTAGTTAGACGGATATTTTTACTTTTAGCCAAACGACAGGGCACACAAAAATGAGCCATTAACGTAGATAAATGGTAATTATACCTAACCTGAGGTTTAATACAGATGAGTTATTAGCTGCTATGGTGCTTGTAATGCGTGAAATGGGGAAAATGGGAGGTTCTGAAACCACCAGAATCAGAGAATAGCGAATTGATGATAAAGAAAACACTTTTGGCTTAGTTTAGTGTGTTTTCCAATAAGACAGGAAAGCCATTTCTAGAGGTAATTAGAGCATGTAATTAATCTGTAGTGGCTTGGAAATTAGCTCCTTTGAGTGACATAAGTTTCTGACAATTTCCTGATTGGTGGCGGTAGCTAATTCTTCAGTTAATCAGCGGTTTCATAATAATTATCAAATGCACTTAATTACTGGGTAGCAACAAATTACTATTTATCATTTCCTGGGTCATTACTTTGATGAATGTGAAGGTTATTAGTTCTGCATTATGAAGTTCTTACGTCCAGCAATGCAAAAATATTAACACTCCATAATTAACTGATCAATAATCGATCAAATTAAGGATCAACTTCTTGTACTGAGAAATTTAATAACTACTTTTAGATTTTTTTAATTTGGATGATGCACCAAATCCATTGCCAAATTCCAAAAACTGTTAGAAATGGTCAGTTCTCCCAATCATATTTCCTGCTCTTAAGTTTTGTATTTTTATTTTTAGGGAACTTTTGGTTGTGTACAGTATATTCAAATATCTTTCCAAAATGCATTTTCTCTTGTACAGAAACCCAGTTGCGTCCGGACCCTTCCAGTTGAATAATTATGACCATCCACATTAAGTGTAATGATTAAATTAACAGCGAGCCACCACTGGTCTTCACTTATATAGTAGATGTGTCTAACATGGAGTAGAGCAGGGGCGTCAAACTAAACTCCCAGGGGGCCACGGTATCTGTGGTTTTTTTGTGGTTTTCCTTTCAACTGGCTGCCAATCAAGGCCTTGAGAACAAGGTGTGCGGATTCTTCAGCCAGTCAGCGACTTCGATAAACCACGGGAGCCAAGAACACCCTGACAAACCAGCAGAGACCGCGGTCCTCCAGAACTGGAGTTTGACACCTGTGGAGTAGAGCGGTGTCATTAGGTAGTAACCTGTACCTGTCTAAGCATGGCTGAGTTGCTCTACAGGGTATGGAAAGCCCTTGTATCCAAAGCTGACAGGAACCATTTTGCAGACATTTTTTTTTTGGGGGGGGAACCAGGCACCCTCCCTTTACCACAGCAAAGGCATTAATGTTATCCCGAAGTCCGTCTAAATCCCCGGAGGCACATAACACATCTTACTCTGAATCTAAATCTGCCGAAACTAAAAGGCCTTCCAGCGGGGCGGTAGCAGCTGAGGCCTGCTGAGGAGGCTTACGGCGGCGAAGATGTCCGCGTTCAAACCTTCAAATCCTTCGCCGGACGTATCGGAGCAGTCCTGAGGCAGCGGGTAACGCGGGAGGCGGGTGGCGGGTTTTCGGCTGTGTGGAGTGACGCGGTCGTACTGAGAACCCGCCGGGTGTGTGTGTGTGTGTGTGTGTGTGTTACTGTGTGTGTGTGTGTGTGTGTGTGTGTGAGTGCATGTGTGTGTGAGTGTGTGTCCGTGTGTGGGTGTGTGTCCATGTGTGTGTGTGCGTCTGTGTGTGTGGGATTGCATGTCTGTGTGTGCTTGTGTGTGAGTGAGTCTGCGTGTGTGTTTGGGTGTGTCTGTGGTGTGTGTGTGTGCATGTGTGTGTGTGTGGGGGGGCTAGCTTTGAGCAGAGGAATCGTCTGCCTCCCAGAGGTAGCGGAGGGATTTCTCCTACATCCAGCAGCTCTTAATTGAGAGCGCCTTAGCGAACCTCCTCAGCACTGTCCTTATTAAGAATGAAGGAGACGGCGCTGGTGGCCCTGGCTGAGAATAGCCTTTAATTCATATAATCTTTCAGAAAAGGTGCTTACTGCAGCACTGTACAAATATAATCTCTGGTGCCTGAATGCACAGGTGTGAACAGCCAGCAGTCAGCATCTGTGCTTTAAATGGGATCCCTTTCCAGCCTCTCGGGAGGGAGCCGATTGGTTTAAAAATAGCCAATGGAATTTTACATGGTTTTGATGTACGCTAATTGTGAGCGCTAAATTAATTGTTTCGTGCGCCTGATGCGAACCCGCTACTGGAGCGGAAGAGGGAAGCAGATTGCCATATCTGCGATCTGAGGGGAATGAAACCTGGCAGGTCTGAGCAGTCTGAAATAAAATTAGACTTTGTAACTTGCCAGAAAAAAAAAATTCAATTTCCCCAAAGACCCGCTGTCTTTCTTCACCTGGAGCATTTAACTTTCCAGAAGGTGGAATTTAAATCACTCTGGCGAGAAAAAAAAAAAGACAGGGATCAGCTGAGGAATGGCAGCTCACCTGCTGCAGTGTTTCCATGCGCTCTGCGGTTAAAATATGTGAAGAGGTGCGGGAGCTGCTCCTGAGATAATGACGTATTTCATTATAATTCCTCTCAAATATATCTTGCATTTATAAAAATCTGAAATATTTCCTCATTATGTACTGTCTGAAAATATTTAACGTACATTTTTTTCCCCCCCAGTGGCCAGTGGCTTCTTGAAAATGAACAAAACTATTTATTAAAAATACGAAAGGTGAATTTCAGATGCGGAGAGAATGAGGTGATTAAAGCAGACAGAAGTTAGGGCTGGCGGAATTGTAGCTGCAAAGTTTGAAAAATCGCTGGTGCTTAGCAACAGGGTTATAAGCCGATCCCAGGTCAGTTAGCCTGAGTCTGCTCTCTACATGAATGTCACCACAGGGAGCTGGCAGCTAACCCCTCTTAGCATCCGCTCCTGTGTCTCTCCCCCCTGGGACTGGCCTTTATCCCCACCCCATCGCTCTTCAGTCAGAATGGGACAGTGCCAGTACTAGAGGAGACTGGCTGCTACATCCCATAATCCTTTGGGAATGATGTCCCATCATCCTTTGCTGCTAAATTCAGATTTTTTTTTTCTAAGTAAACGCACAATACAGGGATTTTTGTATTAAACCAAGACACTATATTAAAATGCACATTTTGAATGATGCTCTTGAGTTTACACACAAGCCAGTTCCATCACCTCATCACAGCTTCATCTCGGAATGAACATAACACGAAACGCAAATTCTAGTCTAATTTATATCCTCAGTTTTTTTGGAGTTGCCATGAATTCCGCCAATTCTGTGGGAGAGAGCGTAGATGGGCGCACTCTTCTCTGACACGCATTCTGCCCGAGGCGTCTTCTTTAGGCCGAGCTGCACAGTCACCGCGTCGGTCAGACCAGCGGTGCGACTCCACTTGCGGCTGGGTCAGGCTGAAAACAGGCGCGCGATCGTCAGGAGGACCCAGGTAAGCCACATAACCGATGCTCAGTGTTCCAGCGATGTCATCGTGAAAGCTGCCCCCCCCCCCGGAGTCCCCTGAAATGAGAGGTATTCGTGCACCGACACGTAGCGAATCATTTTGGTGAAATTACCCATAAGCACTCTCCCTCGAGCCAGGCCATTTTATTCGTCAGAATCAGGGGATCATCTAAAAGGGAAAATATGCTTCCTCATTGTTGAGCAGGAAAATCAGTCAAAAAGCAAAAAGCAAACTTCTTTAAGGATGTAAGTAAATATTCAGTACTATGTACTTATTTTGTAACCGTGCCTGAAGTTGTTTTACAGCAAGTCTGTTTACAGTGATTTATTAATTTATTGCATGGGCTGTGTAGCTATAGGTATGTAAATAACATGATGGCTTATTGGCGCATATAACCTAGGGTTCACTGTAAATACATGTTGCTTTCTGATACTCAAACTATTACAAGCATTAAATTGTTACATTGTCTAACTGGTTAAGATTAACAGCAAATAAGTGTATTTCAGTTTCAATGCCACATCACATTGCATATTAATTTCATAACCATGCCTGACAAAATCACCAATATCCCCAGCAGATGTGAGAATTTCTTTGCACTGTAGCTTAAGGAGTCTGCTTTGCTCAAGCCGGTGTACCACTGCATCTGTTTGAGGTCCTATCGAGGAGGTTCGGTGTGGTCCTTCAGGACACCTTGAAAACATTGTAGCTAGCAGTTCGATGAGTCAGCAAAAAGTAATTTCCCAACTTAAAGTAATTATGTTAATATTTGTGCGTATGACATTGCTGAAACTGCAGTTTTTTTTTTTTTTTTGCACTGCGTTTATTCCATTAGTGCATTGAGCCCCATCTTTTGAAAGTGGGTTCAAAGTCCCTGTGTACTCATGGCATTTGGGGCCTGGCAGGTGAGTGACCCATGCAGCATGAGGTCAGGGAAAGTACATTAGGAGAGTTTCTTGTAGAAGCGTCACTGGTACAAGGAAGTCCTTTCCCAATGCATGTAATATATGTCAAAAGACAGCTCAAAGTAGTGTGTTGGTTAGTTTCTGTTCTCAGAATATCATAAAAAGACTTCTGGAAGGAACATCACACTGTGATTATACAACAATTTGTTCATCGTTCAATATCAAAGCAGAATTAAAGTTAAGCCGTTTTAAAAAGTTCAAAACTAGCTAGCCAATTATCGGAGTCTTTTGCGGAAAGTTTGCAGAGGTCAGGAATGAACTTTGTGAGAGTGATTGCATAAATAACTGATGTTGTGACCTTGCTGAACCTGCAGGTTTTCTGCCGCTTCTCTTCCCCCTGGCAGACACGGTCCTGCCTCTTACGAGGTTTATAAATCCCTGTTAACCCCTGACCCCTGGGGCAGGGGCAGGTTAAAGCTATGCGCGAGGTCGGGGGGGGGGGGTAAATAAGGAGAGGATCCGCCTCGGTTGAACCCTCCTGTCTCCTCAGAGGTCTCCCTGGCCGAAGGCTGGTGAACTCTCCCAGAGTTCAATACCGTGCGGCTCAGGAGTATGACCGGGCTGCAGTCCACAAATCCAAGCTCCTCCGCGCCGTAGCCCAGTAGAAATAGCCGTGCTCCAGCGAGGATTTACACCGTTACCTCGCTTGCGTCAGGATGTGCCCGTAGGTCAGTGTAAGGTCAATATAAAAAGAAGGACCTCTACTGGAATCGGCCTCCCCCCCCCCCCCCCCCCCCCCCCCCCCCCCCCCAGGCATGTGATGGTGTGGGGGTAACTCAACAGACAGCTTTGAGTCGCTGCTTTGCTCAGATAGGGGCATTCTTCTGTCCTCAGAGCACCATGAGAAGGACTTCTAAAAGAATGGCACATTTCTTTTTTAAGCACTGTGGGCTGTGCAGCAGCTCATTCAACTTCCAGTTTTCAAAACAAACCAAAAGCAAAACGAAGCAAACAATGTTATGTTTCTTTGAGTTACGAGAAAGAGTTTCCCTGGGGAAAAAAACAGCAGGATGGAAGTCGGTGATATTATTCTACCTATGATTTCTTAACCCTTTTGCACACAAGTTCTAAACAACAATGCTGGCATATACTGTAGCAGTGAGCCTCGTTCACACCGCCTTTAACATGATTGGTTTTGCATCTGAAGGACTTATTTCTCAGTTGCTGTGTCTGTAATGTGTCTGTATTTCTTTATGGCTGCTAAACAGATCATTTGTTGAAATTAGCAAAGAATGCCTTTGGGTGTTTCCTTTTCTGATCTCCCTGTCTATGGCATGTATTTCCATTTTACATTGAAACAATCACCGTTGCTAGATTTGTTTGGAGTTCATGCTATCATGCTCGTAGCAATTCTCATAATCTTTGTAAGGATTTGTGTAAAAACCTCATTACTGTCTAGACAGTGATGGAGTCTGCAGATTTGCAACGCTTCTCTAAAGTAATATAGAAAATTACATCTTAACTATCTAGCAAGTCTGCTTGCTAACTTGCTGTCAATGTTGTCAGTTTGATGTGTAATATTTTCCATTGTCAGGACTCTAAAGGTCTATTATCCAGTCTTCAAGATGTGTTTCTGCCTTTGTACCTTTTAAGACTTCACAGTGGAATGATTATTAACTCTAATGATGTGATTATGAAATTCAAGTCAAATCCAACAGTGTGCCGCTGTTCTCTGGGGAGCAATCAATAATAGATGCACTGGTGTTTAAATAAGTTTCGCTAAATGCACATGGCAGAACAGGATTAGTCACCAAAGTTAGACTGACTCATTCCAACTGGAGGTTTTGCATATTGTGTCTATTCCTTTGGTATGCATGGACTTGCGCCTGGCATCAAATCCCTATTAACACATGGCCTGTGAGGCATGATGGGAAAGGGAACCCTTATGAGGTCAGGCATAGTGCATTGTGGGGTGGGGTGGGGGTAGGGTGGAGGGTGGTAGGGGGTAAAAAATGTTATTGGAAATGGTTTTGGAGAGGTTGTTATATACTACACATTACTCATGATTACCCATGATGCAATGCCATTATATTGCTCATTACTGGAGTCACATCCCCACAGCACCGTGAAGGCACATTAGACAAGGCATGACTTAAATTCAATTTTTCCAGAAAAAAATCAATTTCATACCATATAGTGATATTTCTCCACATTATTGTGAGTGTGTGTGTGTGTGTGTGTGTGTGTGTGAACTTGCGTGTGTGGGTGTGTGTGTGTGTGTTACCCATGGGGCAAATGTATCATTAGCTGCCTTGGTACGCAAGGCATCCGAGATTCATTAGTGTCATCCAGCCTTTTTCACACCATATATGGATACACTTGACCAGCTACCATACTAGTTATCAAATTCAAGGCAACATTTGCATAAGCTGCACATTAAATTTCCTAGAATCTCCATGGAGGCTAATAAATTAGCCTAGCCGTGTCAGCATATTAAGACAAAGCATACATATATAATGTCCATTAGAGAACTGAGACAAACTCAATTGAATTTTAGTTTATAAAAGCAACATGACAAAAGAGTTGAAGAGTTTGCAATCTGTCTATTTAGACTTGACATTTAGACCCCAGTAACAGTTGACCCAGGGTTGTTAAACCAGTGTTAAACATTTACATTTAAGACGGGCAGAACAACAAAATGCTGAACACTGTGTTCCGTATTTATGCATCCATGCTACCACAACATCACCATATCCCACTTGTGTGATGATATAATTTTATATAGAGTTAAAAAATTAGGAGACGCTTTTCCTTGTACACTTTTTAAAAGGTAAATATTTTGCTGTACACTATCAAAGATAGACCACCAGAGGCAAAAGCAGAACATTATAAAATCATTTAATAATTTTTAATTGATATTTTGTCACAGAAGTATTTTATGTCCCTGCAGCACATTTCTTGGAACGGATACAAGCCGTGGCAACATGCATCAGTGCCGTGATCCCTGGACCCCAAGTATCCTTCATAGATGTAGAAGAATGCACCCAAGTACAAGAGAGAAAAGAGACAAAGATGGATAGCGAGAAAGAGAGATGGACTGATGGGATGGTGAGAATGAAAGACATGATTGATGGAGAGAAAGAGACATGGATGGATGGAGAGAGAAAAAGAGCAAGGATGGTGATATATATATATAGACTGTAAATATTTTGAATGGGTGAATTGTGTTGATGTTCATTTTTTTTTTAAAGATTCACTTTATTTTTAGGTACAGGTAAATAATATATTAATAAAAATATAGTGATCTTGAGTTGTG
The DNA here is from genome assembly GCF_013347855.1 of Anguilla anguilla. Taxonomy (NCBI): domain Eukaryota; kingdom Metazoa; phylum Chordata; class Actinopteri; order Anguilliformes; family Anguillidae; genus Anguilla; species Anguilla anguilla. Next base: position 5,705,807 of record NC_049201.1, read on the forward strand.
TGTGTGGGGGGGGTGGTGGTTTTAAGGGGAGGGGGTCAGGTTCATAATCTGAGCTTGCTGTAGTCTATCAGATGATGTGGGCTGAACAAAATCTTGTGTTTGTAATACAGTCATATCTGTGCTCATCCATAATAGTAATATAAAGGGTCCATTGTGCATATGTGTGTGTGTGTGTGTGTGTGTGACAGAAAGAGGGTGAGAGAGAGAGAGAGACCTTTGATCTCACTTTATTGTAGTACTTAAAGGAGAACATTTCAAACTATTTCACATTACTTGATATTTCATGAATAAACTCTAAGAGCACAACAAAGAGAGAGAGAGAGAAAGAGAGAGAGCACTTTGACTCAAGTGTGGAGCAGTATTGTAAATCAGTGCTGGCCTGGGGCAGCCCTGGACTGCAGCATGTAGTGCACGGCCGTATGCTCATAAAATATTTGTGGGGAAAGTCAGGTGAACGCAGAAGTGAGAGGTCAAGGGCAGACCCCAGCCAGGCCTGCATCTCATTTTTCTGTGAGTCTACATGCCTGTATTTTCTGTTACATGTTATGGAAATGCTGCCAGAATACCCTCATAAATATTACACCAGCTAGACTTGGAGTAAAACATTCTTCACTGATTACCGATCTCTCTCTCTCTCTGTATACAGTAAGAATTCTAGATAATAATAAAAACAAGCCTATTACAAAAATGGCAGTACGTGATGTTAACTATGTATGTGTGTGTGTCTGTCTATCTGTCTGTCTGTCTGTCTGTCTGTGTGTTACATGTGTGAGTGAAAGTGTGTATGCTGTGTGTGCATGTCTGCATGATGTGTTCACTCATTGTCTCTAATAAGAAGGCTAGTCTTACTCTCTTGCTCTTGTTCTCTCTCTCTTTCTCTCTGTCTCTCTTTCCATCTCTCTCTCTTTCTCTCAGTCTCTCTTTCCATCTCTCTCTCTTTCTTCTCTCTCTTTCTGTTTCTCCCTCTCCCTCTCTCTCTCTCTATGAAGACAAACTGCAGAATATTCACAGATTTTTCTGGGTTGTGTTTATTATGCTTGGTTATATATATTTCTAATATATCTTATCGGTTCGGAAGATGAATATGACTTAATATGCAGTGGATCATTCTGTCTTTATTTTATGAAGCTTATGGCAAGTTTTGGTTGCAAATCCCATGCATAAAAAGCATCTCTAATTGAAAGGAGTGATATTCTATTCCAGCAGCCATTATGAATATTTTATGGCACATTTTCAAACAGCAAATGGGCCAGGGAAGAGGCATCCAGGAATCGTATTATGGTTGGAATAATATTTTTCTCTCCCTTTGGACCAGGTAGACTGTTTTGGATTATGTTTTATCCGTACTAGGCATGGGGGAGTGGCATTGCTACTGTACCATGTTGCTCAACTGCTTAAAATGGCATAAAACGATAAAAGCTCTGGCCAATCTAAATATAACATCTAACTGATTTCAGTAACTTTTTACCCAGTTTTATTCTCGTTTCATGATCTGGAACTTACACTGAAATATCCTTGTCATTTAGAAGGTTTTTAGGGGGGGGAGAAAACATCCTAAAGATTAAATTGTTGTTGAATGAATTCATTTAACTTCAAATATTCAGGTATTGAATACCCTTTCTGACAGAATTACCATTCCTCTTTGCTCACCTCGTCCTCCAGAATGAATACCCCCCTCCCTGCCACCCCCCATGCCATTGCTACATGTTCTGTAAGTTGACAAGTGGCAACCTTACGCTCCCAAAAGAATGGGTTACAAAGGCTCACTTGTGCTTTCATAAAGGAAGCCCATCTAGTTTAGGGGTTCTTTTTTTTGGGCAAAATTATTCATTCTTAGAGCTTTCCCACTTTTCACACCGACTGTTCAGGGTTCCATAAACAACTGAAAAAGGTTCCCCTATGGAGGCAAACCAAAGAACCCTTTTTTTTCCTGAAAGCGTATTCGTGACTCCAAAGGTTTTGTTTATATCTCATTAGGTCTCAGCTGATCACAATTTCCTTTTAGATTCTCGACTTCCATGTTTTTCAACCATTTGTGTATGGCAATAGTGTATCTGTGCACATAAAATAATTGAACTTTGTGTGTTTTATTTTGATACTTAACTTGAAAACAGTTATTTGGCAACTCATTTGCATTGTTAAATCATCCTGTTGTGCCAAATGATGATCTCCGACTGTGTACAGTTCGCAAGGCAAGTATTTCTCAGCTAACCTCATCATTTGTCGGATTGCATCAGACATACTGTGGTTTGTCTGTGCTTAATTAGTCACTGGTTGACCGTAGCTAATCCCTGGCTTTCGTCTCAGCGTCAACAACAAATAGGGGATGTCTTAAGAATGAGCAACTACAAAACACGTTCTTCGAAATTGCAGAGCTCTGCTTAACGACCAATGCGAATGTATCTATTTACTTGGGGATGCACAAATAGTGAATAAAAAAAAGGATAAAATATTCCCGCAGGTGACGTTGAAGTCATTAGCGAGTAGCCTCCACAGTCCAACTCCTTACTCCTGCGCACAACATTGCTCACCAACTCACCGAAACGTCCAATTAATATGGAAAAAAGGGAGGAAGGTGCATGGTATGAGTTATGCTGCTTCGATAAGTGGTGCATTTAATACGACACGGCAGAGTTTATGCAGAGCCGGTGGGATTCAGTACTATTTGCTTTAGGAGCACATCTCTCTTAAGCAATGCTCAGCATCTCTGAGTTGCTGCCAAACTCTACACCTCTGGTCATTGTTTCAGGGCTTATCTGGATATGGGCTCCAAGGCCTTAATTGCTAGAAGCCTGGTAGTAACAGAGTTGTAATTGTATGGAATTAATAGTGAAACGCTATTTTATCTTGGCGATCTAAAATGGTTGTTTAGGAGCTGGATGTCAGTGTTTTTGGCTCAGATCCGGGATATTGTCTTTGCCACACAGGCCACACAGTTTTGCTTTAGTCAACACCCTGCAGGGAGAGCTCCAGGGGACAGTGAAGAGGATATCTGTTTAGCTTATAATAGCATGCTTACTACAGTATTGTTGATCTTACTAATACTAGTGCTACTACTAATACTACTACTACTAGTAGTAGTACTTCTACCACCTATACTGGTATTACTACTACTACTACTACTATTATTGTTGCTGCTATTATTATTATTATTATTATTATTATTAACAACAACAACAACAACAATAATAATAATAATAATAATATTTATAATTATTATTATAATCATTTTTATTATTATAAGAAGAACAACAAGTATTTATTACATAATTTCTTAAAAACAATCATTAGTTCCAGTAACATATTTAATTTGCATATGTGAAATATGAATCACACCTAACACAAAGTGAAGTGCACATATTTTCACCCTTGCCATAATTACATGATTTAGGTTAGCCATCATAAACAAATTATTTATACATGGCTTTTTTCCATTTTAATTAATTATTGATTAATTAATTAATTATCAATATTGAATTATTGAAGTTTGTAACTTCTTGTGTCAAATTTCGCCATAGTCCTCTCACACAGTGCTTGATAAAAAAAGAGCAATGCTTTAATTACTACCAGAAGGGGGAGACAAAATGGACGCTGTTACACTGGTCTTCATTTGACTTGATTTGTTCCTCTTGATTGCCCATTACTGGGCCAGTCCCTGTGCGGTGCATTGTTTTGACAGCCAATCAGGCAGCATTGTGAAAAGCTTCCTGGTTCCAGATAAAAGCAACCCATTCCATACCCACTTCAGAACCTCACATAAGAGGTCCTGTTGATCATTTTGTGCTTCAGCCATGTCGTGACTGTTGAAATTTGTCAGGATGTTTAAATTCACAGTTTTCTCACACACACACACACACACACACATGTGCACATGCGCACACACACACACGTACACACACACCACACACACACACACACACATGTGCGCATGCGCACACACACACACGTACACACACCACACACGCATACACACAAATTTGTGTTCAATCCTCCCATGGTTTTTAAGCTACATCCAAGTGAAATTTTGCATACTTATAACTTGTATATATATCTATGCAATTGTGCTATGCCTTGGCTTGATGATAAACATTGTTTTTGAAGGAGGTTCACTCAAGGAAATGAAGGTCTAAAAAATTTGGTAACTTTTCAGAGAATTTTATTTATTTATTTATTTATTTTCCAGCCTGAAGCAAAATAATCATAACTTTGCTTATATGTAACCACGCATTTTATGAAAAACAACCTTTGATTCAAATAACCACTGTGTAAAATGCATCTTATTATGAGTACCTCCTCCTGCTCCCTTCAAAACCTGTGAAATTACTGTAGAGAGACTTTCAAGAAAGATGATGTAGGGTTCAATAATTCAATTTAAAATTCAGTTGCCTTGTGGACCAACAATGTAAACAAATTCTAAATTAAACTTTTGCTTTTGCCAATATGTTGTTGATGGCTGGTTGTCAGTTTCTGTTTCTGTATGAAAATAAACAGAAAGAAAGAAATTTATCTGTATATAAAACCATGCAATGGCATAATAATGTTATTCCTCTTATCCCAATACCTTGCACAATTTATCTGGCAGCCTATTTTACTGCCATATTGATGAATCCTATTGAGTTAATAAAACAGTGAACTTCGCAAAATAAACATCGTGTCTGTGAGCCTCTAATTTATGCTTGTATATTCATATTAATCTCCCAGAATCTCTGTTGACGTGTCAGTCTCTTTATACATTTTCATTGGGTAATTTATTTCAAGGAAAATAAACCTTTAAAAAAAATTCAAATCCTGGATTTTTTAAAATCCAATGCAAACTAAAAATGCAGAACAATACTTACAACATAGTGTACGGTATAACAAAGCTATAAAAGTTATAGCTAGGGAGAATCTGTATGGTGGCGGTGATTTAATTTCTTTACTGATCTTTAGCTCAAGTTCTGTTTTATAGCCATACTAAATGTAACTGAGTCGCTTGGGCTAAACATATCTGCTAACAGCCTGAATTGTGAATTGTAAAAATGTTAAGGTGGAGAGCTTACAAAAGACAAAGTGTCCTTCTGAAGGACTGTTTGATGAAAGCGCAGATAACAGTCTTTGGAGGGCACATGAAGCACTGCTTGACTTGAAAGAACGACCATGGATATAACTGCCCCAAGACGGTCTGCCAGATATAGTTTGATATTATTCCTTCCTGATAAAAAAAAAGTCTTATATTGAAGCATACGGCCTGATGGCTCGATATCTTTTATGTACATACTGGTGTCTCAACTGATTTTGGATTTTAAAGTGAAAACAAAACCCTGCTGGCCCTGTTGCTATCTATGGCTAGCTGCCAGCAGACATGTTTTAACCAAGTAAACTGCAAAGCCATTCCACAAGCCATTCAGTCGTCTGATATGAACTTGTTTGCATTGACATTCAGGTTGTGTAGCATTTTCCCAAAGCGTCTCCGTCTCACTCTCTCTCTCTCTCTATCTATCTATCTACCTCTGTTGTCTCTTCCTTTCTCTCTCTCCCTCTTTCTCTCTCCCATGATCTCTCTGTTGTCACTTTCTTCCCCTCTGTCTGTCTGTCTATCTCATCCCCCTCTCTCTGTCTCCCCCTCCCTCCTCTCTCTCTCCCCTCCGTTCTCTCTCTCTCTCTCTCTCCCCCTCCCTCCTTTCTCTCTCTCTCTCTTTCTCTCCCTCCCTCTCTCTCTCTCTCTCTCTCTCTCTCAGTAAACAGTGCACAGTAATTCAGGTAGGGCACTGGAGTGTGGCTGTATGCTGGGCGGCGCGCGTCCCTGGCCGGACGGAGATGGCCGAGGTACTGGCGACGCGTCGGCTGAGGGATGAGAGAGTGCCGCAGTGAGATATGGGGGGGGGGGGGGGGGGGGGGCGGGGGAGGGGGAGGGGGGGGGGGGGCTGAAATGGAGAATAGGCTGCACGTTATCTCACTGTGGAGGCACATCTCGTCTGGCAGAGAGCGCCTGTCACCGATACTCCAGCTGGAGCCAGCGTTGCTGCGGAAACAGTCCCTGCTTCCCTCCCGGACTGCGTTCGCTTGCCGAGGAGCCGGCAGTATCGGTTAATAAGGCTGCAGAAACGAACTACAAAAAACCATTTAGAAACAAGCCAACTGCATGTAAACCAAAGGATCTTCATACTTGCTTTTATTTCAGAATTGTGTTTTACTGTCTTACCTTCCATAAATAAATAAATACATAAATAAATATACACGGTGACAGTCATTCTGATCTGCTTCCTTTTCCATCTGGCTCTCCTTCCTGCTCACTCCACCTCGCCACGCACTGTCACATTGATAGATCATAGACGTCTCTGGGGCACTGAAACTCAGTTTACAGGCTTTCCACAATTTAATGTTCTCAGAAGAATAATTACCGTCACGCCATACAAATCTAGAGTGATGGCGGACAGGTAAAAAAAAAAAAAAAGTGTTTTATACATGAACCTGAGCGGCGTTACGTTTATACCTAGGTCTCTTACACGATTGGCTAATCTTGTTTCTTGTCAGAAGTACCCTGTACTTGTCAAACAGCTGGGCAGAGCAGGAAGGAAATAGGTGGCTGCTTGAATCTTGGCGGCACCCTCATTAGTAGAAAGCCCAACCACCGCTATGCCTCCACTTTAATTTAATCTCATTCCTGGACTGCTTCTCTTGTGGTGAAGACTCCATTTGATTGGCTGGGCTTCGCATCTGGCTCAGCCAATCAAATTGACCGCATTCTACTTGAATGGGCTATATTTCGAGACACATTATTTCCTGATATTGAGTGTATTGCACATGCCTGTGTATGCCTGTATTGATAGCCCTGTACAATAATTGAAATGCATTTGCAATCAACTACATTGTGTCTTTTTCCTTTGCTAGTGCTGAATTGCATATTTGTCCTGAAAATGGTCATATTGCAGTTTTTTTTTTTAATTTTAAATCTCCCATGAGTAATGATAAGCATTTTCAATTACCACAAGAAAATCATCACAATCTGCACCCACAGATTAATATAAATTTTCTGTCTTTTGAAATCAAAATTTCCTCTATCTCTGTCTTACTCTCAACAAGGAAAATTACACATAATAGTCTTTTTATGGTCTTTCATTTGATCTGATGATGAAATGTTACATGTCTAACCACATGAAAAGGCATTAAACACGAATACCCAATTCATATGCATTTTCATATTAAAAAGCATGCACTATTTAAAATTTAACATTAAAATAATTTCTACAATACACCCCCTTATTAAAATTCACATCATGTCCACATATGAAACATGAATAAAAGATGCATTTTTGCGTGTTACGATGCCCCATTGACAAACATGAACTTTCCCTGAACTCTTGATCTATATGGATTTTCATTGCACACTAATAAGATAAAATCTCATGGGTGAAAACCCTGAATTATTCAATTCTGGCCCCACTCATGGCCCATCTCAGAGTCACATCAGCACATACTGTACGCAGCCGTGTGTCACATGTCCAGCACTCTTGTATTCATGCTACGATCCCTAGGGACACTGGGAAACCTAACTTTGCTAAAAGACTGTGCTGCGAGAGGTCACATTCAGGGCAAGGTTGTTGTAATGGACCTGGCAATAAGATGACCTTAAAAATTTTTTTTAAAATTTTACCAGGCTTCCTGAGAAATTCTTTAAAAATTTGTTGTGGCAAATTTGCTACGCCTTATTTACCCAAAAATAAAATGGCATGCAAACACTCAAAATTAGCATGTGAGCCACTGAACTGTGGAAGTCACGTGCAGTAATTGTCAAAACAGTGTAATTATAACAAATATTGTTTCCTAAAGTGGAGATTAACTGTGAGGCACGAGGTTAGAGGGAAATTGCCGTAAAATGAACAGGGATTCCAAGATTTTGTTTCTTTTTTTTTAAACTTCCTAGTTACCATAGGTACATAGATGGGATAGAGAGCATCCTCAGAAATTCATTTATTCTAATTTCCCTGAGTAAACACTAGTGAGGAAAATGTGGTGCCTTCAGAGCTCACGTAAGCGTAGAGTTCCAGAGCTTAATTATTTTATTTTAATAGTCTGTCCTGCCGCAAGCACACAGTAAAATGATCAGTGTTAAATCAACTCTTACAGAGTACATGTGGTTCCTGTTGGACTCCTATGTAGGCTACTCTCTTAGAGTTGAATTAACAATAGACATTTGGTTGTGTACAAAGTGATGCAAAAACTGAGTTTTTTGGTTTTTTTGTTGCAGAAATCTTCTGATAATTAGTCCATAAAAGAACAACTGATGAAACAAAAGGAATTCCATTACAATAAAGACAATGGGCCTCATTCACAAAACTTTTCTAAAACTATTCTTACTTTTGTTCTTAAAAACGTTCCTATGAAAAAACAACATGAGATTCATGACACATTTCAGACCTTTGTTTTTGTGCATATCCCGGATGTATGAGATGATGAACGCTGGCTGTAAATTTTATGCTCAATCCTGTTCATGTGATTTGCATAAGGAAACAGATGTGAACAAATACAGATAAGAAAAAAATGATGAATGCCGAAATGTTCTTACACGCAGATTATGATGAAAGGTGATCGTATGCATGTTTTGTGAATGAGGCCCAGTGTCTTTTCATTAAGGGCATCATCCAATAACAACAGAATGCCTCTTCTGCCATGAAAGCTCTCTGTTTATGCAATGATAATTTGGTTGTTCTGGTTCACCCTTTAAGGGTTAAGAGACCTTGTAGGGTCTTTTAAGTTCATGGGCTGTTAAGAGCAGTTTTAAGGTTAAGCAATAAGGTTAAAAAAAATCTCTTGTTCTTCCACACTTGTTAGAATTGTCTCCAGACTTCAGTGTGAATGACTTTATACAAGTGACTCTATGAGACTTACAGAAACAACCCCTGGTCTGTCACATTGAATGATTGAAAAATATTATACAGTGAATAAAATCAAGTTATTCATCCCTACTGTCTTGGTCACGGTAACCATGGTGACAGTGTCCATGGCATTCTGACATGCAAAATTCACAATACAGTTGAACACTTACACAAAAGTGGATTCTCAGCTAGCACAAAATGTTCTCACGTTATTGAAATGTTTTGTCAATGTTGTAACATTGCTGCAACACTGTGAGAATGTTTTGTGTTATCTGGGCTGGTGCTGATGTCTGGATTAACATGCAACATTATGCACATAACAAAGAACAGAAAAGAAATTCACCAAAAAAAAAAAAATCGAAATGGTAGAAATTGTCTGGGTATCCTAAATCAGGTGCCCCCAAACCTGGTCCTAGAGAGCAGGGGGCGGGGTTTGCAGGCTTATTTTAAAACGTAAAAATCAGCAAACAGTGAAGACCCATGATACCAAGTGAGAAGAGCTGACAGCGAATTGACCACTTTGACTTCGGTAAATGCTTACTAAGAACGGAAATCTGAGCCCCCTGTGGCTCTCCAGGGTCACAGATCCAGACCTCTGACGCGGACGCTCGAACAAGGTTTGTTTGAATCTCCCGTCCCTCCGGAACGTCCAACTGAAATAGACGAACCGTTATCTCTGTCTCTTGGTATCTCAGGCATCGAATTTGAAGTCGCCGATCATCGGTTTCTCTCTCTTTTGTCGGTGGTGACTGCAGAGGTCCGCTCTCGTCACGTCTTCCTGGTAATGAGCACCGTATGCTGAGGGATAAAGCCAGTGGGAGGGAATTGTGGGTAATCCTACAGTCTCCAAAAAAAAAAAAAAAAAACCTGTGCCGCGCAGGGGAGCGGAGTGTCTCCAACGGCAACGGAGCAGTTCCTCACTTTTTAAAGTGCCCCGGTGCTGTCGGAACGGGAGACGCCGGCTCGTTCAAAAACGCCGGCTCGGCGAAAGATCCACTCTGCGCAGTGATCGCTCGCTGCGGGTCGCCCGTGGAGCCCCGAGCAGCGGGGGGGGGGGGGGGGGGGGAGATAAGAGCGTTTTAAGGCTGCGTTTAAGTGCGAGCGCACCTCGGGAAGCACGCCGTGTCAAACCGCCAAACCGCCAAACCGCGCGAGTGGGCCCGGGTAATCAGGTGGGCCTAATGTACCCCCCCCCCGCGAACACCCCCCCCCCCCCCCAGCAGGAGGCTGAGTATCATGTCTGAGAGCCCGGTGCGGTAGAATAGCAGGTCAGAAACAGTTAACCTTATGACAGACTCTACTGTACTTCATGGCGATTACTGAGCTATTGTACAACCCTCCATTTTCTTTAGTAGAAAAATAATTTTTAAAATGTAAATACGAATGTGAATGGTATGCATGTTCTTTTCTTAAATGGCTGAATATTGATGCTAGTGTTGGTGAAGAATTATACGGTATATAAATGAGGATTACAGAGATGTAGTGGCTTGGTCCTGGGGGCTACGATTGACATGTCAGCAGGCACTCAACAGAAAGGGTACATCCTGTATCCTTTTCGGCAGAGTCTGTCGCCCTGCCGTTGAGAGGTCATTCAAAAAGTCTAATTTCAGGCTTGCCACAGCGTTGGCTGCTTTCCAGACATCTTTCCGATAAGTCCAGATGGACTAAATCGCTATCTAGTTTTCATCACCAAATTTCTTATATTCTTGTATTCTGTGCTTCAGAAATAGATTTCATGTGTGCGCTTTCCTCTTCTGAATGCTGGGGTTGCAAAAATAACTTTCCTTTATAGCTGTACATTTTTTCAATGCAAATGTAAAGCCAATATTTGCCTGCTATCTCATATTCGGGTATTCAGTAGACATTTCATTTTACTGGAATCCACTTTCTTTTCTCAAATCCGATTATCTATCCATTGAAACATAGCCGTTAAACTGCGGAAGTGCTCGCTGTTGCTTAGCGAATTTAAAAATGGAACTTTGTGGGGTTTAAAAAAAAAAAATTTGTTTGTTTAATTCATTTTTAGAAAATGATATTCTCTGATAATGGATTTTCTAACAATACTTTTTTCCCTTGAGTGTCTAATGGGCCCTGAAGAGCTTCACTGTTTTCCGTGAAGAGAAACCCTTGAGTGGATTACTTAACTTATCACCCCGAGGTCAGGCCCGATCCACAGCTCTCAAAACTGCCTTCAGCAGCATCGCAGGGCACAGTGTTCCACAGGAGCCCAATCAGAGCCTGTAAAGGGAAACAAACTGCCGAAGATATCGATCCTGACTTTCCATTCTTCTTTGTCTTATTGGAAATAATTGATGGAAAATAGTTTAAACTGACTCCGTATCGAAACTATGAACTATGGGTTATTTCAGCGGCTCTGGAAGGCGTGTCATTTACCAGGTCATGTGACCAGCCTTCGGGAACAGGTGTTAAAAATATGGCAGTCTGGAGCCGCACTGTGATTGGAAGCATGAAGGCAACGGAAAGTTCCGGGGCTGTCTCAGAGAGTGCCTGCAGCCTCGTGACAGGTCTTAGGACCCCGGCATAATCCCCCGGCTCTTCTCTTTGACTTCTCACGAAGGGCAGCAGACCAGCAAAGGAAGGTTTCCAGGGCTGTCTCAGAGAGTGCCTGCAGCCTCGTGACAGGTCTTAGGACCCCAGCATAATCCCCCGGCTCTTCTCTTTGACTTCTCACGAAGGGCAGCAGACCAGCAAAGGAAGGTTTCCAGGGCTGTCTCAGAGAGTGCCTGCAGCCTCGTGACAGGTCTTAGGACCCCAGCATAATCCCCCGGCTCTTCTCTTTGACTTCTCATGATGGGTAGCAGACGACTGGGGACAAAGGACACGCGTCTCTAAGAAACTAGATCATTCCCGCACGGAAAAACCAGCAGGCAGCCAGCAGGAAAGCTGAAACGGTGTGAAACACTCAGCACTCCCGCACCATTTTGGCAGTGGATGCCTGCATTAATCACAATAATATCTTTATTCGCACGCCACTTTCCGAGCAAGCATGTGTACAGCACAAAGTGCTCTACAGAGATTGAAAAAAAAAAAAAACCCACACATTTAGGGAAAAAAACACAGTAAAATGTAAGGACAGAGAATTACGCATTCATGAAAGCAACATCGTGCATGGAAAATGTATGAAGCGCTGGAAGATCCATTTTTACACATTCCCTGTGGTTCTGCTGGGTTCAATTCTGCTGGCCGGGGGGAGTCCGACTTTAACCGAACTGCTTGGAATCTAAGGTGGGCGGGGGGGGGGGGGGGGGGGGGGGGGGGGGGGGGGGGGGGGGGGGGGGGCATGATGGCCAGAAACTGATTTACCCTGCAGGGCAAGGCTGTGATGACTTCATGGATTTCTCCCATCCACAGACGGCTCCCCCACTTTGATCCTGACCAGTACTCATTTCACACCGCTCAGCCACCTATATTGCCCTTATATACTAGGGGGGGAGGGGGGGGGGGGGGGGGGGGCAAGTGTACGTTTCAATCCCTGCTGCCGACGAGTCCCTGTCGCCCTCCTGAACCCTGGCTCACCCCCTTGATTACTGCAGTGCCAGGCCTCATCTTCCCTGTACAAGTTTTGTTAAGGTTGTTCCTTGAAGCTGTCGTCGGGGTTTCTTTTGTCTGATCCCTCTTCCTTTGAATCGTATCCCCGAGCGCGGAGCGCTCCGCTTCAGCGCTCGAGACCCTTTTTGCAAAAAAAAAAGAAAAAGAAAAGAAAAGCGGAGCATTACGACGCGGGAATCTGTCTAATTACCGTCGAGGATTTGCACAAAAACCGCACGATCGTTAGCCCCCTGATCTCTCTCATCCCTGAAGGGCAGGAGTTGTCTCTTCATCGGCGTGTCGGTGTTTCCAGACCCGTCGAATGCCACGTAGAACAGGGTCTGAGAAGCGCGGGCTAGCAAAAGGCACGCAGCTCCATTTATCACGGGGGGGGGGGGGGGGGGGGGAGAATAGCGGCTGGCTTTCTGGGGATTTGCACAGGTGGCCGCCATTTTGATTCAAGGATCAAACAATGGGGGGAGGCTGAAGAAGAATGTAAATGCACAAGCAGCACAAAAACGATTCCGAGTCAATGGTCTGCCTTGAATTCCCTCCCACAGGACCAGTTTCTATCAAGAAAAGTTACTTTTCATGCTGCAAATTGAATTAAAAATTGAGGGTTAAATGTTACTTTGAATGACATTGAACCAGGAAGAAATGCAGCTTCTATCCTGTGCTATTTGGTGATATGACAGTCCCGTTGGACAGATGAATCAGAGGATTACCCTGGGTATATGTAATACCGGTAGCATGAAATCCATTTTGCTTATTATTTTGACTTGTGGTTAGATTTTTCAGATAACACATGCTTGGTTTTGCTATCTGGGATAATTTTTTTAATGTGCATTACTGTGCATAGATGCATGGGACAATTTAGTGAGTGAGTTAGCTTTAAAATGTAGTTTAAAAAGTAGTTACAAATGAATTAGTGATTAATAAATAAATAAACATATGCTTACACATTCAATGGATAAAAGAATGTCAGTTTGTTTATTCAACTCATGAATTTAAGCTCTGCAGCAATACACAGGTCATTATGTTTGACATTTTTAAACCAAGGTTTTAGACCAAATTGGTTTAAAAAGGTTTGCTAAATGAAGGTACATTAGCCAAATAAAATCACTATGTAGTGTTACTTCTGCTAGCTGCTTATTTAAGCTGACATGTCATGTCATGTGGAATCTCAGATTAAGACGAGGTGCCACGTTTGCACATTTGCATATTTCTCCAATTCAATAGAGGGTTTACCACGAGGAAATTACTTTTAATCTAATGTTTCTTATTGTGTTAGGAGGGAATTTTAATGCGGTGATGGACATTAATATAATTTAAAACAACCACCTCTTTGTGTTTAATCATGTACACTTGACTGCCTGAGTATGGCAATGCCATGCTTTGTTAGTGTTCTTGTTTTTAGTGTGCGCGTCCTTCAGGTTATGCAAATGAGCATTTTCAATGAAAGTTCTGCCCGTGTCCATTAAAACTAGGGCACTGTTAATTGCAAGACATAAAATAAAAATAATGTAACGCTGCCAAATAGGAGGTGGGTGGTGGTTTGGTTTGGTTGGGTTGGGGGGTGGTGGCGGGTGGGGGGGGGGGGGGGTGCAGAGAATGATGCTTGTACTCTCCATTCTTTTGTTTAGGAAGCTGTCTTCTGTCACAGTCAATGGATTTTTACATTCTCAGACTGCGAGGAAGAGTCGGCCATTTTTCCCCATTAGCCCACACATCAGCGGTTTACAGCCTCCAGCGCATTATCCTCCTGTCTGGATCGGGCATCTCCGCTGCGTGAATATTATGTGATTGCGCAGGTACATAAGTCTCCATTTGGACTTCGTGAAAGTCAAAGTGGTGTGTTTTGATAAACGGAAGGCGTAAAGACTCGGGGAAGATTACGGCTCTTCTGGAAACAAAGCAGATAAGCAAAAAAAAAAAAAAAAAAAAATGGTGACAACATTGAGCTCGAAACACTGCAAGGAGCCGAGGAGTTTTCAGGCTCCTCAGCAGCACATCAAAGGGCAAATCACTCAGAAATCTCATTCAGGTTTGTTTACGATATCGATTAGTCAAAATGAACGACTCACCAATACTGCATTTGCTCATTTAGAAGATCTAGTTACCTGAATTCTCCCAAGGCTCAGACTGTGCTGTTTTCAATTGGCATTCTTCGGCTGATGGCCTTGTCTGGAGAAGCTCAGAAAACTCATACTTATATTATCCATTCATATATATGAGTATCTTTACAGAAAATAATGTGGATTAGGTTTATTGCTAAGGGGTACAACAGCACTGCACCAAACAGCATTCAAATAAATAAGTACATATATAAATGCATACAATATCAACAATATACTCTACTTTAAGCAGGGTTGCAGTGTAACATAATGTTTGGGGAGCTGGTCGTGTACCTCCAAGGTTGTAGGCTTGTACCTCCCAGGTAGGTATGCTCCCATTGTACCCCTGAGCAAGGTACTTCAGCTGGAGTGCTTCGTTAAATACTCAGCTTTATTGAATAAAAATTAAAAAACCCAAAACAATGTAAACCGTGTAAGTCGCTCTGGATAAGAGTGTCTGTGAAATGGTTAAAACATATATGTTTGTAGAGTAATTTATAACATTTTGATAAAATTTAACACTTATGCAAAGAGGGGGCAGTTGAGACTGAGTTGAGAGGTGTGGATTAGCACAAACATACAATTTCCAAAAGCATTTTAATGATCTGAAAGTGATGATTTTCTAACAATGGAAATCATTGCATTCATTATCGTGGTAGCTTGACCTCTGATTAATCATTTTGACCGGCATTGTAATTTTCATCATAACAACAAGAAAACTCCACAAAGCCAAACTTTGCAAAGTTTATGAAGACGCCAGGGGCTAGTTTCAACTTGCTGACTAATATCTGGGAGATGTGGTCATTTTGTTTTTCTCTCGCGATTTGTAGCCTTTCATTGATTATTTTAGTAGAATAAAAAGAAATGTCACTAAATTTCCTTCAGTTAAATGAAAACAGAATGAAATTAGTTTTAATTGGTCCCAAGAGGTGAAGAGGATTGTTCTGCGTAGATCCTGATCTCTGAAATTCTGAACTCGTTATGCTGAGGTTAGGAATCTGTGGGTAAACTCAGACCGAGAGCTAGGCCTGAAATTCCATATTAAACACATCGCCAAAGTTTTATTTAATAACCTCAGAAATATAGCCTTGTCTG
Source organism: Anguilla anguilla (assembly GCF_013347855.1). Taxonomy (NCBI): domain Eukaryota; kingdom Metazoa; phylum Chordata; class Actinopteri; order Anguilliformes; family Anguillidae; genus Anguilla; species Anguilla anguilla. The sequence goes on from NC_049201.1 coordinate 5,721,420, forward strand.
AGGCTGAGAAAATTACCCACGCTTTAACATCATCAAGACTGCACTAATGCAACAGTTTGTCCTCGAGGCTCTCGAATGATGCCGTTGAAATAAAAAAATTACCCAGAATGCAGCAGCAAGGGTGTTGACAAGGACAAAGAAGTGGGAACACACTACCCCAGTGCTTACCTCCCTGCACTAGCTCACTGTTATACATTTATTTTTACATTGTATTTCTGGTTTTAAAAGGCAAATACAGGATGGCACTTCAGTACATAACAGACATTCTTGTACCTTGCAAAGCAGAGAGAACGCACTGAACAGGCACAGTTTAATAGCAGAGGAAAAGCTGCATTTAGTTCTTGTGTCCCCCAACACTCCTACAGCACATTTGAGATTCGCCCTCAATGTCAGCTCTTATATCACTGTTTAGAACTATACTTTGATAACATGTTTTTATTATGAATTTTTTTTTTTCTGTATTATTGTTTTACGTGGTGGTAAATCTGTATGCGAATAGTGAAATTAGGCCCAGGTTAATTGGTGAGGTAACACACCAATATAATTGATATGACAGTACTTGTGTAATTAAATTAAACTCCATAGAAATGGTAGAATGAGTCTATACTAGTTAGCTTTAAGCTGAACAACCAATAAAACCTACTAAGCATCCTTCATTAACACCCCCCCCCCTCCCCTTCCCTGTTTTCAGATAGATACATACACAGTTTGGTCATGTCTTTGCACACCCCATGTAGTTGCACTACATAATATGTGGATCACTGAACTAATGTACTCAATGAAAACCATAATCAATTACCGCAAGAGTCAGTAGCTTAAAGCATAATTATAAAAGTAATCGTTCTTCAATGCGATATCGCATTTATACTCCGTTTCCATTAGCAACACTTGGCTGAATAATGTGCTGTCAAACAGGTGTAAACACAGTCCTGATTTCACAGAATTAATGTCTTTAGGCCCAGCATCTCATTTCCCACACAGCCATAGGTGACTTCAAAGCAGCGCTAAGAAGTTGCTTTATTCAAGCAGGTGCTTTCATCTTGTTCATGTCAGCTTTTGGGAATCCAGGATATAGCAGGTAGCTAGTCACTCTCCATTTTTTAAAATCTCTCTCTCTCGCTCGCTCCCTATTTCTCTGGCTCACACACACACACACACACAAGCACACGCACACAGTCACACGTACACACACACACACTGTCACACACGCTCTGCCTCACTTTCATTCCTTCCTTCCCTCTCTCTTTCTCTCTCTCTCTCTCTCGCTCACCTTCTCAAAAGGACTTTATTGGCACATACGTATAGTGAAAGCTAAACTTTCGACTGCCAAAAAAAAAAACACAAGCGATGGAAACAATACATAAATAAAAAAAGAAACGAAAGAATAATTTCAAAAGGTCAACGGTGCAAACACAATAGCAAATGATTAATGCTATTATACAACCGGCAATAACGATAATAAAATCTTTCTTCTTTTCAATTTTCTCTCTCGACGCTTCCCTCTCTCTTTGTCTGCGACTCAAAGCTCGGGGTCTGAGACAGGTAATCAATACCTGGAGCTCCGCATTCCAAACTCACATCGACTTCATTTTCAGGAAGACTTTATAAAGAGTCACCGGGGAGATTCTGTCACTTCTGCTTGCATCATTTGCCATTTAGGTATCCGCGGCGGGATAAGTCGGAATACGGCGGCTCTCCACCCCCCCCAAACCCCCCCCACCCCCCCCCCCCCCCCATCCTTTTTTGGGGGGGGGGGCGTAATTCCAATTATGGACGGAAAAGGGAAGAGGGACGGGTCCCCTGGAACGTTCCTGCCCCCTAACGAGAACGGCGGAAACCCCTAACCCGCCCCCCCCCCCCCGCCCCCCCCCCCCCGCCCCGCGCCCCCCCACCCCGACAACGCAGCCCACGTCTGAATCTCCCAGCAGCCCCCGCTGATTAGGCCGCCATTATCGCTATCATTCAAGGGATGATGAAACGAGCCCCCGGGCCCGGCGTTTGTCACCCGGGGCGAAGTTTGAGATATCGCAGTCGACCCCCGGCCGCACCACCCCCGCAGAGACCCGTCCAGGCCCGTAAATATGTATGACGGCAGCCCCAACTGTCATCCCACCGGAAAGTGTGGGGGGGCTGGTTCCCCAACGCGCACTCAGCATGCACAGCGGCAGCTGTTCGGACTTATCATTCCGCTGCGGCGGCAGAGAGAGGTTTTCATTAATTTGTTGCCTCGTATTTATTTATTTCTTTATTTTTTTTTTTAAAGCCTTTTTCCCCAGAGCTAACGAAGCGTCCGCGCGCGGGGGCCGCACCTCGCGGTCTGATTCCGGATCGCGGCCGTCCGTCAGGCCGCCTTTCGCTAATGATGACGCGCACCTCAGGAGATAAAGTCAGACTCCATCAATTAATCATCAATCAAACTCCATTTCCCTGCCCGGCCACCTCTTCATCGCCCCCCCCCCCCCCCCCCCCCCAAAAGCACACGTACGTACGGAGAATCTGCCCAGAATTTACCATTTCTGAGTAATGAATGAAATGAATTTGGCTCCGTTTCAGTCAAAACTGGCCCTCCTCTTGCCTTTTCCAGTTAAATACGCTTACATCGCATTCACAATATTTCATATTTTTTTAAATATACCACATTTACCCAGTTTTTAACTGCTACCACAAATACATTAGTTGGTTTATTTACACTTAAGGTTCCCCTATTATACTATTTATTTATTTGGCAATTATTCCACAAGGTCTACCAAAATGTTAACAAGGTTTTTTAAGTGAAAGAATATAACAGTAATATAATATTAATCCAGTGAGCTTCTTGCCCTTCGACCGAAGCAGGCCATTTTTCTCATTCATTCGTAATTGTGCTCTGTGGTCGTACATGCGAAATCACAAGAAGGTGGGTGTTCTCAGACGAAGCTGAACAAGGGCAGGTTTATGTGAATGGCATAGTTAAAAAATGATTGGCTGTTTTCACAGGAGCTCACTTGCGATGTAGAAGCGGGCAGCAATCCTGAGCAGACCATTTAGCCTGGTGATTATTTTTCTTATGACAAAAAATATATAAAATAAAAAATTGTGAAGTACAGAACCGAGTTCATATTTTAACAGCACGTAACTTTCGTGCCACATTGCGCAATAAATGCCAAAACTGGGCGGACTCCCGATTTCTGAAATATGGTTTAAAAATAATGTGTCACCCACAAACCTTTGGACATCTTCTAGAAATGGGATGCCATTCTTCTTCTTCAGTGGTGTAAAGAGAGAGATGCTCTGTGCGTCTGTGTGTGGTGGTGGTGTTCCAAACGAAGGGGAACTCAAGAGGAAAGAAAAGAAAAGGAAAGCAGAGAAAATACCCCCTACCCCCCCCCCCGCCCACCTACCCACCGTTTCCACCCCCATTCCTCTTTTTGTAAATTTGACAGTTTAATTATACAGAAGAAATTGCCTTGTAAGAATTGGAAGTCAGAATCGCGGCACAGAGAAGGCAGGCTGCCTGGCTCCGCCGAATGTGATGTAATATCAAAGCAGGTTGAGAAAAGCGCTAATCAGATTTGAGGAAGATTTGTGACTCGTCTCGGCGGGGGTTACATTGAGACGAATGCGGCGCGCGATAACATTTCCCGCCGCGCGAAAAGCAAGAGGAACAAAAAAAATGAAAGGCAACAGTGGAGAGAGAGAGAGAGAGAGAGAGAGAGAGAGAAATCACCACAGACCACCTGCAAGCAACGTGTCAATCTCCCCGTCCTGCTCATTTTTCACCAGGCCGAGGCAGCACGACGTATTCCTTGAGAAGCGATCGCGCATTTAACCTGACAGCTTAATACTGACAGCTTTCCGATGGTTAAGCGTTAGCGGGCAGATTAGCATAGCTTACTGTTCCATTCCTGGGGCTCTTGAAACATTTTTCAGTTTTCAGGCAGCTTTCTGAAGTCAGGAAGAGGAAACACCTCACAGACTACGCGATCAGTGCCCTGGCGACTACAAGCCTTTTGTTTTTTTTTTCTCCAGTGCTTTCTTTAATTGGCGACATTTATTTTGATCGAAAGCGAACTATCCAAATATCATCACCAACACAAATATCCCACACCTCTCGTTATGAGAGGGAAACGAAAAGGTTATGCCGTGAGCTTCTCCGGGGAGCTAGCAGGCTAACCTGCGATGGAGCTGCTGCAAGCAGCTGTTTTATCATGAAGGTCTCAGGTGGGTCAATCAGCTTTTAAGACCCCAGGCACCCTTTTGACACTAAGGAGATAATTAGGTCTAAGGGGGCCTGATAACCCAGCATGATATCGACATGCTGTGAAGTTTAAAAAGTCAAGACTCACTTTTTATTTCAAGGGTGCGATGAGACGAAGTCTTGAATGCATACCTACTCTATAAGAGCTATTAATATTCAGTAGAGCTGTTTACCCTTTTAGAAGATAAATCTGGGTTAAGCAACACTGGTGAACCCCCCCCCCCACACACACACCACACACACACCCACACACACAACACTTACATACCCACAAACACAAGGAAAAAGTAATGTGTGGTATTTGGTATCATTTAATATACAAATAACATCTTCCAGAGATGATCTTTGTAAACACATTAGTCCTTCCCCATGGCTTCACACACATTATAGAGGCCCCAGTACCCTCAGGCTCAGAATGTTCAAAAACTCCACTTGTTCTTGTTTGTTTCCTGCATTTCCAAACATCAGGCTGTTATTTGTCTTCATAAACTGGCCCAATTACAATGGAACTATAATGGATGTGTTTTGATGCACTGTGAAATGTTCAGTGTAAAATCAACTCTTCACGGTGTTCATTTGAGTCCACTATGGCCAAAGTGGACTCATATGAACTTTGTTAGAGTTTCATTTAACATTTTTGTGCTTGTGCTTGCTATTTATATAAACTAATGAAACAGACCTTATGAAAAAAAAGTATCATAAAATTATGATAAAAGAAGAATGAAAACGCACAATTAACTTGTCCCAAAAATAGCTGAAGTCTTTTTGCTTGAATTCCATTTGTTCTTCAGTAAAGCCTTAGGGGAAAAGCTTATGTGGCCTTTCATCAAAGTCTATCTCTGTTTCTCAGAACAGACTGAATGAATCATCCTCCTGGAAAAGAAGGACATCCCTGAGATTGTGGACTTTGTAAGCTATCCCGTATTGGTCTTTTTTTCCTCTCATTTTTAGTATGAATATGAGATTGTTGATGAAGAAAGTATTATCAACAAATGCTAAAGCGTAAGATGTGTGTTCCATTTGTCTCAGGACTTTTTCAGTGAACGAAAACAAATCCAGATATCGAAATAATCCCAGTAATGATGGCTTGAAGCTGAACCAACAGCCTTTTAAAGTACAAGGTCATTAAATGACATATTAGTTATTTACGTGGCATTTATTATGGTTTGGAATCAGTCACCTTATTGACATAAAAAAATTCACTTATTTGCTTGCCACTAAATTATGTATCTGTCTAAAGTATCTGCATTAAATTACATTACATCGCAATCACTTAGTAGATGTTTTTACCCAGAGTGGCTGACAAAAGTGGAGAACATCAGTATTAGTCTTAAGAGCACGGCAGCATGGTACCACCCAGAGGCCACAGAAGACTCGTTTATAATTAATAACTCTAAAGTTAGCCAAACAAACCGATTGGTGTAAATACGACTATACAGCCGACCTACATTTACATTTTTTAATATGTTTAACATCTATAAGTGTGTTACTAAGTATGAATTATAGCCAAGGCGCTGTATGCTAGGAATCAAAAGAGCCCATTAGTGTACAAATACAAATACGTTGGCTGTTGTTCTGATAAATATTAATGAAAGTTATCTAGTTGGAGGGTGGAGTGGGTTGGGGGAAAGGGAGGGAGGGGCTTGCTACAGTAATAGGAAGGCATGTCATTATGTTCGGTCTGTGAGTAAGGACAGCAGCATAGCCCTTTTATTAAGTTTCAGTGACACCCCCTCTCTCCCCCCCCCCAACCCCCCCCCCCCCCATTTAATTAAACCCCTTTGCCTTATAAGTGTTGTCTCGTGTGACTGGAAAACTTTTTTTTTTGGCGAGGTTATGAAGTCAGCTGGGGAAGACTGGCCTTTCTCTGCGTGTCTAACGCCCGGACTGCTGTTCGCCCTGCGATCGGGTTATGATGATCTTAATAGGGGTCGGGGAAGATAATAATTCATCTTTGGGCCTGACGGCTGGAGACGAAGCGTGCAGGTCGTCTTTTATTAAAACTGTCAAAGCCTCACGCAAAAAGGCTACAGAGGCTGTGTGGCTGAGGACTAGACATGTGTTGGGTGGGGGGGGGGGGGGTCTGTAGACGCTCCAGGGAGAAGCTACTGCGTAGGCTTACGTATGAAACGTTTGTCAGCTCTATAGCAGAGAATCCCAAACCTGGCATTGACCCATGGAAAAAACCTGCGGTAAAAAAATTTGTAAATAAATCATGTAGGGCCTGTCCAAAAATGAAGACAATCTGAATTTACCGTATATACTGCCAATGCAGAATTGCGTTCATAAATTAACACTAAATATCTGTCTTTACACAAAGTGCATGGTATCAACAATTAGGTGTCCAACTAATGAACAAACATACGTACAAGTGTATATATATATATATATATATATATATATATATATATATATATAACTACAGTGGTGCATAAAAAAGTACTGGAATATTTTTTCAGATTTTTCCATATTTGTCCACTCACATCCAGTGTTCCCATGTGAAAGGTAATTTGTGCACACTGAAGCCCTTTCTTTTACACTTAAAATGTAAGCTCTAAATTAAAGGATGAAACTGCACTGATAAGTGTAAGTCATATGGCTGAAACACTTATGGCTACAATCCTAATGTCTGATTACGCCCAAAGGAACACTGATAATTCAGAAAACCCTGAAAACCCTGCATAATTGCTTCTGTGGCAGGAAATAAATCAGAGTGACACGTCAACTTCAAGAAGGTCATTAGTTAACCTCTTCGCTGTGCATGTTGAACCTTTCCCACTCTCTACTTCTCTGTCCTCATTCCCCCTCTCTCTCTCTCTCTCTCTCAATAAATAAACCATCCCCTGCTTTGGGCAGGGATGTCTTTACTCTAAGTTCAATTTTACAGAACAATTTTTTTTTTTTTTTTGCGAGATTGTAGTGATTAATGTTGCATCCAAGAGCAGTGGGGAACATAGATTTAATCCTTCTTCCCATCTTTAAATCATGAATTTTACATTATTTAGGAAGTGCACCATGAAGTATTAAACCAAATCATCCACAGATCTATAATTTCTCATTCCGTAAGACGAATGACAAATAATGTGGTGTTAATTGTGTGAATGTATCACAGGATTAAAAAGTGTGACTGGCACTCCTCAGTTTGTAAAAAATGAGAAGGGAAGGGAGTGGAAGCAGCAACAGGCTCGTAAGATCAGAATGTTTGTCGATGTAAGGACTTGTTATCCCTTTAAAGTGTAAGATTACTAAGATGTGCTTGGAATGTTCTTAACTGAACATTCTACTGCTGATGTAACAATCACTGCTGGGGACTGAAAACCATGGAGTTCTAGAACACTGACTTAAAAAAATAAATAAATGAACATTCCAGTAAACCTGCTCTTCAAAGGGTTAAAATGAAGGAAACATTCTCCTTCTTCTTCAGTGTGTATCAGCCAAGTAAGTTTCTTTCTTGTTTGCAGAAACCACCATCTATTGGCCTCTGGTCATCAGACGAGATGTGCAGTTGCTACTGGTACACTAAAGTTAAAAAAATAAATGAAAAATCACTAAAAATAAGGCATTCCCATTTTCAAAAGGATTCTGCAGCAGGCTTGGAAGAAAGGCAGCTATCATGGCCTTTAGTGTGAGTGTGTTACAAGCAGTTAAAAAGTATTGCGCATACAATGATCATGAAGGATTACATAGCGGTAAGCCACCCAATGTAACACATCCTTCTTGTCAAGGACATGTTCAGTAGCATACAAATTCCACTGTCGCATTTCAGTCTAGTTTAGTTTCAGTTAGGTAACTTTCGCCATTATATATGGACAAGTGTGTTGTGTGTAGCTCATTGGTATTGACCCTGGTTTACTGATGAACCCTGCTAGCCAGACATTGGGCGTATCATAACTAATCAGCCTGTCTCCTAACACGCAGCTCCAATCATTGTGCTGTTTTTTATTTTTTATTTAATTCATATGTTTATTTATTTTTGTAATCCGTTTGAGGATAATGAGGGATCCTGTCCGGGGGCTTGACCCACATGCAAAATGATCTCAGCGGACATGACAGAAAATAATGTAATAACAGGTCACTGCAGGACGAATGTCTCGCTGAGTGGTTTCAGAAAATTCATTAGCTACAGTGTTTACTGACATTATCATAACAGCTGCGTTTGGTCGGGGCACTGCAAAGCCAAGTTGCTGTCACAGGCCGACTGCTCAAATCCACTTAAACTTATAAGGTCCCCTTCATCAGCATCATTATCTTCATCTTAATCTTCATTGTCCTCATCCTCATCGTCATCATAATCATCACCATCATCATCATCGTTGTTAAACTGCTATGAACTGCTATAACCGCCAGTCATCCTGCACAGATGGGATTCAAGTCCATGGCACAAAGAATCAAGCAGCAGCAGATGTTTTAAGCCGTCATCTCTGGGCTTCTCCGACGGTGTGTCCGGCTAATGGAGCAGTCCCGATGACAAGAGACTTGGCCTGCAATGGATTCCGGCCCTCACCAGCTACGGCTACTGTGGGAATTCCCAAGGGGGGATGGACAGTTGCTTGTAAATATCATCCAAGGAAGGTCATGTTAGGTAGGCAGTTTCCCGGCCTCAGTGTGCAATAGCGCCCCCTCTGGTTGGTTGGCAACTGACGGTCAGCCTATGGCAGGTACAGTACATGTGAGGTGCTGTCCTTCGATGCAGTGATGCTGTGCAGCTCGACAGGTGGAGCAGAGAGAGTTAAGAAGCAATGGCTGACACTGTCCCTTTCAGTGGACAGGCAAGCCTCCTGAATAAGCTGCACTATCAACGCCACCTAATAATATGGGGGGGCATTTGATGTTTTTCCAAAGTTAGGGGGAACATATTCCCTCTGTCCCTCTGGGATGTACATTCATGGTTTTTAGACATGGCTCAGACATATTATGTGATTTTAAAAAGCCTTCACTGGTCTTGGCTAAAGGCCTGATGTCTCAGACTTATCATAATTCACTTTTCAAATTCAATTTTTAAAAACCGTAAATATGGGGCACTGGAACTGGGAATTAAATTAAAATCAATAAAGATTATGCTTTCTCATATAGCATGGTCTACTGCCCCCATACAGATAGCATAAGCTACCTCTGAGCCACAGTAATGCATTTCTCTTTTCAACACTTTGCAGCTACAAAGTCCCGGACAAAATCCATTTCTGTGGCACGTTTAAAATTCAGTGCTTAAGAATATGTTTTCATTGATAAGGCAGAAAACCCTTCTCGGCCACCTCGAATCACTAGTACAATGGGTAAGGAGCCAGTCTTGTAAGTTAAAGGTCACAGATTTGATTCTCAGGTAGGACACTGCCGTTGTACCCTTGAGCAAGGTACTTAACCTGCATTGCTTCAGTATATATCCATTTGTATAAATGGTTGCAGTTTAAATCCTATGTATAAAGATGTGCAAGTCGCTCTGGATAAGAGCGTCTGCTAAATGCCTGTGATGTAATGTAATTGTTAGTTAGACTAAATCGACAATCAAGGCAATATGTGTAAAGTAAAGTGTCGCATTTGCCTAGTGAGGTGGCGTCGCAAACAGCAGCCAGCTGAAAATGCATGGTTGATAGTGAATGTTATGGGGGGCATTTTTCTCCTCTGAAGAGGTCCCTGCTGTGGAAAAAAAAAACAGATTTGTGAAGCATTAGGCCTTGATGGCAGGCCTGTTTTCAGGGGAAACCCAGCACTCCAAAACCAGAAAAGAAGACGGAAATCAGTGGAAATCAGTTTACCCAGGGGACCATTGCTAAAGGGTGCTATTAAAATTGTGCTGTGCAGTTCCATGACTAAACTGTTAATTCCTCAGTCTCTGTTTGGATGTCTTTTTTTTTTCTTTTTTTTTTTTTTGCTCCGTGGGATAGGCATGTTTTTTTTTCTTTTCTTTTTTTAAAGCACAAGTGGATCTCCACAAATAGGAGCTTCATTATCCAGAGCATTAATGACATGAAAATTTTTTTTTAAATCCCCACAGCATGAAACCTAAATTACACAGACCTGAAGACAAGTTTCCTGTAAATCCTGAGTCTATGCACAGCAGCAGGAAGGCAGTACCACAAAAACCACTTTGAATGAAGACAACGGAATGGAGAAAATAGTCTTGCCAAGTCTAGACATTCGCTATTCAGGAATATTTGTGGCCACATCTGTAAGCTGTTATAGCTCACATGAGAGGATGTTATGAGAGAATCTTACCTAGAGGCTAAAATACATCAACTTACAACTGATTACAATGAAAGAACAGGGTCCAGAAGCAATATAAATTATTAATAAGCCTGTTAATACTGCTGTTGCGACTACTACTGCAACTATTACTACTACTGCAACCACCACTACAACTACTGCTACTGCAGCTACTGCTACTACTACTAATGGTAAATGGACTGCATTTATATAGCGCTTTTATCCAAAGTGCTTTACAACTGATGCCTCTCATTCGCCAGAGCAGTTAGGGGTTAGGGGTTAGGTGTCTTGCTCAAGGACACTTCGACACGCCCAGGGCGGGGTTTGAACCGGCAACTCTCCGACTGCCAGACAATCGGTCTTACCTCCTGAGCTATGTCACCTACTACTACTACTACTACTACTACTACTACTACTACTACTAATAATAATAATAATAATAATAATAATAATAATAATAATAATAATAATAATAATAATAATAATAATAATAATACACTTGGTTGCTGTGAATGAAAGCACAAGAAAAGAAAAAGCTAGAGTCCATCTAGTTCACTGTCCATTCAGCAGCTCAAATGTTTCACTCAGAGGTTACAGCACCATGGACAGTGCCAAGGGAAATGCTGGAGACTGTCTGGGATATTGAACTTTCAGGATATTGAACTGAGTTTAATCCTCAGAATTTGATTTATTCTGCCTAATCTTTCATTTCTCACAATTATTTCTATCATTCTAATTTTTTTTTTTTTTTAGATAATACTTATACTCTTTTCTCACATTAGTTCTAGTTTGCTCTCCCTTTTCAGTTTTTTTTTCTTTGGCTGACAGTCCTATTAGTTGGGTTGGAAAAAAAAATGTAATAAATAAAATGCCAATCTGTGCCCAGGCTTGGTCCTACTCACCCACCCACAGAGTGACCGCACTCGGCACGCTGAGACAAATGACAGTAAATGATCAGCTCCAGGATTTTGTTTTCCAATTATAGTGCACTTCCCCCGGCTCCCAACCATGACACGCCGCCATTTTTGTGTGAAGTGTCATGTCAAATCAAAGGTCCTTCATTCTTAATGGCAGAGGAATAGCAGAGGAATCTTCACAATGAAGACTGTGGTGTGCACCAATGGGCTCTTAGCCTTTTATTCTTTCTTTGTGCAGCTCCCCCAGTCCAGGAATTCTATCTGAACTGAAAAGCCCAGAGGATCGCAGTGAGCCAATTAATCTTTCCCGTAATAGACTGTAAGGCTTGTGGATTATTACGCTGATTGGAAGCCTCAGAAACTTAATTAGCTTCGCAGGTTTGCCCCTCGATCGAGTCTCGCGCCTCCTCAATTAATTAAGTTCTTAATATAATTATCATACACCGACTCTATTATTGATCAACTTGAAGCAAACCATAATAAATTAAAATACAGGGTCCCGCTTCCTCGCTGTGTTCTTATTCCTGCTGTTGTAATGACTTTCGGGTCCGGATTCCAGTGCAACCCCCCCCCCCCCCCCATCTCCTGATTGGTTCTGCCTTGCTGCTCTAATTCATTTTTTTATTTTTTTATTTTTTTGGCTGGACCGCAACAGCGGGGCCAGCCCTATTAACGCGAACGTCTGTGACTGAGTGACTGAGTGAGCGATGAAGGTACACCGCGCACGTCTGTGACTGAGTGACTGAGTGAGTGATGAAGTTACACCGCGAACGTCTGTGACTGAGTGACTGAGTGAGTGATGAAGTTACACCGCGCATGTCTCTGACTGAGTGACTGAGTGAGTGATGAAGTTACACCGCGAACGTCTGTGACTGAGTGACTGAGTGAGTGATGAAGTTACACCGCGCACGTCTGTGACTGAGTGACTGAGTGAGTGATGAAGTTACACCGCGCGCGTCTGTGACTGAGTGACTGAGTGAGTGATGAAGTTACACCGCGCATGTCTGTGACTGAGTGACTGAGTGAGTGATGAAGTTACACCGCGCACGTCTGTGACTGAGTGAGTGACTGATAAAGTTTACACCATTGATTGGCCGGTCTGGTCCAGCCATGTACTAGGTTTTGACCTGGTCTTGTTGAAGCAAGAGATGCTCAGAGCCGGAATACATTTTACATGACCCGAGATGAGTGGAAAAAAGTGATGGAGTTTAATTGGACGTGACATTCAGCTGGACCCTCCCTAACCTGATGCGAGTGTACGTTGTGAGGTATAACTATCGATCAATCCACATCATGGCAGCGAGTTCGCCCGCCCTGTCAAGACAGCGTAAGGAATGGTTGTTTAATGTGTCAAGGAGAAAATGCCTGTGTGACCCCTTGTCAGAGAACGGCCGGGGGAAATATCGACGGTGTTTTAGTGTGTATCTATGACGACTCGACCCGAGTCGAGTATGACATACCCGAGTATGACAACATGGAAAATTGGTAATGTCACGGATTCAAACTCGTAAGCCAGGTCAGCGTGGCACCTTTCATTCATTCACCAGTAGATCTTCCGGCAACATTCACCTACAGATCTGTAACAGGCATGGCGATGCTGCAGAATCTCACAAAGCGATGGTAGAAAATTGAATCCTGTATCCAACTGAAGGCTTAAGCGCTGGAATCAGCACTTCTAGAGGACACGAGCCAGACAATTTCCTGCCAATCAGAATTAACCAAGAGAGCATGACAGGGATGTTGTCACGATGTCAGGGAGAGTCGCATGTCCCTGTTAAACATGAGGGTCCCAGTGTTGCTTGGCCTTGGCTGATTATGGAGTCTATACTCATGACCAGAGAGTACCTCATTGATTTTAAAAAAGGGCAGACTGCCTACGCAGCTAACTGCCTGTCATGGTGCCTCTGAGCAGTGGCCAGGAGTCTGCATCACGAAGCAGGATAACTGAGTTAGCTGGCTAATTGCACTGAGCAAAACCCAGAATGCTCTCAAATCAGGAACACGGACTGAAGCAAGAAGAGCTGTTCTGGGTTTTACTCAGCACAGTTATCCAGCTAACTCCATAATCCTGCTTCGTGATACAGGCTCCTGAAGTCACTGATGTGGTGTGATGCCTCAAGTTGTGGGGAAGAACGGAGAGGTTCACCACCTCCTTGGACACTCAGAACTTACTGCTGTCTCCCAAAATTTAGAAAAACCATGGACAGCAGCCCAGCATGGCCTGTTGTTGTTGTTGCTGCTGCTGCTGTTGCTGTTGTTGTTTTTGTTGTTGTTGTTGCATATCCTATGTAGGCAAAGACCTTATTATCCAGGGAAAGCAATAAATTGTGATTTTTCATAAGTGGATATCAAGATATAAAAAAGGAAAAGGAATGAATTGCTTTGAAAAGGAATTCACAAAGATAAAAATGAAACACCGAGCAACAGCACACGCACTGCTACTGGCATGTCGGCAAAAACAGCTGGCTAGTTTTCTTACGAGCTAATGGAAGCCTTCATAAAAAATGAATAAAAAATATAAAAAATAAAAACTTGCATCTGCTGCTGTGTCTGGAGTTTGGACTCTCTTGACTTATGGACAGCAATAGCACTAAAGTGTAAGCGGCTGGTATGGAGTGATGTGACAGTGAGGTTTATGTCAGCTGCTCACAGTGACCCTGGAAGGAAGACAATAAAAGTGGGTTAAGTGCGTTTATTCTATCCCATCTGTTTCCACGTTATGATGTCCATGTGTCATGTGTTGCGGAAGCTGGTAGGACTTTCGCTGCGTTGCCAGGGGGAACGGACACTCCTCAGGTCACCCTGGAGACGGTACAGGAGCAGCCCAGCACAATGTTGAGGAAGAAACAGCTTTGGAAAATTCAGCGTTGGGGTCTTGTTTCTCATTGGTCAGTGGTAAAGGAGGTCAACTGGTGTGCCTACCACAAAGAGGAGCTGAACTGGTTTTGACTGGTTTATCAAAAGGTCAGAGTGCAGCCAGTGTGAGTTCATAGACACCCATTTCATTTCATAAGGTGCCGATAAAAAATAAAAAAAATTACGAAAAGTGCGTTACACTGGCACTTAGTTTATCCAAAAGATGAAAATCATTAACGGTATCTGTGACAGATATCCGTGAAGATGTTCTGAATTACCTCGAGGAGAAGAAATAGCGATTGACGTTTCTCGCAAAGCCCTGCTCATTAGTGAGCACCGCAGACCGGTGCCATTGCTAGAAACGCAATTAATGTCTTCAATTATCAGAAAGTGAGAAATCCCATTATGCTGTCCGCTGCAATTTTGATCTATTTATCTATTTTTGCTCTTCTGTATCAGTGCTCGCTGCTTCAGGTTGCCAGTTTGTTCTCATAAGCAACATCTTACTGTCAATCAAAACTGGTTTTCAATTTCAAGATATGAAAGTCAACCATCTGGTAGATGTTGTGCAATAAAAGCCGACTACAATAAAAACATGTTTTTAATGAGAATATTCCTGTTGCATGGTGGTCACAGCGGTTTTATTTCAACACCATTCAAATTTGCATTATCAAATCATCCATTCAGCAGACGTCTGGGCAAAGAATAATAGGATTTTTTTTTTTTTTTTAAGTGGGAAGTAATTGAACCTGAGAACCTGCTTCTTCTTTTCAACGAGCTGTCAAACTACTGTACTGATGCTGTACCGATTATTTCAGTCAGCCATTACATCAAACATATCTACAAGAACACGTTCACAATGACGTTAAAGGATTTGGTCGAAATGCTGCATTAAGCATGAAGTAGTAGCAGCACATATGTCAATAGCATAGCCACAGGATGCGACATCACAACCTGCGCAGGTAGCAAGAGGCTGCTAAAACAACCACACGTGATTCGCTTTGATTTTGAAGGATTGCTGGATAAATGTTTGATTGAACTTGTTAATTAAAAGCCTCCTCACATTTGGCTTTGTCGGTGAAGTACATGTCTGAGTTAATTAAGAATAATGTCACTTCAGGGGGATGCTTTCTGAGAATGTAGCAAAATTCTCTTTTTATGAGAACAAAACAACGGCATTTTGGCCAGCATTTTTATTTCCTACATAAACGAACCAGATGCAGGAACAGCTGACGGTAAGAACAATGCTCAGCTCCCCATCTAATAGGACAATAACAATTTGAGAATTATTTTGAGATGCCTACATTTTATTTTCTATCAAGGGAAACCAAAACCAAAACATCCCCCATTGAGTCAGGCCTAGACTTCGTGAGAACAGAAATAATTTTACCGACATGACCATAGAGCGCAATCGAGCCTCAGTGCAGGAATGTTTCGACAGTTTTCATCAGGTGATGTTTCGAACACCGATGGAATTCACCAGTCATGTGACCCAGGATCCACCAATGAGCACTCAGCCTCAGTGTACATTTACACAGTGCTCTGCCACGTTTCCACGTGTGTGTAAAACTGGTGTGGGTGCTTTGGACATGCTGAAATCAGTTTAACACTATGAATTAAAATATGACGTATGAATTATTAATACGTTGCTCCGTTACTTTTTAAACACTGAATGGTGAAATTAATACCTGAATCATTTTATAACTAAAATAATTGGTTCATGAGTAAATTGAGATAACCCCTAGGTTATGGCTTCCTGTTCTTTGATTGGCTCAGCACATCATGTGCCCACCCAAGATTCTTCATCGCTTTGTCAGGGATCTCCCTGCATTTAGACTCTCCCCCTGAGGCTTTGGAGTTGGCTAATTGGAAACAGTGTGTGTGTGTGTGGGGGGGGGGGACCTCTAAAAAAGCTCCTCTCTCTAAGAACACTTGTTAGACCAGGAAGAGGACTGCTCCCATTGAAGTTCAGCGTGCCTACACAAACATGGTTACCATCCGGCTCAATCACCAGGAGTGCCTCGAAGGGGTTTGACAGATAGGATTAACTGCAGCATAGGGGGGGTGGGGTGGGGTGGGGGGGGTGTTGGGGGTGTAAAGCGTGAAATTTCATGCATTCATTTCCTCTGTTTCCCTTCGCTGGATGTTCTGCCAGCTCAAAATGGCCAGAGGCTGCGGTCGGCTAATCAAATGCAAAGTATATATTTTTTTTTTAAAAACACAAAGCGTGCGCATTAATATTAATCTCCCACAGCAGAAGTGAGGACAGGCCAGGGGCTCCGTCTCATCCCCGGCGGTTGGCTGACCGTCGCCTCGCCCGCCAGGGGATTCGCTGCTGGCGAGGCGCAGCCGGGTCTCCCTAGACGGTCGTGAGGTCAGCGTGACTCACCGGCAACCAGCCAATCAGGTTCCAGCGAGAGGGGGGCGGGGGGGCGGCGGAGCCATTGTGAAGCCCTCGAACTAGACGGCCGTGGGCAGCTCGTGGCGCTCCGTAACGAGGACTCGGCTCGATAACTCAGAGAAAAGACGCCGCGCTCAGCGAACTCCTTCACTTTGTGCATAATAAAATCCCCTCTTTCCCTGCTTATCTCCTCTCCACATGTGTATCTTTCATTACTTTAAAGCCATTATTCATTGGAGTTGGATTCCAACCAGTGCAGTTTCTTAGTGGGTTTTTCAATCAGCAATAAACACAGGTTTTATTATTATTATTTTATACATATTTTTTTTTTACATTCTCATCCAATAAACCCTCAAATGTATGGGTGGGGGTGGGGGGGAGGGGGTGGAGAATACAATGATTGCCTTTTAATTGACATTCAGTAGTGCGCAATAGAAATTCTCAGAGCCTAAAGGATGTTTTCATCATGGGAGAGAAGCTGATTTCTTTTTTTTTTAAATGTATGGAGTTTTCTTATGTCAATGAGAATGAAATATTGTTTACCAATATACGTATAAAGCACCACAACATCTCTTTAAAAAAATGTATTTTATGGTTCTTTGAACTGTCTTATTCACAATTTGCTAAAATGGAATTGTTCTCTCACAAAACACAAACCTCTGCAATGGCACAGTGGTATAACAAAGCAAAGACGGAGGGAAAAACATGTTGATAAGCCTAAATAAATACATTTTTTTTTTTTTTTTTTTTAAATAAAGGTTAAAGCCACAATTAAAGCCATTCTGAAAGGGGAGATTACCGAGTTCTTCTTAAGGGCCCCTTAGCAGGCGTCTTAGCAGGCGCCAGTCATTTTCGGGGAGGAGGGGGGCGCTACCTGAAACACAGGCGTGCTTAGCAATTTGGAAAATGAGGGCCTTGCATTAGGCTTACGAGGGGGGTTCCCCCATCAGAACCCAGGAAAGGCCTGATTGCATAAATGATCCGGAATGAGAGAACTGAGTGCGTCGGTCGGGCCGGCCAATCAAACGAGTGATTACAAAGGGCACCAATGAGGCACCGGAGCAGCGGGTGCGATTTTAAAAAGCGACTAGGCACGACCAGAGCACAACGCCCAAGCACCCGTCTGAGAGGCTGAGCAATTACACCTCCAGCGCTGTTTCGCTAACGGTGAGAGCTGGGACTGTTAGGAAGCATATCATTAGAGTTTAATTACGGAAATGTTTTTCACTTACAGTTTACTACGGATTCTTCGGATTTGCTTTAATTTGAGAATATATGAACACTTGCTTTTTCAACAGTTAAGAGTTTCCAGGAGCCAATAAGAAAGTGAACATATTTCCATGCCAGTTGCTTTAAACAGGGAAAGCTTGTTGTTGTTCTAGCTGAGTACTGAAGACAAATATCAGTGGAAAATACTAGCCACTGCCTATCATCAGTACAATTTAAATTACATTTATTTGATGAGTCTGATTGAATGAACTGCATCATTCTCTTCAATCCTCATCCTCTCTCCATTTGTGTTGAAGAAAGTGTGTGTGTGTGTGTGTGTGAGAGAGAAAGGGAGAGAGAGAGAGAGAGAGAGAGAGAGAGAGAGAATGTGTGCCTGTGTGTGATGCAGTCTCAGTAAAGTAATTGTTTAGTTCTCTGCAGCTTCATTAGGCAGCGATGGCAATTTTGTTTGCAAATTTCCAGAACATTTCAACCCATTGGCCAGTTGTCAAAACAGATAAACAATGAATTGGAAAAAAATGCCGGTCGCCAAGGGAACAAAGTACAAAAGACTGTGCTTTAACTAATGTCATAATTCAATGTGAATACCACCTGCAGGCGAGTTTTGCACACACGCGCACACACACACACACACGCAAACACGCACGCATGTTGCGTTACACAGTCCTTTTCCTCTCTGTACTATATGCACAGATACGAACAGCAGAGCTAGGCAGAGTAAGACTGAAACGCTCTGAAATAGAATGAGGTGAGGTGAACGAGCTGGGACCGTCTGCCCGTCAGCCAGCGCAGAGGAACGACTGGAGCCCGATCTGTGTGAAACAGTGTGAGCGATCGGCCCTGGAGCCCGCTGCCTCGGCTGTCCTTTTAAAAAAAAGAAACGAACGGACAGATAAATGCTTCGCTCGCCTCCATTACCAGCGGTGTGGGGGCGGACAGCCCGGGCTGGCAGTCCTCCGCGCACCCGCCGCTGACGAGCCTCGTCTCTGAGAAAGCCGTCTCGCTGTCGGATAAAAGCAGCCGTGTTCTCCGGTTTCCGCGGGGTCTCTCCTCCAGGGCATTCTCCCCAGCGATTAAATCCCATGTTAGCCCCGTCTCACATTCCTGTCTCACCAGCCTTCTCTCCACCGACCTAAGGAAAGATAACACTCACGGCGGCTGCGATAACCCATTTCTTTTCTTCAGATAATTGGAACGCGCCAGGGAGGGAAAAAAAAAAAAAAAAGAAAAAAGTTTCTAGTTGTCTGGAGTTTGCCGTTGACCGCCAGGTAGGAACAGATCGCCCAGGTGCAGCTCTCAGCGTGAGCGTGGGCAGCGCAGGTGTGCGCTTTCATCAGCTCCGCCGCCCGTCTGTTGACGCGTTGACAACCGAACTATAAAGCATCCCCGAGTAGCTCGCTGTGGAAATTTTAGAGCCGGCCCTAAAAGCGCTCTGTGTAGCAGCCAGAACATCTGGAAGCAGGCCACAGTAGGGGGGGTTCAGTTAGTGGGCTATTTCCTCGACGGATGTAGCTGAGTCAACACGCATTAATGTTCATAAGTAAATTCTCCTCCAGAGAGCCACTGTTCTTATAATGCACTCCAGCTTAAGCTTTTATTTTTCACTTCAATGTATGTCGTTTTTTTTTTTTGTTTTTTTGTTAGTTTACCGCTTTTTTTCCCATACACATTTGCATCCGTTGTAATCATGCTTTCACTCGAACTTAGTGGAAAACCGTGTCTCTGGAGCATAGAATTGCTCGAAATGGTTCACAGCGCATGCAGCTTGTTTACCAAATTCTGTGCACGCTGAATGTTAACTAGTCATAATACCGTGTGCTCTAAGGGGCTCGAACAAGTCTTGGCACCTTTTAATCATGCATACAGTGTATAAGAAGCATGCATTCATGTTGACCTACATGGATTAATTAATAAATAAATAAACCACACAGAAAGGCTGCTTTGTGTGCTATGTATTACAGACGTACACTAGCAAGTTAGCTGCTACCTAGTGTGAACAAAATAGAAGTAGTAGTACTACTACAGCGGTACTAATAGCAGCAGTTGTAGTATCAGCAGTAGTAGTAATAGTAGCAGCAGCCATAGTAGTGGTAGTAGTAGTAGTGGCAGTGGTAGTTGTAGTAGTAGTAGTATCAGTAGTAAAATATACCGCCTATTTCTGCATGATTTTAAAATTCATAGCGCTAATATTTTGCATTCCCATGTAGCATTACTTGCTTCTTGAAGTTAAATATCACAGTCAAAGATTGGACCCTCTGGGGCACCCTTTATCGGCACTTGTGTCATCTGTGTTTTTTTCTTTCTCTCTCTTTCTTTCTTTCCTTTACCTTCACATAAGAAGGTACGAGCAGCAGAGCCTGTTGTGCAGCCTCTGAACTGGAACGTGATACCCAGTGACATGCAGGATGGGGTAGAGAGAGAGACAGAGAGAGCAAACCCCCCCCCCGGTGTGCGATCACCTAGTTATCCTCAATCGCTTCCCCGCAGAAACATCTGCCAAATGGATCCTTCAGGAGGCATCATTCTGCCCTGACTGCAGAAGGGCAGATCCTCATCAGGCCACCTCAAACGCTCCACAGCTTCAACTCAGAGCATGCACTGAGAGCTTCTGTAATTTACCATGTGTCAGCCTGCAATTGTGTTACACATTTCCTGTGGAAGATTTTTTGAAAATAACTATAAAATAACCGCACATTATATCATAAAATGTACCACGACAATAATAGTGAATGGATAGATCTTAAATGTATGAATTTTCGTTTAACATAGTAGATACATTTAACTATTGAGCCCCTTGAACTCCAAATTCCAAAGCTAAATATAATATTCCCAACAAACCTGAACTATGTTTTAAGAGACTGTGAGCACTGATGAAGCTGAGGAAGCTGGGGAATTCAGATAAAAGCACCACGTCACTCATATCGAACATACATCGTGTCATGACTGAATTTTCACACACTACATACGACAATCATGAGTGACTTCATTTCAGACAGTTCTTAAGACAGTTTCCTCTTCCTAGCAGGTCAGTGGCTTGGATTGCTGAGGATTCGAAGGATTTGTCCGCCAGCAATTTAAAACATCCATTTTAAACTTTGCCAAACTTATTTTGTCGTGAGGAAAAAATAATGTTGTTTTTGAAAAAAGATGGCTAATTTGCTGTGTTGCTGCAGCTAAATTTTTTTCTCTTCCAAGGGCGCATTTGTTTTACCTGTAACCGTGAGAAGGACGTGTTCCCACGCCAACACCATGAGCGACCACTTGTGTCTTCAAATATCACCTGTTGCCATAGCAATGGGTGTTTTCCTCCCGTCTTTGCCTGGATGGTAATGGTGATAGAGAGATGAAGGCAATCGTGCTCTTCCTTTGTCTTCTCGCTTGTAGCATCCAAGTTTAATCTAGCCTAAAAGTAAGAGAGAAAAAAAACTGCAAGATCCTGTTCTACTCAGTCCTCCCACGACTCCTCATAAATCATATTACTTCCTTGCTCACAGTTCTTTTCAGGTAACAGAGTTATCTGTTTTATATTTAAAGCAGCATGCACGGTTGGTATAGCCGAGAGAGCACAGCTATCCTGTTTATTTACTGATTAGTCAGGCATCATATACAATGTTTATATAATTGACCATCGATTAGTCATATACAATTGATTAGTCAGGGATCATATACAATGTTTATACAATTGACAATCGATTAGAAATATACAATTTATTAGTTAGGGATCATATACAATGTTTAATAAAAATGTTATCATTTGATGTATCAGAAGTAGCCAGGACTAAATTGAATCTGTAGTCCCCAATCAAGTCCGAGTTATATTATAAGTTATAAGTGACAGAGTTGAAACAAATGATAAAAAGTGTGGTGGTTCATTACTTCTCGTGTAGCTGGTGGATATAGCACAATGTTTGAGTACAAGTGCCTACCTACCGGTGTTATTGTTTATGTGGATGACCGTGAGGCAAAGTATTACTCATCATATGAGTACCTATGTTGTTTTAACTCAGTCCTGTTACAAGATTACCTTTACAATCGTCCTACATGCACTTTCTATTCCTCAGCCACCTTTGTGCAATTTTTGAAAATGCCCTGAGGCTAGAAAGTCAATTTGAAGGTCATACAAATACAAATAGTAAGGGGTAAGGGAAAATAACTGTTAAAACTGGAATTAGTCTAGGGAATAAAAAATTAATAAAAAGGGAGGAGATCTGTTTCAACAACTGTCACCCTGGAAAGTGAACCCGTAGATCTTTCTTTTAAGGCAAAAAAAAAAAGAAAAAAAAGAAGAAGAATTGACAGTCTCTTTTCTGGTTTTATGTGTAGAGATATGGCGAGGGTCTAATTAATACATGAAAAATTCTCCCGGCCTTAATGAGGTTTGATTAATCCGTGGTGCAGCAGTTCCGAACGAACGGTCTAAGCTTCGGTAAGAATGGATGTGAGAGACAGACAGAGAGCGAGGCAAGAGAGGCTTCAATATCAACGAGTTCAGCATCATGTACAGAAGTCCCTCGTGTCTTTTTTTTAACGTCTGATGATTAATAAATGTCCATCGGACCATGTTCTTGAAATATTTAATCACATAAATATAGTTATTTTAGGCTTTTTAGATTTCTAAATAGATTTTTTTAATTTCTATTTTTTATTTTTATTTTTTTTTTCCAGAAGGTAGCGGTTCTGATAAATACAGCACGGCGTTTTTTCCGCGCTTCTGTAACCCTCATTTGGAATCTTCCAGTTAAAAAAAAAAAAAAAAAAAGAAAACGAAACGAGCCTTGGAGACCGGGGGGCTCTGAATGCAGATGTGCCGCCCCCCCCTGCGCCCCTAATTGGTATTCAGGGGCATGCGTGCCGTCCCCGTGTCCAAACGAAAGGGGCTCATGACTAATGAAAGTGACACGGGGTCCCGGCACGCGGCGGGAATCCCAGCCCTGTTCCTGTTAACCGCTTCATTCTGCCCGCTCCCACGGAACGGAGCCTGAGCGCACCCGTACCGGGCACGGAAATACTGCCCCCTGGGGGCAGGAGGGAGGAGCGCGCCAAAGTGGGCCCTTATAATTACCGCGGCTGTGATCAAAGATGCCAGGCATGGTAATAATTTTCCAACCGGCTCCGCCCTGCTATAGACGTGTGCACATGCAGACACACACACACACACACACACACGCGTGCACACACACACACACACACACACACGCGCACGCGCACACACACACACACACGCTCACACGCACATACACATGCGCACACACACACACACACATGCACACACACGCTCACATGCACACACACACACACACACACGCACGCACGCACACACACACACACACACACATGCACACACACACACACGCACACACACACACGCGCACACACACACACATGCACACACGCTCACACACACACATGCATGCATGCACACACACAGGCACACGCACACACACACACAGAGGCACACACGCACGCACATGCACGCACGCACACACACATGCACGCACACACACAGAGCGGGACTGCCAGGGTTTGGATAGGAAATGATTTTTAAAAAAGTCTTAACCTAAAATATCCCAGCTTCTTTTATTTTATTAAATTCTTTACATATAACTAAGAAGAAACTATTATTTTGATTGCACCAGATCTTTTGCCAGCTTTATGCAGGAAAGGCAAAAAAAAGGCAGTTTTTAAAAAAATGATTCAGCAATGCATACACATGGTAAGAAAGCCACCTTCTGGACTGAACTCAACCACTCCGCCTGTTTTGTAGAAAGGGGCTCATGTATTCTGGGAGAAACATCCGTGCCAATGCCCCTTGGTCCTCTCACATGATGTGGCAGCAGTCAGAGCCAGCATGAGCACGGATTATGTAGTCTTAAGGCCCTGTTTCCCAGAGGCGTTGAGTCATTTTCGAAGGAATATCCTTCATTTTTAAATAACTTTACTTCCCCAGCAAAATCTCTGCTTGGTCAGTGGAAAGTATGGCATGGTCGTTGACTGTACAACCACACAATTCTCCCTTTCCTCCGTTCAGTGACGGGACTGCACTCACGTCAAGAAGTGGTGTCACATCAGGAAGTGATGTCACGTCAGGAAGTGTAGAAAAACACGCAGAACTGACTCCCCCATAGAGTTGCTCATTTTTCATTCCTCTTCATAAATGACTTCATCATCTGTGGAGACGAATGGCGCAGATTTACCACAGGGCAGCGAGACGTACGGGAGTCTCCCAACATGGGGTACAGTACGGCAGACGTCGATCGCGTCTCAGAGCTAGATAGAAAGTCAGAGAAATACCATTTCGCATAAACAGATAAAATCCTATGAATACATTATTTGCCAGAACGCATGGCCACCGTTTTAATCAGATACAGAAATGTGTGCGATCCAGCATCAGTTCGATGGGGGTGCCAGCCGAATCGTCACTCACTCTGCTGATTGGTTTCCCTTTGGCTGGCTCCCGACAGGCACTCCCTGATTTCCATTGGCACAAGATTAAATCTTTAAAATTCAGCGCACAGGTGCAGAGCTTACAAATGAATACAAGGCGTAGATTTTTCTTTTTCTTTTTTTACATTTTATTTATGTGGATTATACTATTAAATTATTATAAACCTTTAAAAAATGTATTTTATGCATTGCTTTGACAGCTGAACTTGAAATGCTTCGGGGAAGAAACATTTTGTTGTCTGCATATTCTATTGGGACCACTCAAGAAATAAAGCTTTAATTTAATTTAATTGTAAACTAATATGACATATAAAAATAATTAAGACAACACATTACTTGGCCCCTTGATAAAACCTCCCTCGTCTCAAATAAATGAAACTGCTTTGAGTAATTCCGCTTTGTGAAATGTTGCTTACTCAATTTCGTTTTAATGGCTTTTTAACTTTAAAAAAAAACAGATAATGATCCATGTGAAACAGGATACTACAGATTGCTAAACAGACATACAAAACTGAATAAATATATTCTGTATTACTTACTTACTTGTGTGGTGTTTCCCCAAGTAAAATGAAATCTACAGTCATTAGCTTGTGTGACATTTTTACCTGAGCACTCCTGTGTTGACATTTTCAAAACGGGAGGTTTTATGGAATGGTTTTTTTTGTTTCTTCAAAATTCTGACTCAGTGTTCTCAAACTTCTTTTCTCTCAATTACCAGTAGTGATTGTTTTATCATTGTTAGAATGCTCAATTAAGAACACTCTAATAACATTTTTGTAATCTTACACCTTATAAGGGTTAAAGTACTTATTTGATATGCAAGCAGGCTCATAGTGTTGAATCCCTGCTATTGATTTTAATATAGATATGCGTTAATGCGTTTAGAATGAATAACGACAGTTGTTTTGGAATTCGAAACATTTTGGTTTGAGGTTTACGATGTGTCCCCATTAATCGTTAAATTGAAGAGGCCGGAGTATAATAGCTGTCACATTATCTCTCAGCGTGGTCTTTCGCGTGCCCAACTGTGTGTGTGTGTGTGTGTGTGTGCGTGTGTGCATGCGCGTGTGTGCGTGTGTGCATGCGTTCGTATGTGTGTGTGTGCGTGCGTGCGTCTGTGTGTGTGTGTGTGTGCGTGTGTGTGTGTGTGTGTGTGTGTGTGTGTGCGTGTGTGTGTGATTCAGAGTCTCTAGTACCCATTATGGGAAACCTCTGGAGGTCAGCCAATCAAGCCTGGCCAATGCAGGCGCACAGTGATTGCTGCCTCATCACCTTTCCTGAGTACATTCTCACAGAGCAGGAAATCAAATCTCGGTGACAGCTCAGGCATTAGGAGAATTCAGTTTCAGTATTGCATGTGTGCTGTAGTATATCTGGAGCAGGAAAAGAAAATAAAAACTATAGCATGACTGGATGTTTGTAGTTCCCTGAACAACAGTAGAATTTAAATAATTGCAAGAGTAATTGCTTGTAGCTAGATTTTTGACTTATTTTGCACCAAATGTGATATCCCATCCTCAAAACACTGGATGCCCCTTTTACAGCTGATTGGGTAAAATTAAAGTATTTGAACTGTTCATCACCCGTCTGCTGCCATCTTTCAGGAATCAGCCTACACACTTTTTGAGATGTGTGCAAAGGTATAAATGAATAACTAAATGAATAAAATCTCATTACATCTTTGGTGTTAGCTTTAAATTGCAAGCTGGGACAGTTAGTATGCATTACGTAGCTTCAAATGACTGTTTTGCCCGCACTGTTGTAACTGCAGGCCAAACATACATATGAACTGAAAGGAGGAGTTTGGGTGGCGTTCCAGCCACTGAGGGGGATTTTCCCAGAAGTACTTTCAAGTAGTCAAGTGTGGGATTTACTGTACCTGGGGGATCATAACATCCAAGGGGAAAGAAGTGACTGACAACCTGGTCTCGTTCCAAACTCGTCATAAATTGATGCTTTGGCAGAAACCCTCGGCGTCACTATAGAGATGTAGAAGGAGGCCTTTGATGTCAATTCTGGAAGCCTTAGGTATCCCCATAGACTTCAGTAGAAATCCTCAGCATCTTTATGTTGAAGCCAAGGGTAGACATGTTACTTTAAATCGATGACAAGGGTAGAACGGAACAGTGTATCTTGCCAGATCTTAACATAACCAAAATTACAGCATAAAATAAATGATAAATGCTTTCATAAAATGGAACATTGTTTTTTTCGCATTTCACGATTCACAAACCCACTAATTAGGGGTGTCCACATACTTTTGGCCATGTGGTATACCATTCCCCCATCCCGTTTACCCTTGGTGTCGACATAAGGCTCTGAAGGGTTCCTAATGAAGTCTATGGGGATATCTTGAGCATCCAGAAATGACGCCAAAGGACTCCTGTTCAAGCACCAATTTATGACGGGTTTGGAACGAGCCCAGGTTGTCAGTCACGTCTCTGCCCCCAGGCGCATGATCCTTGGGGTACAGTAAATCCCACGCCTGGCTACTTGAAAGTATTCTGGGAAAATCCCCCTCAGTGCCTTGGAACAAGATACAGGTTGCAACTGTGGAGGCACAGGGGGGATGTTTCAGCCATTGCTGAAATTCGCCAAACTGTGGTTTTGAAGAAAAAGAAACGTTTAATCGTTAGTCAAAGCAAAGGACGAACGTTGTTCGAGACACAGCCTATGCACTTGCATGAGTGCATTGCACACAAGTGTGAATGTGAACGTCAAGCCATATGAATAAGCGCAGAATGTGTGTACAGCAAGCAAGGCTAATGCGCCCACTGCTGAAGCAGAGCAGGCAACCTATCTCCTTCTTCCAGATGGTAAGCCCCCCCCCTCTCCTACACCACCCCACCCCCCCAAACAGTGGGCTGAACCTACTGATAACTTGGCAGATCCTTAAACACTGACCCCTCTCCAACGCTGAGCTCCGGACAGCCGGAGGCGGCATTTTAATTTCTCAGAGGTGCCCGTAAACTGATATCAAACACGAAATTATGTATCTTCGGCATTTTGACCTCAAGCGGCACCTTAATGTTTAAACAGCTCGCTCCCATTGCTCACGTGCAATCCCTCTGATTTCAAATCATTTTGTGTTACCTCCAGCTGTGCAAGATGCAGCTCATACATAATCTGGATTCTGCACGGTAGATCAACTTCTTCATACGTTTGCTCAAATAAAACAAGCCTGTTATTGCGCTTAAAATGCAATTTGCAGATGCCCGCCGGTAACAGTGAGTGTTTTTCATTTTTTGCGACTTCTAACAACAGATTCTCAAAAACCATGCTTTATTATTTCAATGGGAATTAATCTCTTTTTAAGATAAATTAAGAATATGTACGGCGAGATCAACGCCATCTAAGCACTAAAGTGTGAAAGCATCTTTGAACTGTTATAAAACATATTATAATGCAAATGGGAAAATTAATAAAGCAATTACAATGCCCGCTGATCAGTGAGTGGGAATATTTGGTGTAAATAATGATTAAAAAGGCAAGGCAAGTAAATGACATCTAAATTAGAATTTAAAGCAGCAGAGTCAGGAGCCAGCCAGGCATTATCCACAAAAACAATCAATCAAGTTTTTTCATATTAACCGACAGCAGCTAAATAAATAAATATGAAAATAAATAAATGCACCTGTAATCTGAGGGATCTGATCCAACGCTGGAACCGCAGCCTGGGATGAAATCATCATCCGACGCTGCAATTTTCCTTGATTTATCGGAGTTATTGATTTCCTCATTTTATGATGGAGCTGACGTGACAGGGGAGACAGGAGATCAAAGACAAAAGTCATAAAAACGGCCATTTTGTTCCCTGCCCTGTTTACGTGTCCTCGGCTGGTAAAATAACAGGAACTACAGTAATATTGGAACTACAGTAATATTTTTACGCATACAGTCCCGTTTTACCTGCTACGTACACTGCAAGTCTACATATACCGATTTTCAAATGTCACAAAGTTGTTTGTGGTTTCTTTTTTCTTTGCTTTAATTTTGTATTTAAATTTACATTTTTTCATCAGTGATCACCGAGAGTTAACCAAAACTATAATAAATAAATAAATGAATAACAAAAAAAAAATCAATATGTGTTCATTTGTAAGCACCGCACGTGTGCTGTTTAAGAGTTCATCTTCGGCCAATGGAAATCAGGAGAGGCTCCTCAGGAGTCAATCAAAGGGAAACCAATCAACAGGGTGATGGATCGACAGGCATCTCAATCAAACTGAGACTGTAGAGGAGCAATATCATAAATTCCTATAAATGACGCGCCCCTTTTACATTACGTGTTTACCGTTTAGCAGATTATGTCATCCAGAGCGACCTACAGAAGTGCATACAAAAAAGGTGTAGGCAAAAGAGAGCGGGTGCCAAGTCATTGTCCGCAACCCATAATAGCCGTTAATACCTAAGCGCGTAAGTGCATAAAACTACTGCATAAAATGCAGTGCCCTGGTAGGTGCAATAGAGAGACTGAGAATGTAGTGCTTCCAGTCCCAAATGAGTTTGAGAATACTTTTATGTTTTTTTTTTTAGTGTAGCATATGCAGGACTCGTAATTTAAACAGGCGTACATTCAGTTTGCAGTAGAGGATAATTGGCCATCGGCCAATTTTCCTGATTTCAGGAGGGATGACTCCCTTTTCAGACAGCTTCCAAAAAGCTAATTTGCAGGGTTGTGGGGGGTGCTGGAGCCTATCCCAGCATCCATTGGGTGAGAGGCAGGAATACACCCTAGACAGGCCACCAATCTATCACAGGGCACACACAATATTCACTCACGCGCTCATACCTATGGGCAGTTTAGAGTCTCCAATCAGCCCACCTGCAGGTCTTTGGACGGTGGAAGGAAACCAGAGTACCCGGAGGAAAGGGGGTACTTGCAAACTCCACGCAGAATAGCCCAGGTTGGAATTTGAACCCAGGACCTTCTTGCTGAGAGGCGACGGTGACAATGAAAAAACCAGGGGGAATGGTCCAGGAATCAGGATGGAGGGCAGGATATAAAGCACAAGGCCGGCATCTTTTCAGAATCATTTATTCCAATGCTATTGCAGCACCGCTAGGCCCCCAGAAGTCTGCCGGCAGGTCTGTGGGGTTCTCTCTCATAGTCACTGACTGTTGAGCTCAATCCATAATCACTACACAGTTTGTGTACAGTTAGTATGATGGTCAGCAGTCACGAGTTTGGACTTCAATCTTTTTGGCTAACGGTTGAAATCTTGCATCTGGGGGTTTGTTGTTTGTTGTTGTTTTTCCTCCTTTTTGATAGATGATCCAACTGATGCCCTTCGCTCTGTTGTGTAACATCAAAAGGTCTTGTGTAGAAAGAAACGTGATGCAATCATCCAATATGGATGCGCTTGCAAGGAGGCACTTCCGTATTTGCACCCCATAGGAATAATCTCACCATATGTAGTTAATTACTTTAATTTTCACTGTATTACTGATTGTCACTCTCCCATGGCCAGTTTTAGTGTTATGTCTAACACCCTCATGTAACACTTGTATGGTGTTATATAGCCTTTTCCTGGAGTAATTGGTGTAAAAAAACATCTTTTTCAGGGTTATTACAGACAGCCTGAGTTGACACATTGACGGTTTGGCTTCAATTAACAAACTCCAGCCCTCTGCGTGTTCAAACATAAAAAAATATCTCTAAACGGGGGCACATTTTTCATTTATTTTTACAGGGAACATGCTGGAATTGATCAGTGCAGTTTAATATGTAGTTTAAAGGAAAATCCCAGTCGGAAATTATTATAATTTATCCACCGCTATATATTCCACTCAGACAAAGTGATGTTCATGGTCTGAATTAACAAAATTGTCCACTGCTTGTCTGCCAAAACACATTTGTTTATCTGTCTGTTCGAGTTAGCGTCTGTAGTTCAGGCCCGGAGGAAAATATTTTTTTAACAAGAAAGAAAATCCATCAAGCCACTGAATGCATTTCTGTAATTTATCATTAGAACTTCCTATTGCTCTTGTTTGGACTGCCAACAGGGGCATATTAGCAAATGATTGGCTCCGGTTCGTGCCCGTGATTGGTTTATACCCAGCGACCCGCCGCAGGCGGACTGCCAGCAGTCTTGACCCGTGGCACACCCGCTGACCCAAGGTGACCTTTGTATAACCGGGCGCGCTCGGGATCGAACGATCTGTGGAAACTTCGGCCTGTCAGACCCGAAGATGGGCTTTTCTGTTCAATCAGTGCCGTTGTTGATCCTTTCAGGACTGCCAATCGATAATAATATATTTCCTGTCAGGCCTGTCGCTTGACGATGAAGACTATTGAATCATTGCAGGGCTCAGCGGTCCAGCGGTAGGGGTGTCAGCCGTGAGGGCATCTGTTATGGCTTTATTGATTCTCTATACTTCACCTGCGGACCGCCCTCCAGTCAACAATTGTCAGAATTACCCGTAATTAAAATTAAATCCAGCGATTGCGCCTCCTGAGGAGATTAATTGTTCTGTGCAATGAGCGCTCTTGGGACAGCATTAATTTACTTGGAGGGGAATTTGTTGCTACGGCGAAAATGTATTGAGATAGCGGTATCGGCATTGTAATGGGGGGTATTAATATTAGCTCACAGTGGTGAAGTAACAATGATCTTAATAAGGTTTTTCTGTCTTAAAACGTCTGCTTCAAAGCTTTGTTGCATTCATCTCAGTATTTACACCACCCAGCAAAGGTGAGAGGTGATGTGGAAGAGGACAACAATTTTTGGCTCTGTAAAAAAGAGGGTGAATGGGCAGGATGAAACAGCCAGGTTATCTGGTGAAGAACCCCGGACAAATCCAGAGGAAAACCGAATTCATAAAAACCGCAGGGCTCATCATCATCATCGTCATCATTATCAACATCACCATCATCATCCTCATCACCATCACCATCACCATCACCATCACCATCATCATCATTCATCATCATCATCATCATCATCATCATCATCATGCTGTGCAGTGGAGCTGTCTTCGATGCCTCTCAGCAGCTGGTGGGGTGTCGCCATGGCTGCAGGAGTCATGGCAGCACAAACAGATTCTTTGGTTCTCTTTTTTCCTTTTTTTCTTTAATACCCAGCGCTAAGCCCTTAGCCTGTCCTCTGTGTCCTTTCCCACAGCGTGCGGCTACACGGCAAGGACACGGAACGCACAGAACGCGGCGCAGCTTCGCACTGCCATTCTGTAACGTAATGAGGACAGCCGAAGACGGCTGAGCCCCCTCCCTCCCTCCCTCCCTCCCTCTCTCCTCCGTGTACCTCGTCTCTCACTGGCTCGGCCCAGGGCGAGGTATCAGAGGGATGCCAGCAGTAATGGCGCTTTCAGGGTGTTGGACCTCTACAGGGTGCGTGTGGAGTAACGCAGGTAATAATAATAATAATAATAATAATAATAAAAACATCAACAACAATAATAATTATAATTATAATAATAAAAATAATACTAATAATAATAAATCAGAGAGAGAGAGAGATAGAGAGAGAGAGAGTAGATCAAGGAACAGAGCTATCTGTTCATGGCAAAAAAAATCTCTCAGGATCAAAGGTATTCAACATCAAAAAAAGTGCAGTTTTACCATGCTTGCAAGGTGAAAAATGAAATGTACAAGATGGAGAACTATAGCTAAAACAGCAGCAAAGACTTTGGCAACCTTTCAGGGAAATATGTAAAAACATTGTGCTTGTTAATTAACCATTAACTAATACATTATTAAACTGTTATAAATATTTTATTCCAGTGTTTGCCTTGAAGAATACATCGCAACAGGAACTGCAAAATAATAATGCGTTATATAGGTCAGCGATGAATGAACCTTCCAGTCATTCACTAGGAATGAGCAATATTCAGCTATAAATAGCAGGCTCTGCTGAACAGTCCCTGTAACACCGTTAATCATTGTTAATATATGAATCGTTAATTAATGTGATGTTTAAAGGCCGCTAAAAATTATTTGCTGTGCAAATTAGTTTCAGCCTGCAGACGGTAAAATATCCAGTGAAGAATGTTAAGGAATCTTACTTCTGGAAATTCTATTTGGCGATCTTCATCTGTGTAAATTAACAAATGGCCCTAGTGTGAAAGGAATGCTGCGTGACTTTTTAAAGTTGTCTTTACTGGAGCAACAGTAACATCCATTATCGGTAAAAGGATATCACCAATCCCCCACTACAAGGCCAGCATCAGGCCGGTTTATCCCACCCATTGGGACTCCACCAGCCAGTGGGGAAAACCTTTCGCAGCGAGCCAGGCAACAATTAAACAAACCAGCTCAGGTACCTGACAAGGTGAACATGTCACCAGGGGAACTGTCAGCGTTCACGCTCGCACGCAGAGCACCCCGGTTTCCACAACCGTCGCCCGAAATGACGGCGCGTCATCTAAAGCAAACGAGCTAAGCGAATGATTAATCGCCCCCGCGGAACGAGGGGAACTGAAATGGGAGATGCTCGCGTTGATAGAGGGGGTTTTGGTTAAGAGCCATCGATCGATTGTGTTCGGCGCGGCGCGGAGCGAGCCTTCTGATATGTGCGGACCTCTAAAAAATCAGAGGCGATAACATCGGCACCCGGGATCCTGCACATTAAAACAGGAACCGTGATCGATAAATCACCGCGCGTCCTGGACAAGCGGAGACAGCAGCCAGCTGGCCATACTAATTTAAAAATAAAAATAAAAAACGTCAGGACTACTGCACACTGCTCAGCCTCTGGAGATTAAAGAGAAAAAGACAAATACATTCCCATGAGGAAATCCTGCGCAGGCTTGACCAGGAAGGGTACAAAATAAATATTGTACATGCCAATTATGATTAAGGGGTACCGTCCTTCTCAGTGACAGAGATGCAGTGGGACTGTAAAATAAACTGGAGTGACCAGTGTGTCATGGAGAATATAAACCCTGCTATTCACACAGGCATCTCTAGGGGTTTTATATATTGTAGGAGTCGTCCCGTACACTTGAACCTGTGCCCCTTTCATATCCAAGCAAACAGATGATGTATCCGGGTTCATATTGCTGGTAAACTGCCCTGACAGGACACCCGAGATCAGGCCGAATCAGCTTTAACTGCCACGTTCCCGCCTAAAATATGGCCACAACTGGAGGTCAGAGGTCAGTCATCAAAACGAGACAAAAAAAAAAGAGTAAATAGAGGGGGAAACGATAGGGCTGGTGAGGCCTTCCTCAGCCGGTGGGAACACAGGAAAAGTCAGAATTTGCTATGTGCGTTATATAATTCCCACATTGATATTGACTCTGCCCCCCCCCGCCCTCCCCCCAAGTGTTTGATTAAAATTTCAAATATATGCAATGTTTGCAACCTCATGGATATGCATGGACACCCATGTGAATAAGCACACACACACACAAGTAATCACACACACAAATACACACAAACACGCACACACACACACACACACACACACACACGCACACACACACTCCCCCTGACACCCACACACACAGATAGGCGGGCACACAGCACACATAAAGACATGTTCCCCACCCTGCACAATAAACACGCACTTGCCATTGCTGCCTAATGAAGCTGTACAGAACTAAACAATTACTTTACTGAATTATAGTAATTAGTGAGACTGCATTACACACACACCTGGGCGTGTCGAAGTGTCCTTGAGCAAGACACCTAACCCCTAACCCCTAACTGCTCTGGCGAATGAGAGGCATCAATTGTAAAGCGCTTTGGATAAAAGCGCTATATAAATGCAGTCCATTTACCATTACACGTAAAAACACGTGTGCACACACACACACACCCACACACATACACACAGATTTTCTTTTAGCTGCCCCCCCCCCCCCCCCCTTCCAAGCTGTGGGTTCCCAGAATTCACCACTTTTCTTCGGACTAACAATTGCCTGAGGGGGGTTAGGCATTTAACCTGGCATATGCCAGTATTTCATTACATTACGGTTATAATTATGTCATGTGTTAAGATACTTTAACGAAAACATAACACATTTCAAGTAAACAAATGCTGCAAAGGTCTGCATGTTGGTGCTTCGTTAACATACCATTGATTCCATGAAATCCACAGTCAAATTCAACCTAATCAAATGATTCCTTCAAGGAAAACCAGAACCCAAAATGTAACCACCTTATGCGACCAGTCATGCCCCTGGTTAACTCAAGGAATTTACCAACATTAACTGAAAAGCAGTCAGAAAATTATATAGCAGTTCACATGATCGGCGTGTCAACTGTTCGCTTTGCACTGAATCCACGTGATTAGCCAAGAGCAGTGGGCAGGGAACGTTCGGACACGGCGAGTATTCCGTTGGCATTTGGAATTCCGTTGGAATGGAAGAGCGAGCTGTGCAGCTGGGTTCCGTTGACCTTTACCGCGTATCTGGCTTGTCACTGACTTAATGATTAAGTCGTGGACCCGAGGCT
This sequence comes from Anguilla anguilla, assembly GCF_013347855.1. Lineage (NCBI taxonomy): Eukaryota > Metazoa > Chordata > Actinopteri > Anguilliformes > Anguillidae > Anguilla > Anguilla anguilla. The sequence goes on from NC_049201.1 coordinate 5,756,123, forward strand.
CACAGGCTGGCTACAAACACGTTATCGGGTACTTCAAACACTCCATTAAACCGTGAGCAGAATCCAATTTGTTCACCTATGGAAAATGAACAATGAATAAAAATGTCAGTTTCGCACTTTTTTTTTCTTTTTTTTTTTTCTTACAACTCGGCCAGCTGAGTTTCTCTTGCTCGCGGACCGGATTTAAATTAAAGTGCTAGATTTTCAAATGATCGAACATGCGATTTAAGAAATGAGAATACATTTACTGCAGTGTGATGTTGTAATAATAGTAATAACATGGCCTTCCCTCATATTACACTGTGAAAATTAAAAACTATACTTAATAAATGAAGTGAGCCCTCTCAAAAATGGAATAAGTTATTACAACACTACTTAAAATAATATAAATGGCCTCAATTTTACAATTAAAGACCAGTGAAAGTTGCCATATTCAAATAATTTGAGGAAATTGATTTCCTCGAACCTCGAACTCGTGTAGGAAAACTATCTGTACATTTTGCATGTGCATGCATGTATGTGTGTGATTATGTGTGTATGAGTGTGTGTGTGTGTGTGTGTGTGTGTGCATGCATGTTCATGTGGGAGTGTGGGTGCATGCATGTGTATATGTGTGGGTGTGTGTGTGTGTGTGTGCGTGCGTGTGCATGGGCATGTGTGTGTACCTTGGAGAAGAATACCTGGCAGAATCCCACACAGCTCTTTCAGCCTTTCTCTCCTGACGCCTCTCCCGTTGCGCTGAACCTGGAGAGGAACCGCAGCCCGGAACCCCTCAGCCTGGCCGGTAGCCCATTGAATCCCCTAATCATTCTGTTATTGGGAACTGGCCATCAGCGCAATCCAGCACCCGCTGCAGGCAATCAGGGTCCCGACAGCCCTGCAATAATATGGCACCTGTCCCACACCGGGGGGGGAGGGGGGGGGGGGGGTCACAAAGACTCCCACCCACACCTGAGACTCACCAGCCTGGCTGTGGTTTCTAGAGATAGACCCAGAGGACGCACACCTGTAGCTGCCCTGAATTCCGACCCCACTCTTCCTCCCATTCTCCAGCCTTCGTGCTCGTGTTCTCTTCATTCCTCTTGCTAAATATACTGATTTGATTTTGACTGATTTTGTTAGGATCCCCATTAGCTGATGCCAAGTCATCAGCTATTCTTCCTGTGGTCGATATATATCACACACAAAAAAATCACATTAAAAAATCATATTTATGTATGAAGGAGAATTTGCCTGCATGTGTCCCAAAAAAAATAGTTTTTTTTTCAGGGGGAATCCAGCACAGCTGCCCAGCTGGACCGGCAACAACTGGGCAGAGAGAGCGGCTGAATGTTACTGAGAGATGGAGAGCGGGGCCTCCAGCTGAATGTTACTGAGAGATGGAGAACGGGGCCACCTGCTGAATAGTACTGAGAGATGGAGAGCGGGGCCACCTGCTGAACAGTACTGAGAGATGGAGAACGGGGCCTCCACGTTTAATTCCAGTATTCCGTCCGCCTCTGAGAACCAAAACCCATTTCCCTCGTCAGCTAAAGGGAGCCCAGGAGGGAGAGTGGCTCTGGTCGTTTGCAGCTGAGCAAAATGCTTAAAAACTGGTATCCACAAAGCACCGCTGCTCAGTTTAATACTGCAGTGCTTGATGAATACATCTCTGGATTAAGCAGCTTTAAATTGCAGTTATCCCAGCGTCCCATGCAGTGCCGTCTCCGCTGTGTTACAATGAAATCTCTCAGGAGAGAGGGTTGCTGTTTCACTAAATTAGCGAATGTATTGAATATTGATTCAACTCGTATTGAAACAGGTGTGACCACTTGAGCGCAAAGATGTTGAGAGAGTGTCCACTGTACAACATCTGAAATGGCCCTTAAAATACTGATGTCCATAACCTTGTAGGCATGAGGGGATTCAGCCTGATGACTAGCATACATCGTCCTGGGTTTTGGGCTGGGCTGGGCTGAGCTAGAATTACAATTAAACAGCTCGACCAGCAGACAGCCAAATGGCAGACCTCAGCTGGAAGAAGAAAAAAAAAAGGTGAAACAATTTTTTCCCCCTAGTCAATAATAAAAAACGGAACAAATGGCTCCCCTCCGCCAATAATGGAATCTTCTCCTTTCCGCACAGATAAATCAGCCGGCCAACATGCAAGCAATAAGGTAATACACCATCGTGGACAGGCCTATCATGGGGGCTCTGCGATGGGGGGGGGGGGGGGGGGCATCAATAACGCTGCCAAGATCCCATTATCACCGTGATGGAACGGGTCGCGGTCACACGCGGGGGGGGCCGGCGCGGTCGTGCGGAATCATCTGGACATCATCTCGCCCTCCTGGCGCCGCCTCCGCCTCGCGGCAGAAGGGTGGCCGGCATTCCCTCTCTCTAATACGGTACACAGTGCACACGTGCGAGTGCAGCCGAGGGCTTCTGGGGGATGTAGTTTGTTCGTTTATGAAATGAATGGCATTTGTCATTCACGGTGCGCCTCATAATAGAGCAACTGTAGCTCTTACGGGCTATTCACATGAGCCCCCTGTCTGCTGATTGGGATATTCAAACACCTGCTTTGTTCACATTACATTACATTTATTTGGCAGATGCCTTTATCCAAGGCGACATACAAATTAGTGCATACCGACGGTCACTGGAACTGTGAAGGAATATTTGAAGCAATGAAGAATGACGGTCATTGTTTATCAGTGTTCATCAGATGACTTCAGGGCACAGGGGAATATGGGGCAAGAGGGCTTTCCGAACGGCTGAAATATGGGACTTGTGGCAACCTTGAGACCGCGATTCCCACAAGCCCCATTCCAGAGCGGAACTCTCGCGGAAACAAGGACAGTGGCACACAGGCACGCACAGGTGTCATGCTGGAAGGTCAAAGGTTGAGATGAAACAAGAAATGAGGTGAAAATAAGGAAACAAAAGCAATGCTTTTTCCACTTTTTCTTTTATTTTCTTTTCTTTTTTTAAATCACCAGCTTGGAAATAAGTGGGATTCACATTCATCACATCTGTTTCAGCAGACTGCAGTTCCGCAGTTAGTTGGCAAGTCAACACTTGATGGATAAAACAATTTGGGCAGGAAAAAGTACATATTTTAAATTACCATAAAAGCCACATTCTGAGATTGGAACCGGCAATGTATTTTTTTTGGCCAAAGCAATAAACTTAATTTCATGAATTTAAAAGAAAATGCAAATCTTCTAAAGAGCAAGCAAATCTGTCCTTTGGGGATCCTTACAACGCCATGCCAAAACACACAATAAAGACGAGATTTAGTGCCAGTAAAATGGATATGGCTCTGTTTTATTGAACCAACTCAACAGTGGTTATATGTGGCACTGAAAGTCATTATAATCCTTTCAGTTCTCAGGCTCTCTGTATTGGCAGTCAGAATAAACGCCTTTATTTTTTAAATTACGAACTGACACAGGGAGGGTGGACGAGGGACCTCGGACCGCATCCCATCCATTCAGAGGTGATTTGCCGAGCCGCAGTCCTTCTCTCTGGGGTCCTCCGTCTCACAGCTGCTATATTAAACAGGCGTGTTGGGAGGACACACTCAGGTCAAAAAAGGCCCCGCTGTGTCCTGGGTTCAAGAATGAAGGATCAATCAAAGCAACAGCTGTCATCTACCCCAGACACACACACACACACACACACAGTCTACTCTGAAACGCTGCATCTGTTGCACTACATTTACACCATACTAAGAGGGGTATAATCATAGGGTATATATATATATATATATATATATATATATATATATAAGTGTGTGTGTGTGTGTATGTGAGAGAGAGAAAGAGAGAGACAAAGGCAGAGACAGAGGGAGAGAGGGAGAGAGAGAGAGAGAGAGAGAGAGAGAGATAGAGAGAGAGAGAGAGAGAGAGAGAGAGAGAGAGAGAGAGAAATCATATTCTACGCTGCGTGTGCCAGTTCCATAAGATTTTTTAAAAGATCTTCCAAAAGATTTATTATTACGGCTTAATAAGTGAAGTGCTAGTCGATTTTATTTAAGTGATGTTTCGCTGAGAAGCAAGTTTGAAGCACATTGGAAAGTGAGTGTTGTCATTTTGGGCCCAGAAATGGGCGGGGGAGAGGCAGAAAGGTACATTGCTTTATTGATTCCCCGCCACACTAAGGAGAGATAGCTGCTTCTGAGAAGTTCACATAGAAGACGGGCTGTCTCCTGCAAACTTCTGACTCCTGTCTAACTAGTATGGAATATGTCTGTCGGCATAAGAATCACGGTGCAATGCGTAGTCACTTTGAATGAGTTATTGTCCTGCAGCTGGTTATGGCTGATTCTATAAACTGGCTTACAGTGCAGTCATTTTGATGGTGTCACTGAATGACCACGGTGCATCCTGGGTAGTTTGTTGGTGTCACTGATTGACTGTATAGTACATGCAGCTAATTTACTATGATGGGACTTTGGCCAGACTTGTTGAAGGGCAGTTTTTGAGGTTTGAGGGATCGATTATCTCAATATATATATTTGGCTGATTCAACTATTCGGCTTCCTTGCCTAGGTTTATAGATATGGTGATCCTAAAGGTCTCAGCAGGAGAAAGGGTCACATTTTTAATAAGTATGACTTAATCCTTTTGATACTTTGATAGGGTACCTGTTCTGTGGCATGGCACGTTCTTACTGTTCTTAATTCCAGCAATTTGAGTCTTCTTTTTTTGATTTGCTCCAGTATGAGCAAAAAAATAATGAAATAAATAAACAAATTAATGCATTTTAGTGTTTAAATATTTTGGCCAGTGGCCAAATTCTTGTTGTTTTGGTTTAGTCTTGCTTGTAACTCAAGATTATAATTACAAATCATGGTTGTCTAAAACATGTACAATTTTTCATTGCCAAAACAGCTCCTGAACAAGAGAATGAGAGAACGAGAGACTCGAGAAATAAAATTAGATTTAGGCAAGAAGAAAATGTATCACGATAAATATTTAGCAGTTAGAAAAATAAATGAGGTCTTGTTTATGCATCATTTTTGTCTCTCTAGTTTTCCTGAAATGCAACTTCAAAGAAGCCTGAAAGATTAACTTCAGGGAAAATGCTGCTGAGAAGAAAAATGAAAATAAAAAGAAAAATGCGTTCTGTAAAATGAGATTGCTGGGAGACCCACATTACATCTTTTTTTATAGCTTACAGTGGGGTTTTACTAGTTTCTCAAGTACAACAATTGAGAAATATGACACAAGCATTTCAGTTTAAAGTTTGAACCGGCTCGTTTATTTCCGGATAAAGATAGCATGCATTCCCGAGTTCAAAATGGCATGTTTCATACCTAGCGGTGTTTGTAATATTACCACGAGAGGTCTGTTGTCATTTGTGTGGAAAAAAAAAACAAAACAAAAAAGGCAATAAAATCCAGGTAAATAAACCTATCAAGCATAAATTCTTTAGTACGGGCCATGTTTCCAAAACAAATATATTTGTTAGATGTAGATAAATACCATGTTGCATATTCATAGAGAATTAGTATCCTGTACAGTTACCTTGGAAACGGAATGACATACTTGATTAGGTACCAATGCATATTGTTTTCTGCTCGTGTGGGTTATGTGAATAACCACCCCTCCAACCCACTGGGCATATTATTCTGTCTTTTCAGCGCTACCTCTTTTGTCAAACCTGATATCATTCAGGGTTTTTTTCCATCATGTTGTCTTCTGTGCTGAAAGAACGCTTTACCAAATGCTTTACCGTGTTCTCTCTCTGTATGTACAGGTCTGTGTATGCATTGATACGCACTGTGAAGGCACCTTGGGTGTGAGAGAAGCACCGTACAAATGAAAGTTACACAGACGGGGAATTTTGTAGTTGACAGGCCTCATCACACATCTACCCCCCCCCCCCCCCCCAAACCAACCCACCCCCCACCCCCACACGCCCACACCCATTGGTGAAAATGTTGATACTTTCATGCGGCACGAAAATCTTTCATTTCGCAGCTGCAGTGCTAGATTTCTGTATGCAGATGGAAAATCGGCTTCAGGATTTGACATGATGTCATAGTTTAGCCATTAGGCGCGTTTCTCATCCTAGCAAAAAAGTCTCAAAATTGGAGAAGGGGGGTGTGGTTTTGCCAGAATCTCTTATGTCTTGCAATCCTCTCCACAGGGTGGTACCCACAGGCAGTCGGACACATGGGTTATCAGACTTTTTGTTTTTCAAATCGTGTGACATTGGCATGCTTTACTAGTTTGTTTGTTTTTCAAACAATGGCTGTGTTTACCCTTACCATTCATCAGCAAACTGAACGGCCTTGTTTTTGTACTGTCTCTTGTACCAGTGTGATACCATTCACTGATCTCTCCGTGTAACACAATGCGTCTTTCCAAATGATTTACCAGCTACCAGGAATGAAAACAGCACAAAACAAAGGGCATCGGACCAACGTGTTTCTGCTGCTTATGTAATTGGCCAGTTAGGCTTTTCTATATTTATTTTATAACTCCAGGCTTTGGAGTGTTGACATGCGTTGCTATAGAAACAGAAAAAGGGACCTCTGTGTAATCCCTTTGCTATTTATGGGAAGCTTGGACAGAATATTTCATATACGCATCTGGAGTTTTAAATGATCTTTTTTCCCATTTGAGGGAAGGAAACCTCTGACAGATTCAACAAAATGTTTCTGGTCTTTTTCGCTTTTTTTCCCCCCCTTTTTTCATTTGTTGAAGAGACTTTCCAATCTTTCTCCAGTGCCCATCAATAGCGTTTCTGCCGCTGTGAGAGAAATTGGCGCTTGCCTGCTGCCTAATTTTTCTATTTTGGAATGATGTGGTGCTTCAACACCTGCTTCTGATTCTCACCCATAAATCGTGAAGTGGTTGAAACTAAAACCAAAGATAGCCTTTCATCTGAAGTCTCCGTCAGTCTCTGAAGGAGGTGATGAGTTTTTCAGAGATATGCTGCTGGGTTTAGTCTGTTTCATGATATCACCATCTGGAATTGCTTCTCAATATCCAAGGCAGTTTTTTTTTTTGAGTTTCACATAATCCAATAAAAAAAGTAATAGCACTGTCACTAGAGTACCTGCCATGTGTCTAGTTGTGTCAGTGGTCCTTGGTCATGTTAAAGGTGGTTAGAGCATATACTAAGCATCCATCAAGCAGAGCGTTTTCTTGTATTTAAGCAGGGTTTATGGGTTATCCTGAAGGCTGGTGTCCACCTGGTCCCCACCAGTAACAGTCTGACTGTCTGTCACCACTGGTTCACAGCCCAGCATTCTCACACCAGTCATCACTATTGAGTACAAACTCTGCAGCAACGTGGGTTTAATTCTGCCGTGAGGCTCTTTGCTACAAGGCTTCCATCATGTGAAGTCACTCCTGAATTACAGGCGGCTTCAGTCTCAGGTTTTACTCGCTGTCAGGCACTGGCTGGTCACTACGAGCCCCCGAGCAATTTGTCAATGTGAGCACATGTTGGGGGGGGGGGGGGGATTTGTGCGTGGGGAATGAAGTGGGATTTCTCTCTCTCTCTCTCTTTCTCTCACTCTCTTTCTTTCTCTCTCTCTCTCTCTGTCTCTCTACTCATTATATCAGCATTATATTCAGTCATTTTCACCTTGCTACACTCCCCCCCAACCCCCACCCACACACCCAACCTCCCAATTTGAACCCCCCAACCCACAAAGAACAGAACATACATTATCCACTTTAACCGGGGGCGGGGGGGGATTTGTCAACCACCAAACATCTCAAATGTGCTGTTGCACACCATTTCAAAGCCCACCAACCCCCACCCCATCTCCCTCTTCCCCCTTCACTCCATCCCCCCCTCCCCACCCCACCACCCTCCCCACCCCCGCACCCTAAACCTTGCCGGTGCTTCATCTCTCCCTCGGCTTCCCCTGACTCGGTGGAGAGAGAGAGAGAGAGAGAGAGAGAGAGAGAGAGAGGAATCGCTCCACCGGTCCCCACAGACTCGTTTCCACCGGCCCTTCCACACGGCCTCTCCTGCCCCCGGGGAGCACAGCCCGGGATGGAATATGTTTAAGCCTTAATTGGGCTGTTTGCTGTGAAGGATGCCGGCCTCTCTCACACCGCCGGTGTGGTGGCCTACATTCTGCTCTTTGATCTCAGTTTACCCTCCTCCCTCGGTACTTGTTGACTTCGGGATTTCAGCAGGCAGCTGGAGTCAACAACTCTGAGAGCCACCCACTGAAAACTCACTCTCTATTTCACTCACTCACTCATTCACTAACCCATTCACACGCTCACTCACTCACTCACTCACTCACTCACTCACTCACTCACTCGCTCACTCACTCATTCACGAACCCATTCACTCACTCATTCATTCACACACACACTCACTCTCTAACTCATTCTCACACTCACTCTCTAACTCACTCACTCAGCCACTCACTCACTCACTCACTCACTCTCTAACTCACTCGCAGCCTCACTCATTCACACTCACTCACTCATTCACTAACCCATTCACTCACTCACTCATTCACTAACCCATTCACTCTCTAACTCATTCACACACTCACTCTCTAACTCACTCACTCACTCAGACACTCACTCACTCACTCACTCACTCTCTAACTCACTCGCAGCCTCACTCACTCACACACACTCACTCATTCACTCACTCACTCACTCAATCAGTTACTCGCTCAGTCCCTCACTTGCATGTATGCGTGTGCATGCACATAAACTCTCATTGATTCCAATGTGTCACATATCCCAGAGTGTTCGCTTGTTTTCAGTATAATAGCTAGAATCCAAAGACTAGACAAAATGAATAAGAAAAAGTGTATGTATCTTTAGAGAAAGCAAATGCCTTAAATAATGCCATTGTGTGTTTTAGTTTTAGTAGTAAGCCTTCCAGGGCCAAAAAATGTATAATTTAGAAGAAAAAAAATTGTAACTGAGAAAAAAAATGACACAATGGATACTGAATGTCACCATATAAATGTGTTTTGTTTTTCCCCCACGATGACATAAACTGCATTTACAGAAAGGGAAAGTGATTCTATTAGAAGAAAACAGGAATTTTATAGACTCTGGCACTGTATCAAGGTTGGTCCAACTGAGGGAAAAATACATATTGAGACTGTATCTAGATATTTAGAGTCATCCCTGAGGTCTTTTTTAAGTACATGAATTTGCAGTGACTTCCAGCATTTGCTACAGTACATTGTATAATTAGCCAACAGGCTTCAGTTAAATTAATTACGTTCAGTTAACATATGACTGTGAAGTGCTGCATTATTGCAAATATTGAAAATTAATTAATTTAATGAACGGGACCAAAGATTTTGTGTAGAGCCAATCTTGTTCCAGCACAATTAAAGGGGCGCAAACAACGAAATGTATCTCATAGTGCACCTGGTTCCCCTCAGTATGCACTTTTGAAATGAAGGATGAGGTCGCAATTAAAGACAATCTTCCCCTCTTCACTTTGAACTGAGAAGTGTCCAATGACTGGCTCATTAATATTCTGGCTTGGAATCCAACTGAAAGCTAAATAATTTCCACCAGTTTCTCTTGTGCTCACAGTGATCGCGTTTTTGTATTTCTACACGCATTACACCGACCGGTGCTGGAAGACTGAATCAAAGGAAATGGGCAGTTTTAGTGTGATTCGCATTGGCCATTTGATCATTTGATGTACTGCAATACCATGCAATGTCACTTCAAAAGCATATTCTATTACGGCGTATTTTATGCACACTCACTCCCGGACCCGAAAGACCTGTGTTTCGCCTGGTATTCCTTTTATGAATTATGTTGCTAATGAAACCAAGGTGGGCGGCAATGTGGGTCTTTGTTGTTATTACAGCACGTATCAAATTTATCAAATTCCTTAATTTCCAAATTATCATGTAATTGAGTCATAGGGGACAGAAATTATTTAATCACTTGCAAAAATGAGACCCTTGCTTGTTGTAATCAAGCAAGAGCAAGGTTTGCTGATATTGTACATTGGTCATAAGCAAAAAGTTCATATTTTAGCTCATTAGATTTGATTTTTTGTAGTGCAAGTCTTTTAATCTGCCGACTTCTCAATCAGCTATGAACACCAGCACTTTTCTCAATCAGTGAAAAAAAAGAAAGCTTTCAAATAAACTTGGTTACAGCAACACTCTCAGCCTAACCAGAAACTGGGGCATACAAGAACTGAACTGGATAATTACCTGAGCGCAGTTAGCAGCATTACTGCAAAACACACACACACACTACACAGACATACACAGAGACACACACACACACAAATAACACTTCCACCTGTCATGATGTTAAAATGAATGAGAACAAAATTTACCACAGAACTGGTATAATAATAAAAAAATAATAATAAAAAAACTGTTTCCTACTTCACAAAACCATCTTGTCTCCATGCAGGTGCATGCTTCCTGACCAGATGTCAGCTCAATGCTGTGCTTCTATAACAAAGCCAATCCACTAAATTGGTCCTTTGTTATACAAGAGTGCAAACTTCATGTTAACCTTCCCCATCCCCCACCCCCTTGACCTTGTCACAGGAAGCTCTATATAGTTATGTAATATATTTTGGTTCTGGGAGAATATATAATCAAACTGACCACTATTCATGGGTTTGGGAGATGGGCATTTGATCAGAAATGACAGATACTGGGCAAACTATGTGGCCTGTTGACCTCAGTCTGGTACTCGAAAAATCTTCCATTAGCCCACAGAATTTCCACAGTTGGAAGTCTATAAGGGATCACACAGGATCGATCTAAGATTCCTTTGGTGTGGATGGGGTTTGGGTGCAGTTCTGATTGAACAGGTTCACAGTGCGTTTCTGGCAGGCATTAGAACTGGTGGACTGGGCTCCATATTTTTGTGCTGAAGGAAATAAGGGAATTTTGGCCTTAGTTATATTTGCACAATATAGCAGCCAGTTTTTGGGATGTGATTGAGGGCATGATGTACGTGTTTGTTTTATGGGGTGCCTGTTATCAGGGTACTTGGGGAAGAGTTTGAAGACTGCCGGCAGAAGGTTGCTTTATAGGTGGAAATAAGGTTTTATTGCCGAGAGAGTGCCATAAATTTGGAAAGTTAATGCATTAGCTGATTGGAGAGCTTTTGGGTGGAGGATTCAAGAGGAGTGCCTCCAGTTTATTGTGTTATTATCCGTCATTGTAGAGTCGAGGTTTGAGTTCAAGGGCGTCTTTTTTTTTTTTTTGGTTATAGTCAAAACTGGGAGGCAGTGAAGGTGACAGTGGTGGTGGCCTGTGGAAGCTGTTTTTGTTTATGAGATATCAGCAGTAGAATTGTGGGTAATTTTGAGTTTGACAGAATTTGATAGACTACACGGGGGCGATATTGCCAAAGTTTCAGATTGCCATGAGGTCGTAAAGTACACACTGACAGAGGCCTGGGCTCTGGTGGTTTACCAGGTCCTCGTTGTCTTCTTTCTGAAAGCTTTGTTGGAATTCAGGCCCTATTGTTCTTCATTTCTTCACTTTCATTTGGATTTTATTTACGGATATATTTGGACAGTGACATTTGTTGTTTTTGCTCTGTACTTTGCACAGACTGTCACCTTAAATATCTGGGTATTTACCTCCACATTGGGTGATCCATGTAAGAAGTACAGCCGTTTTTATGCATAGAAGTTGCCCTATATATGAACAATAAAAGCGAACAACTGTCTAGGGAATGTATAGGTGTATAGACACACATTTGGACACGCTCACCCAGTTGTTCACAGTTGTACATGTCCGTTCTATAACACCACGGCAACACGCTTTCCGCTACCCTTAATGAGCTTCATGTGAACAGCCCCACGCTCTCTTTAAGCTTGACCTCATATGGGGCACATGCGTATCTCCGAGCAAAACTCCTAACCCTGAAACCATAACTCCTCTGAAAAGCGTAGTCCCCAGAGTCCCCAAGGTACAGACCACACTCTACGCCTTCATAAGCATGACCGTTCAGCCATAAAAGTTACAACTTTCCCAACATTCAGAACTTTATGGACCTAAATGGACTCTTCCGGAAAGACTCGTATTAATTAATGTCGTGTGAGACCTTGAACATGGCTGTGCGCAGTGGTGCAAATGAAAAGAAATTCGTGAGATCTGAAGCTAAATGCTAAAACAAGTGTTCCAGTGTGGGTACTCACAATACCCTCCTTACTTTTGAAGAGATCACTTGGGGACGTGTACCGAACTTAATAAAATGATCTGTAGACAAACACAATGATAGTGAAATAAACTGAAAACAATAATGAATAAATAATTCATCATTGACTAAAATAACTGCTTGTTATTAAATACCTAGCCCAAAGAGTAGGATACACATGTGATTCAAAACCTCTACCTTGTGTCTACACGACAGGCTCTCTGTCCATTTCATAGACGTTAAAATAATAAAAATGTTACAATGTTAAAATGCTATTTTTTTATGTATTGAACAACAACAACTATACCAAATCCTTACTTCTTAAATGGCTCTATACATATAGCCTCCACAACCAGGGTAGAAGTATGTACAGAGTCCAACAAACTAGCACATGGTCATGTACAGCAGTTACCTTCGGTTGATGTCAGATAATAGCCAGCCATCAGCTAGCCAATGCTCCTTGCGCTATGATGTGGTGCTTACTCGGCAAGTTATCTTCCTCCTTCTATTAAATTATTGACTCAAGCAAGCAAACAGAACCAAAATCGTTTTTATTTCTCTCCCTTAGTGGCATAAATATGCTCGCTATTACGATTCATGATACCGATACTTTCTGAAACATAATTAACGTATTGCTATCCATAATGAGGCGGCACCTGCTAACCGCAAACGCCCTGCCTGAAGGCTTCGACATAAAAGTGAAAAATTACTTTCTCGGCTTCTCAGACTGAGCTGACGACTTGGCTGCCGTCCCAGCGGTGTGGTAACCGACAGGAACGTCGCAGACGTTCAAACGGAAAAGCATCTACGCCGAACCTGGGGAGCGATTCCGAGTCTTTCTGCACGTGTAGATCCTTGTTCCTTTGATCTCTGCGTTCAGTGTAGGTAAAAATCCAAATCTGAGCCCCCCCTGGCAGCTCTAATGACAGTTTTACATTCAGCCTGGAGGAGCTGATTAATACTTGATTGCAAGCCATCTCCAGGGAGGCGACAGTGGAACGCATGCATTCACTCATATGGAGGCGCACATGCACATGCACACGCACTCACACACACACGCACTCACACACACACACACACGCACTCACACACGCACTCACACACAAACACACACACGCACTCACACACGCACTCACACACGCACTCACACACGCACTCACACACGCACACAGGCACACACGCACACAAGCACACACATACACACACACACAGACACACACACAGACACAAACACACATGCACATGCACTCACACACGCACACACACAAACATACACACACACACACATACACACTCACACAGGCACACACTCACACAAGCACACACATACACACTCACACAGGCACACACACAGACACAAACACATGCACGCACACACATACACACTCACACAGGCACACACACACACACACACACATACACACGCACACACACACAAACGCAGAGAAACACACACACAAGCACACGCGCACACCTACTCACTCGAACACACGCCCGCGCACACGCACACGCACATGCGTGCGTACGAACGCATCATTTGTCTGGTCGCTACCTGATCGGGGAACGAGGGTCTGTTTTAAACGCCTGATCAGCGGCGGAGACGCAGCGGCGCGGTCGTCGGGCGCAGACGTCGCGTTCTGAGACAACGACGAGCGACACGGCGAGCTTCCGCTCCAGCGCCGCGGAATGAAAGAGACGAGCAAGAGCCGGCGTTCGGCACGGAATGGAGGCCTTCCGTTCCGCAATAAATGCGAGGTGTGAGAAGCAGGAGTGCGTCAGTGTTGGGGGGGGGGGGGCGGTTTGCATTTTTCATCAAAACAAAAGTTTTTTGCAAAGCCCCCCAAAACTTTCTTTATGTAAAAACGTATAAATATCTTTCACGGATTTACCCTCGAGCTTCCTCAAATTTGAGTCGAGTGGGGAAAACTTTTCGATGCAAATGCAGCTCTAATTGATTGACGCGTCCTCTGTTTGTTCTGAAAATCAATTTTTCGGAAAAAAAAGGGGTAATGTAATAAGAGTGGCTGCTGTTTTCCGAGCCACAGTGTTCTCTGAGTGGTTTAAGCCTAAGTGACAGTCTGCACCACTGTTTTCCAGTCAGACAAATTGACAACTGACATTCAGCGTTTTCCTTTATCTGTGTTAGCTCTCAGCAGGAGCTTGGTAAGGACAGGAAGGCAGTCATCCCTCATGCACGTACGTGCACACACACACACACACACTCGCTCACACACACCTGCACACAGGCATGCACTCATGCACGCGTGAACACATGTGTACACACACACACACTCACGCACACATATACACGCATACACACAGGCACAAACACACACGCATACACACACACACACACACGCACACACACACGCATACACACACTCACACACACGCACACACACGCACGCACTCACAGACACGCCTACTCACACTCTCACACACACACGCACACACACACACTAACACACACGCACACATACACACTCACACACACACGCACACATACACACGCATACACACACACCCGCTCACAGACACACACAAATGCACACACATACACACACCCGCATGCAGGCAGGCACACATGCACCCATGCACACACACACACACACACACTCACACACACACACACAGGAGCCAGTCCAGCGAGCCCTGGGCCCAGGCAGTGGGCCTGTGGAGTCGCTGCGGAGCCTGTTTTGCTGCTCTGTGACAGCCGGAGAGATCCGGATGAGGAGGGAGCGTTTCATTATTGATGTGCCAGGACGGAGGCGCCGTAAGTGGCGCGCTTTATTGCTCATTACCGGTGTCCGGGGCTGTCAGCAGGAGCCCGGAATCAAGTGCGTTTGAAGGCCGCGAGGGACTTCCTCCGCTACCTGCTGACGTGGCCGACAGCTTCCTCCTCACACACACAGCATCCAGAGGACCCCCATTCCACCCGGGGGCGACATAGCTCAGGCGGTAAGAGCGTTTGTCTGGCAGTCGAAGGGTTGCCGGATCGATCCCCCGCCCTGGGCGTGTCGAAGTGTCCCTGAGCAAGACACCTAACCCCTAATTGCTCCCAACGAGCTAATCGGTACCTTGCATGGCAGCCTTTCACCATTGGTGTGTGAGTGTGTGTGTGTGTGAATGGGTGAAATGAGAGGCATCAATTGTAAAGTGCTTTGGATAAAAGCGCTATATAAATGCAGTCCATTTACCATTTACCATTCACCCTGCGTACCCGCTAACGCTCCAGCTTCCTCTCTTTCACGCAGCGTCCAGAAGCACAGCCCCATTCCACCCTGCTTACCGCTAAGGCACGCCTTTTCTTTATTTTCTCTAAGTGCTGTTAGTGCTTCGATTTCTAATCGAACTCCCGTGTCACTGGTTGTCCAGAACAGAGTGCTGTGTGTTTTGGTCATATGGATGACAGGCAGAAAAAAATTAACTGCCTTCACCTTTACAACATTTAGCCGATGCCTCTCTCCGGAGCACCTTCACAGTATCGATTTAGACAGCTGAATATACACCGGAGCGATGGTGCCTGGGAATTAGACCTGCGATCTCTGACCTACGAGCCCTCTTCCCGGACCACTGCGATGCAGAGAAGCAGGCTGGGAGGTAAAGAAACGGGTCAGAGTCATGCCACAGCCTATTGCCCGCCTCCACAAAGGGAGCCTACAGCCCCCGAAGCAAAGAACCGCCCACAGAGCAGCAGCCCAGAATCAGGAGCAGAGAGGACGCCGCTGTAAACACAGGCCTATGGTTGCCATGTCAACCCCGGAATCTGACGCAAAAACAACAACAACAACAAAAAAAAAAAGCGGTCAATCGATGACCTTCTTATGGTCAACATCAACCCTGTAATTGGTTGGTGGCCAATCAATTACAGCGTTATTACATTTCAGAGATTTACTTATTGGAACATTATTAAATTTGTTCTCAAACAATATTCAATGAAAAAATTAAATATATTTAATTGGTATATACATATATATATATATATATATATATATGACGCATATGATTGCATTCATCTGTGCTGTAACTTCAAACAATGAGTGAAAAAGTAACCTCCATCACCTAGGAGATTAATCCTTTTCAAATTTACAATTTCATTTAATAAGTGTCAGCTTATGATTACTGTTTCGTCAAGGTTTTTTGTTTGTGGTTGGCTTTGTAAGGGATTCAGCTGGCATTAATCTCACAAGAAATATGAAGTGATTAGCAATCTTTGTTACCAGAAAGGATATATCTGTGCAAATGCTCCTATTCCTATTGATTCCCATAGACAAGCAGCCATTTGCAATCAGAATCAGCCCCCCGACCGTAACTGAGAAAACAGGACTTTGGATATCTTTGCTGAAAAGGCTAGAATGAATTTAAATTAGCAGCAGTTAGAGCTGTCAGACACCAAATCTCCTGCTGGGGCGGATAACAATTAATGTTTTATAAGACCAAACACACGGTTGCAAGATTTTGATGAGAGGTCCTAGCGCCTAGGCAATTAAAGGAAATGATAAACAAATCTAATCAAATCAAAATAAATAAATAAAAATGGAGCCTGCACATTTGCTTCTCGCCTGTGCATAAACAGGAAGTGCCTGAACAGGAAGTACGTACATGGATACATTTTCCATACAGGAGATTGCTATGTCTGCTACCACCTGTGTGGGCATAGAAGCCATAAAATGTCTACCTGTGCTCCGGTTTGCGGTGTGCTCTCGGCCCCCTCAACTCAATAAAAACTCTCCGCACATTATCACTCTGAGAAGCACCTCATTTGCATGACATCTGCATACATCACAGTGACTCATGCATATTCATGCTATGCAAATTAGCTCGCTTTTTATGTCGAAAAGGTGAACGTTGCACCTGAACCTCAACCTCCCTTTTATGGCCAGGGTCCTGATTCGTCAAGGTCGCGAGCCTCAAAAAGATGCTTATGCGCAGGAGAAAAGGCAACGTTTCAAAAAAAGAAAAGAAAAGTTATTCATTTATTTTTGTACAAAAAATGGGTAGTAATCTTTATTTATTAAATTATTCATTTTCACATCAACACCCCCCCCCCCCACGGTTATGCAAACCTACTAATTGGTTGGAACAAACATCCTCATGTGTGCTTATTAATAAATCACATGTGTGTAAGCAGCTAATTCCTCATCTGCAGAGATGAAATACCCAGTCGTGCCAGCGCATCCCTGTGATCCTGATTATTCAGCAAGGGTCATCCGTGTTCATGTTTGTAGATAAACACACAGTCAAAACACACAATCGCACGGCGATATGAATTCCAGTTCAAAAAGAACCGCTAGACCGCGTAAGATTGATGCCTTAATCTGTGTGTGGTGACACGAAAGCAAATGATTCCATTAGCTTCGGTGAATCCATTTAAGCCCAGTAAAATTCTCTTTTAACGTTTCCATCGAATAAACGCGGGTCATTACGATCCAAATGATCTTTTTTTTTTTTTTTTTTTTTTTTTGCGGTTTAGGATATATCTACAAATCTAAGCATCATCAAACTTAAGCACAACAGTGGACAAATATAGCAGCACGCTCCATCACCCCGAATAAGTGTCTTTTGTTTTGTTTTTTCTTATTCCTTTTTTTTCTGAAAACTGGCTCTCCCTCACAATAAATTTCAAAAGCCGTTGCCCGTGTTCCATTCCCTTACCTGTGGCTGCCCAGGTGAGAACCTCTCTCTCTCGTGCTTCACCATCAGCTCATTCCAGCACGCCTGGAGGTAACTCTGACCTCTGCACCGTCGCTGCCGGGTAGAAAATAACTCCCCGTCGAAGACCAACACAGATCAGGCGCTGCTCTTCCCACACGGCACAAAGAGCTTTTGATCATTGGCTGTCAGTTGTGCCTGGCACTGTTGAGGGAACAATTTTGTAACGTTCAAAATGCATTTGGGGTTTTATTGGTGTGTGTCTGCCACCTTGTTCCTGGGAAGCCACTGGTTCTGCTGGTTTACATGGCCGCTCAGCACCTGAAAGATTATTTAAAGAGCTTGTTCTCGCAGTCAACTGACCTCATCTGGTTTCCGAACAGACATCTGATTTTTAATTAGAGCCCCCCCCCTCCCCGCATTCAAACTGTTAGTAGTGCACATTTTTTAGCTCACATCAACTTTAAATAGATCCACTTATTACTCTGGGTTTGTTGATTTGATAATTGTTTTGCTTACTAATGTGTCATAAGATAAGTGCTCTCGTTGCATTTCTAACAAATTAAAATCCTCCATTGTCTTGAAAGCATACCGCAAATTGGAGTCCCGATCATCCGCTATTTAAAATACTCCTTAATTATCCATTTTTTAATAAGTAAATCATAATTAACTGGCAGTAATACAATTATCTAGTTTTTTTAACAGCATCAGTAGATCATTCAAATAAAGTAAAAGCAGCGGTTTTACAGCAGCGCGGAATAGCAATGTCAAAAAGCACATCTGTTTATAATAACAACGCTTCCCTGCTCTGTAGCGTCGGGTGAGCTGATGTACCAGTCATGCTGTAAACAGTCTTACTGTGAGCAAATTCCCTGCAAAAGAACACACACACACACACACACACGCACACACACACAGAAAAAAGGTATGAAAAATTACCTATATAAAGCTACAAATGCTTGTCTCTAGGGTGGCCCCCGATGGGTGCATTAAATTGCACCCCCTAGCCAGCAGTGCAGAATTCATTTTTCCTTTTTTTTTTGCATAATTCTTTATGACTTAATGTTAATGTTGGTTTTTTCCTTGTAGCAACTCATACATGCAGTAACTGTGTATAATATAATGTAATAATAGTAATATTGTTGTGATAACATTTTGAATGCATAACCTTACGTCCGTTGAGCACATAATGCAATAACTTGTTTTTTTGTAGAGCACAAGTGGTCAGTCGTAGACCTGGACAGCTATGAGACTGAAGAACTTTTTTGTTTGTAACATAAAGTCATTACGTTAAATGGTCATTTATTTGTTCATTCGTAACATATTTCACCTTTGTATCAATGACGACTTTGTGGTTTGGACATTTCATCCAGCTGAGTCTATTCTGAGTGCAGCACCCCTGGGGCAGCGTAAGGTGGAAAACATAGTTCTTTTGCAATAAATCACTCAGAAACATTTACCCTGTGTGAGTGGATTTCCTTCTTTTTCCTGCTGCTTGAATTATTTTGTGACCCTGCGCTTGCTCCGCTGGACATGCACACAGTTTTTCCCCTTTTCTCTAAAATGTGAACCGCTTCTCCATAACCGTTCTTCAGCCACGGTTAGCTGCACCCAAGTAATTTGCGGTAGTTTACGCTTGGCCCCTGCACTTCTGCATCCTTCAGAGTGTTAAGGCTCTCTGCTGTGCCTGGACGAGAAAGCTTTGTCCACATCCATAAGCGGCCATTCTCTCAGGGAGCGGAAATATGCGTAGAGTGATATTATGAGGGAACACCGTCAGCAATATAAATCCAAACCGTACCAAAGCTTTGGCTGTTGGCTGAGGTGTCTGAAATGCAACAGTAACCACCTGGATTTTTAAAATTGATTTTATTTTATTTTTATTTTGTATAAATTTGGTTCCAAATGTGGGGCTGAGCGTGACCAATTCTCATACTAGTTTGGAGTAGCCAACTATCTACAACCGCAGCCGCGTTTATGCGCGAAAACCGCCAATCTTGGAGAGTGTAGACATCCGCGGTTCTCTTCCGAAGCATGTGATGTCACCGGTCTGCTTCTTTTCACACTGTAGACCGCATCTAAGCTGACCTGCGGTCCACGGGTGTCAGAACAACTAGCGGGGGGGTTGCTTGGGCGATGAAACATGGATCCCACACCGACTGAACCCTCCCGTACCCTCCCAGACCCTGCGCTATGTAATTGGCAATTGTGTGTTATCCTATGGAGCTGCTGGCCACAGTCAGCACTGGCACGGTCTTGGATTCGACCCCCAGACCATGGGGCTCTACCGTACCCCACAGCTTGGTGCTTTAACCGAATGTGCGCCCCCCCCCCCCCCCCAACAGCCCCCAACAGCCCCCACCAGCGGTCATTCAAAACACTTTTTTATTGTGATGGGAACCCTGTTCCCCATGATAAATAGAGCAGTGTATTTTTCCGCGTTCTGTTTTGTTACAAATTACTATTCGGGAGAATTCGTTTCAATTAATTTGACAAAGGTGTTGTCATGGCATGCCATGGACTGCATTGGCACATCTGATGTATTTTTATCATTGCTTTGAGTCCCAGCATGGGGTCACACCTGCCCATTGGATGAAGCTGCTGACACTGCCTGGTAGGATGACGTCAAGGAAAAGGGAGCAGAAGAAACTGAAAATATAGTATAACATATATTCCATATTCTTTCTTTCTTTCTTTCTTTCTTCTTCTTCTTCTTCTTCTTCTTATTATTATTATTATTATTATTATTATTATTATTATTATTGAAGTTTGGCCGCAATATTATCTTAACTATTCCCAAATGCAGAAGCTATTTGACGCTTTAGAATTCACAGACATGGTACAAAGATTCAGTATAGACAGTCCCCTTAAATCTCTCCTGATAAAATTAGGCAATTATAAAGGAGAGTGCCACTCAGTCACTTTTTTTAATTGAATAAGTTTGAATTAGATTGGGGAGAAGTTAACCGGTCCCCTAGGACGTCCGCTACGGTTTCTACGGCAGTTGGTGAGCGCAGGAGAAGGAAGCTCGGTCCCTCTTGTCAGAGAGAGCCAGGGGCCAGTGAGGTGAGACAGCACTTTGGAGAGAAGCTTGGAAATGCGCTCCTGCCTGTCGTTAGGATGCACAGAAAGTTCAGGAGACATGTCCTCCTTCCCTCAGTCTTAATCCACTACCTACCAGAGCCAGCTCAGCAATAGAAAATGGGCAAAAAGCGACGGTGACTTTTCTCTCTCAACAAAAAGGGTTTCACAAAATTTAGACGCTGACAATTGGCGCGGATATCTGCTACAACTGGAACCCCACCGTCCCCCTCCCCAGTAGGCTATGTATTTGTGTGGCTTGTATGAGTTTGAACTGAGTTTGAATTACAGAATACCACCAGGCCAATTAATGTCATGTGACTTGCGTAATGTCCAGGTCATTTGGATTAATTTGGGATTTACTGGCATTGCAGTACCTTTGTTGGGTTTCAGCTGTAGCATACAGTATATGAAGGATCCAGTTTCTGAAAGCGAAAGTCCTCCCCAGTATTTTGTTCCAATCACCTGGATTTTCTAATGAGCGCAATTTTTCAGCGAGGAAGTAGAACTAATTAGTGAAATCAGCTGGCTGCATGAGTACATGGGTGGAAAGAAACACATGGCAGGACTTTTACTTTCTGACCCTTAAAATTTCCACCCCTGAGTTGTAACCTATGCTTTGTTTTTAATTGCACACACAGCTCTGTGCATTGCGTGGGCAGGAGCCAAATAAAATTATCTGTGTGCAAGTGGTGTGCTCTTCAGCGTTTTCAATATTTAGACAACTTGAATTCGGCACCCACACCTAAAGATGTTTTTCCGTTAATAATTGTCTATGCTAATTTCTGTTATTAGACTACGTATCGTTTTAATTATTATAATCAACCTCATTAAACCACATAATGAACAAATACGATGGCGTTTCATTTGTAGTGTGTGTATGCGCGCATGTGACTATGTAGGGAATGGAAATGATTTCCGAGCGGCTGATTTCTCTAGCGAGTTCTAAGCTTCGCAAGATGCGCTCATGAAATGAGATCGTGATTTTTTGTGCGGACCAATCAGAAAACAGAGATGGAAAATGGAGGTGTCTAGCAATTTCCATGGCATTTTTTGGCCATGGATTGTGCGGTCAAGTGGTAAGCGCAGTAGGCACCGCCTACCTTGCAAATATTCAACCGATTAGCACGTTAGCATTGCCGGTCATATGGAAATCTGTGACATGCAGGCAGGTACAAAAATGTGATGGCACTGAATAGGACACGTTTAGAGAAACGTCACATCTTTCCATCAGCTTTTCCCTCATGATTTTTTTTGTTCCTTCACTGGTAGATATGCATTCATATTTTCTGAGCATTGAAAGTGACGCAGTGGTGGACCACTGTGGCTTTTTGCGGCTTCGTATCCCTGGAAACTTAAAACTGTCATGACTCACACTTCCCGTTTCCCCGTCCCATCTTCCAAAAATGGCCCCTTATTCACCCCCAGGGGTGACTGTGTGTATTTATCCCTCGAGCGATTTGTCCGTTTGACGATGAGAAAGGCGCATTGCTGCCGAATCACTCTTCCTTTTGAAACGAGTTGTCTGAGAAGTGTGGTCCCCACAATGACAGGAACACTCCTCAGAAGTGCGGTCCCCACAATGACAGGAACACTCCTGAGAAGCACGGTCCCCACAGCGATAGGAACACTCCTGGGAAGCACACTCCCCACAATGACTCCTGGGAAGTGTGGTCCCCACAGTGATAGAAACACTCCTGAGAAGCACGGTCCCCACAATGATAGGAACACTCCTGGGAAGCATGGTCCCCACAATGACAGGAACATTCCTCAGAAGTGTGGTCCCCACAATGACAGGAACACTCCTGAGAAGCACGGTCCACACAATGATAGGAACACTCCTGGGAAGCATGGTCCCCACAATGATAGGAACACTCTTGAGAAGTGTGGTTCCCACAAAGGCAGGAACACTCCTTAGAAGCGCGGTCCCCACAATGAGAGAAACACTCCTGGGAAGTACGGTCCCCACAATGACAGGAACACTCCTGAGAAGCTTGGTCCCCACAATGACGTGAATGCTTCTGCATCGTTCCACCCCTCCACACTGCCCTGCCTCTCCTCCTTCAGGCCGCACACACAGGAAGACGACAGCCGCCCAGCCAGGCCCCGGTGAGCGGCCCGCACTTAAATCACTGGCGAAACACCTGGCCAAGACTAATCATAGGCTAGTGCATCTATTTGATCAATTAATCCATGAATGAATAATTCAAGTAATTACATTCTCGTTATTGCCATCTGTGGCCCGACCGTGTCCGCGTTTGTTTTGGATGAAGCTACGAGGGCACCAGGCCCGGCAAAGGATTCGCCGAACGGAATTATATTATCCTTCCAGGTAACATCTCTGTTTTGTTCGGCCTTAAAATAGCAGACATCCTGAAATATGTTCAGGTAACCGGTGGTTCATTTGCTTCAGTTTTCTTGCCTTCTTTAAGGGCTGGAGACCCTGTGAAAATGGAATTTACTGCTAGATATTATAAATATGTGGACAATTTTTAGGGGAAAAAAATGATGAATATATTTCCCAGAAAAAATCTTTGCAAAATCTGAAAACTGAAATAATTTGTAATAATTTGCCCACATAATGCGACGACTTCCAATATCTTTGATAATGCACTGCGGTACGTTCCATTTTCACAGGGTTGGACGGTGGAAGGAAGGGCTCCACGCAGAAAATGAATCTTTTAATGGAACTCCTCTGGGGAAATTGCACAAACACACTCTGTGTGTGCATTTGCTCATATCAGCTCGTTGTGTTTGCCCGGCTGAGGTATTTACATCCAGCCAATTTATAAAAGGATGGGGTGGAGGGGGGGGAGGGGAGCGGGGCAGCATAAGCTAACATTCAGGGTTTTGCTCTGATGTTCTAGCGAGCGTCTGCCTGCTTCTGTTTGTTCAGTGGCTCCTAGAAAAGTACTGCTGCCCCCCCCTCCCACCCCCTGCCCCCCCCCCCTCCTTTTCCCTCTCTCTGTTTCCCCGACACTGCCGCTCTGGGCAAACACAGCTCTGCCTGAGGGAATTATGTAGGACGCTTGCCATTCCGGAAGCATCCGGCACAATCTACCGCACCGGCGACGGAGGCTGGGCGAACCGGAGAGAGGAGACGGCGAAGGAGTCGCCGGCGCAGAACGCAGACGGACGGACGGACGATCGCCGAAGCCGTCGCGTCGAGGTCATTTCGCGGCGGCCTCGTGCGAGACCCCCCCGCGCGCGTGTGTAGCGCGAATCGCGCGACCGACCTTGACGCGGAGAGTTCGACCTTCAGCGCGCCGAGAGCGGGCCGCTAGCCCCGATCTGCGTCCCTCTCATTAGCGCCGACGTCAAAACCGAAATGTTTTTGCAACCCGCGTACTCTCGCTCACTCTCTCTCACTCTCTGTCGCGTTTCTTTCTCCTTCTCTCTCTCTCTCTCTCTGTCTCTTTTCTCTCTCCTTCTCTGCCTCTCTCTCTCTCTCTCTCTCTCTCTCTCTGTCTCTTTACCCTCTCCTTCTCTGCCTCTCTGGTGGTTGTTTGGGTTTGCTTTTTTGTTTCGTCGGTTCTTTTTTGAAGTACTGTCATTTCTGCGTTTGAACAATGTCCCAATAAAAGGGGTTTTCAAAAATCAAATCTCTCTCTCCCCTCTTTCTCTCACTCTCTGTCTTTATTTCTGTATCTTGAAAAAAAAATAATAATGGCTTAATGCCATGTCTCTGCCTGTGTTTTTGACTGAGTGTGTTAATTCTATGTCCCTCAAAAAAAATGTTCATGCCATGAAATGAAAATTGCGTCTTTGACACTCTTTCACTTTTTTTTATATCTCTCTGTCTCTCTTTTTCTCTCTTCTTCACACACACACACACACACACACGCATACACATGCACCAACCCCACGCACACACACACACACATACATGCACGCACGCACGCACGCACGCACGCACGCACGCACGCACGCACGCGCACACACTCACTCATATTCCAGGTCCACGACCTTTTTTTTTGCGGTTTTCCTTTTTAACAGTCTTTCTAAACTGTGAGCGCTTCACCATTTATCAATTTGAGTAAAAGGTTTTTTTGCTTGGATGAGTCTGAATTGAGCTGAAATGTATTTGGCACAGCCTGCATTTAGATGTCAAGGCTATTGATGAGCTAGCATTGCTCTGCTCAAGTGCATTCTGCATGGGGGTGTGGGATAAAACAGGGCGGTGGGGGCCGGGTGGGGGGGGGGGGGAGTCATGGTATGTGTTGCACATTTACATGCACAGCCACGCTCTGAATTCAAAGCGCAGATAAAACTCAGAGCACCGAACTGCCATGTTCGTTTGATGCTCAGTTTCCAGGGAGAAAGAGCTAACCCGCTCAGTCAGAAACAACCAGCCCGTGACATATGGTGTTGAAATCAGCGCTGGAATTAGGCTGGGGCATCACGTCCCGTACCTGCATCTGACATCAAACATTATCAATTTGGAACAGTACAGGTATGGGGTAGTGGGGGAGGGGTGAGAAGGGGCAAGGGAGAGAGAGAGAGAGAGAAAAGCTTGGGGAGGGAAAGGGAGGGCAGAATGGCAGCTTTTTACAGCTGTGACTTGATGATATGCCCTGGGGGATTCAATAATTTAGTTTACATCTGGAGTAATTTCTTCAAATTAGCGTGACGCATTTGCATGTGACACGGGGGCGCCGCCACCTTCCTTCGCGCTGCCTCCAGTCTGCCGATTACAGGCGGCTAAACGAGGGGCGGGGGGGGGGGGGGGGGAGAGACGCGCCTGCGTTTTACGCCTGCAGAGGGCGCCATCCTGAGCACGATAAGCCTCGGCGTTTATACTCGCGTCCCTCGTCTCAGAACGCGGTCGGGCCTTTCCTCAGCCACGCTGGAGCTCGGAGAGAGAGAGCACTTCACTTTTCAATCCACTTCAGCTGTAGGAAAGCATTAAATGTCCCCTATAGGGGCACTCAAAAAAAAAAACAATACACGTACCCAATTAAAGCACAGCGCACACTGCTGTAAGGAGAGCGTTCTTAACCAATGACTGGCTTCGAAATTTGTGTCGGAAGCGTTCTTTCAAATATTCTGTGTTATCGCCGATAACATAAAGGTCACGTTTTCATTTTTTTTTTTTCTTTTTTTAAAGAATGACCCCTCAGTGTCCTTTAATAGACACTCAGATTCACACTTCAAATGTATCAATCATTTCATCAACTATTGAAGTGCTCTACTGCCATCCTGTACAAATGGAGGGGAGGAGGATAAGAAATAAAAAGAGAGAGAGCAGGAAGAAAAGGAGGAAGAAAGGAAGAGACAGAAGATGAAAAGAAAAAATAGAGAGGGGGAGGAAGAGATGGAGAATGAGAACGAGAGAGAAAAAGAAAGGGAAACGGATATAAAAGAGAGAAGGTGGGAGAGAGTGAGAGTTACAGTAGTGTGTGAAAGAGAGCTAGTGGTTATACCTCCTTACACATCCACTGTCTCACTGGCTTGCAGTACTGGGGGGTGGGGGGGGGGGGGGGCGTGTTCCGCACCAGCAGTGTAATTCGTTAGATAAGGCAGTTCACACCCCAGTGGAGTGCCCCCCCCCCTCCCCCCAGGACACAATGACATTCAGGGAAAGTGTGTGGTCACTGTCTCCATGCGCACACAGCGACCTTCTTTTCACAGGGGCTGTCCAAGCACGTCGTTGCCAGCGCGACAAGCATTCAGCGCTCAACGCCGGTTCCGTCCAGCATCTCTTCGCGAGACGGACCCGCTAAGTGCCACTCAGACGCAGACCACTCCACATCCCAAAAACGGGCAGATTTTAAAAATGCTACAGCCACAGAACCCCAGGCCTCTGTGAGGCGGCTTCACTCCTACCGTTCTCAGGCTGAACTCGAGCACAGCAGCTGTTATTCTTCAGGCGCGTCCCACATATTCAAAAACCACAGAGCCTCCTCCGGCTTACTGACGCATCGTCTATTCATGGATTCCGGTGATTTTGCATCGCATTGTGTCTCTGATATGCTGACCGTGAATGAGAAATCCCGGATTTCAGTGAACGGTGTGTTTATCGTATCCCTGCACCAGCCGGATTTGCGCGGAAGACAAGCCAAGCCACGCGCTGACATTGTGCCAGATTACAGATCTGATTTTCATAAATACTTCATTACATAAATAAATAACCCCGCAGCAGTCGAGCATTTTCCATTTGAATGGCTGCATCTTCATTCTCCTTCCTGCAGTTCAGCAACTTATTGTGTGCCGAAATACAGCGTTTGCCTCTGTGCATAAAAAAAAGAACCAAAAGGAAGCACCGATATTTGTACAGTAGCAGCCCACCCCAGAGAAAATGCACAGACATGAATCGCAATCTCTGAAATTAAACCGGAGATCGGTGTGTCGCACTTGCTGCGACTAATGCACC
This sequence comes from Anguilla anguilla, assembly GCF_013347855.1. Taxonomy (NCBI): domain Eukaryota; kingdom Metazoa; phylum Chordata; class Actinopteri; order Anguilliformes; family Anguillidae; genus Anguilla; species Anguilla anguilla. The sequence continues at coordinate 5,783,357 of NC_049201.1, forward strand.
AACACTGCCACCTAGAGGCGAACAGGAGCAGTTAACAGACTTAATAGGGTATTCTGTCTGTGTACCATCAGCTACTCCAAAGCAAATCATTCTTCACTTAAGTAAGTGAAGCTAAGCTTCAGGTGTAATGTATTCTTCTTGTGTGTTTTTGTATTGAACAGTGGAGTAGACTGACTGAGGACAAGTGCAGGTGTGGCTGTGCTGTTTGCGATGGGAAGAGGCTGGTCTCTGTAGTAGCACTGGCTGGCTGACAAGGCCACAACAATAAATGCTGCCACTCAAGTATTCCCTCGTATTTATACAGTTTGCAAATGTGTAATTAAATAAGAGGAATGTGTGGAGAAATATTCTGATTCTAATTATTTATATGTTTATTGTAATTAATGAAGCATTCTCAAACATTGTTTGGAGTCACTTGTGTACGGAGAAAGAGAGAGAGGTACAGATAGTTTATAGATATATATTTTATTCCAATAGATTCATTATGTCTTATGTGTCATTGTTAATTGATTAATTGTGAATTGCTTTGGCAAAATTGTTTATGTACAATGCATTATTGAATTGAATTGAATTGAATTGAGAAAGAGAGAGATCAATTCAGAGAGAGAGAGTGATACAGAGAGAGAAAGAGAGAAGTAGATACAGAGAATGAGAGAAAGAGAGACAGAGAATAAGAGAGAGAGACAGTGGGTTCAGAGAAATACTTTGCGTTATGTTATGAAAATTGTCATATGAAAGACAGTGAGAAAAGGAAGGGGAAGAGAGAGGTTCAGAAGAGTGAATGAGAAGGAGAGAGGGTGAAAGAGGGACGGGGGGGGGGGGGGGGGGGGTGCAGGTTTTAAAGAATGGCTCCAGCAAAGGAAATGTCCTTTTCTCTCAAGTACAAGATTGCATTCAGGAGCACAAAGTCATTATCATACCGGGACAATGATTGCTTTCAAAATGAACTCTCTCTCTCTCTCTCTCTCTGTATGTGTGTGTGTTTGTGTGAGAGAGAGAGAGAGAGACAGAAAGAGAATGAGCGAGAGAGAGAAAATGAGTATGTAAGAGGGAAATTGATGTGTGTGTTTGTGTGTGTGTGTGAGAGAGAGAGAGAGAATAACAGAGCACGTGGATTGACTGAATGATTGAAGTGATTTTGTTGTCTGATAATGTAGTTTACAAGTAAAGAGGAGCAGTTGCTGCACAGCAAGGGAGTTTTCGTTTCTTTTTTTATTGCAGAAGCATATTGTTTTAGTTTTTATCCAATTTTTCCCACTTACATCAATTTTTGTTTTGTTCCAACCATTATTTCAAATAGCAGCACCTCTAAAAACGACAAGTGGCACGTCTAAAAATGAGTAAACAACATTTTTCTTCCTAAAAGTAATTATCTTTCTGTCTTCACCGTCCTTGCTTTACCTGTCAATATGTGAATCCTTACACATTCATTTTATTGCGGTAGTTATTATTATTGTTATTATTATTGTTGATGTTATTAATAAAAATAGTAATGATAATAATAACAATAATAACAAAATAATAATAAGAATCATAATAATAATAATCATCATCATCATCATCATCATCATCATTATTATTATTATTATTATTATTATTATTATTATTATTCATTTATGCATTTATTTATTCATTTTACCTGATACCCTTTTATTTTAACGAGTTATTTTATTTGAATTGTTTAGTGATAAAGTTGTTGGACGCTCTGTTCATCAGTCGCTGTGGCCTCTGTGGCCGCTGTCCACTGCGCCTGTTCCCCCCGTCAGCCAGAGCTCTTCAGCACCTTGGACAGCAACCTTGGACAGCAGCGGAGGCAGCAGCCTCTGTGCGCCGCACAGCACGAACACGCTGACCCCGAGGCTGATCCAGAATCGGCTCAGGTGTCGCCCCGCCGCCACCGTCAGGCCCGCTGTGAAGACACAGGAAGCCGCGGGGGAGCACAGCCTCTCTGCGGTTTGACTGTCTCCGCCCTCTAGCTGCCCCGGCTGAGACGTTAACCTCTCTGTCTCCTGGAGAGGAGGCCGGTCTTTGTGCTGTGTTACCCAGTGCTGAGGGGGGATTTTTGGCACACTGAGGTTTTGTTTTGTTTTTGTTTTGTTCAGTGGAAATAAAAACACCCAAGGCCATCGCTCTCATCCAGCAGGGAGTTTCTCCCCGCCCCCCTGCCCCCCCCCCCCCCCCCCTTAATCTTTACCCCGGCTTGGCGGCTTCACCTGATTTTGTCGGCCTGAATTTCTGAGCTTGTTTGACAGAAGCGGCACCAAATTGGAATGAGCTCGTGCCTCGAATGTGAAATGCGTGCTCCCGAAACTCAAACAATATCTTGCGGAATGCAGCCCTACTTTCTACGGTGTGTGTTCTGTGCAGGACTTTGAGTTTTGAAGAAAAAGACTGGTACTGACTAAAAATAGAGCATCGCAATGGTTTTCCCTAAATAAATAAACCAGCAAGAAGTTATCTTTTCAAATTCTGAAGAAAAGCATTTGTATGACTGATACTTTGTGCAGCAAGGTAGATTGTTGACATGCACATGCTTTTTTTGAAATGCCCTGTTAAAATAGAACACTTGAATAAGTTGATGTGCAATAGAAATCTGCCAGACAGATGACAGAGAGCTGTTTTGAGGTGAGTGCTTGTCTATACATATGTTGATAGAGGTTTTTTCTGGAAAGGTGAAGTCTCTCGGTCAACATGGCATCAACGCATGCTTCATCTGGAATGTTCCAGTCATTTTCAGTCTAAATCTCTGCTCACTGTTAAATGTGAAGTCCTCACACAAGACATTTTGATATCTTTATGGTATAATAATGGTTTGTTTGGCATCATTTCAGTCTGAATTGCATTCTCAGCCCTTGGTAGACACCCTCATCCAGAGTGACTTACATATAGTAACATCTATTTACACAGTTGGAAATGTACTGACGCAATTCATGATAAGTACCTTACTCAAGGGTACAGCAACACTGGCCCCACTTGGGATTCAAGCTCGCAACCTTGCAGTTACAAGATCACTTCCTTGCCTGTTATGCTGCACTACCACCCTGGGTTACCATGGTCACAGCTGAAACAAGAAAAATGAATTATTGCTAGATATAATGGATCTTGAAGCTTAACATGAATCTAAAATCTTCCTGGAATAATTATATCAGGGCTGCCCAAACTCTGTTGCTGGTGACCTACCATCCTGTAGGTTTTCTCTTCAACCCTTACAAAGCACACCTCATTCAACAGCTAGAGATCTCTTTGAGCTGCTAATTTGTAGAGTCAATTGTGCCAGATTAGGGTTGAAATGAAAATCAACCGGATAGTAGATCTCCAGGAACAGGGCTTGGCAACCCTAAATTACATCAACTGGACCTAGGGCCTAATTGATGTTGCATTGGATACCATTATATAGCATTACATCACCTGGACATATATATATATATATATATATATATATATATATATATATATATCTTGGATGGAATTTTAGCCAGGTGTAGGCCATAGGGGTTCAACAAGCACAGCTGTTCCTTCCCAGGTAATCCACAGGTACACTTAGGCCTGCACCCTGCTGCTCAGGCCATAAGACCAAACCTGCTGGATCAGTGTTCATACAGAACCTTATCTGGTAAGCTGTGGTTAGCAAAAATGAGCTGAATAGTCTACAGGAAATTATCAGTAGATTTCATGAATCTGTTTCATGAAATTGCTTTAGGGGTGGGCTTCTGAATAGGAGAGTACCTCACTTCTTCCTTATTGTTTAGGGGGTGGGTAGAGAAGTGGGGAGGTGGGAGAATGGCTGTTTTGCTGAAACAATAAATTAAATAAAACTATGTAATTGAAAAAGATGTATTAAAGATTTTTTTTTTAAAAACAAAACACTTAAGGTTTGCCTTGATCGCTGCTTCTTGGAAATGAAAAAAATCCCTCAGAAAGTAGATAAACCTGGAGCCCAAGCCCGGATGAAGTGTACTTCAGTGCACTCCACAGATTATGGGCCTCAGAATACTTTTGATGCAGGCTAAATCTCACATACTCGACTTTTGGGACAGCGCTTTTGAACGCCAGACGCAGCTGCAGGTGGTATGCAAGTCTTTGGAATGCAGCCCAAAAAGCTGTAGCCGGGGAGGAAGCATCTGTCTCCCTCATCGCAGTTCCCTTAGCCACACAACGGCTAACGGCCAAAGGCCGAGTCCATTACAGTCAAGTCCAGCTTCTTGAAGATAGCCTTGGTTGCCAGCTCATAACCCTACGGTACTATGAGCCGGGCCAGGTTGACAGTTTGATTTGAGATAAGTACCCCTTACATCCTGGGATGTGTTTTTCTGATGAGCCATCGGTCAGTTCTTGCTCAAAATGCGGTGATTCACGGCATCTAGACCGCTGACCTATGACACAATGCCAGATTGCCAGAACCAGTCCTATTTCAGGAAATCAATCTCACAAACAGCAAGTTCCCTTTTCTGACGCTCCTGGTCCACACTAAGGAGAAGGTAACAGGGTGAGTGAAAAATGGCCGGAAATTTACCTGATGGGGACCTTGGATGAAGCGTGTGTGTGTGTGTGTGTGTGTGTGTGTTTTGTGTATTTGTGTTTGTGTTTGTGTGCATGCGTGTGTGTGTGTGCATGTGTGTGCCTGTGTGTGTGTGTGTGTATGTGTGTGTGGGTGTGTATGTGAGTGTGTGTGTGCATGTCTGTACGTGTATGTGTGTGTGTGTGTGTGTGTTTGTGGTAACAATTGAGGTCCTCTGGAGTGCCAAAGATTACTCATCTTTTGACTGAATCCTGGGCTGTTGACTGGTTGGCATACAGTATTAACAATGGGAAGGAGGGCAAGAGGAAACATCTGTGAAGTGCTCTCGATCCAGGAAGTTTTGAATGTTTTGTTTTTTTTTTCTTTGTTGTGCCAATGTTTGTTATAGCTGTTAGGTTCATAAAAGGCAACCTATCCCTCAATAGGCTTTTATTCGCATTGTACTTGGTGGAATTTCAATAATACAAATCACTGAGCTGTAATAAAACTCTAGAGACCGTTGTAAAATCCTCATTCGTTCATTTTTTCTGCATTCAAGCTGGCACAGTCGGGCTGTACTAAGAGTATGGGTTTATAATGATTTAAATGTGTTTTCAATTGCAGTGGCCCTTTGTATTTCTGAAATAATCCCCCTCTCTCCATTTCTACACTGATGGACTATTATTCTACTATTCAACCCGTCGCTGATTTAGTTCTCCTCACGTTAAAATCACCTCACAAAGCATTTTGCCGTGCCAGTACATCAAATCCAGCAATTACAGGGCTGGCATTGCGTCCCGTGTGTTTGTGTGCGTGCATATGCTCAGGAGTGTGTGTGTGTGTGTGTGTGTGTCTGCGCCTGTGTGTGTATGTACATGTGTGTTTACAGCATGTGTGTGTGTGTGTGTGTGTGCGTGAGAGTATGTATATGTGGGTTTATAGCGTGTGTGTGTGTGTGTGTGTGTGTGTTTGTGTGTTCCCTGCAGTTTCAGGTTTGTTGATGTGCGATGTTATCTAAACCAAACAATCTGTGTCGATATCGAGCCTCTTCTGGACCCGACCGGTGCGCTAGTAATTGCATTGGACCGGGCGTGTCGGGTACCAATTCACAAGCGAAGATTCCACAGGGAATAGCCTCCCGCAGACCCGATTTCATCTCAAACACGCCTGTCAGTCCACAGAGGGTGGGGAAAAAAAGATGGGTCTCCGTTCCACCTCAGTAGTCTGGCTTACATTTCTGAATTTTGTTCACAGAACCTGTCACGTCTTTAACGGAGATCGCGGTTCCTACCGGAGGTGACATCAGACCATGAGCAACAGCCATTCTTAACAATGTCGGAAGGTTAATGCAGGCGCTTGAGTTATTTTTAAAACTTTGCTTTAAGCTGTGGATTTTTATGGCGGCGATGTGTCATCTTTAACTGTGATTTTAAAAGGGTGGTGGAGGGGTGGAGGTGGGGGCGGGGAATACAGGAATGTCTGAACTGTAGTATTTGCAGTCATTACATGAACGACGTGAGCCGCTTTCGAGTGACGAGTCAGGGATTCCATTTTGTTTAATTATCGAATGCCATTAGTCTTTAGATTTAATGTGTGTGTGTGTGTGTGTGTGTGTGTGTGTGTAGTGCTGCAGACAGCAAAAAAAAAAAAATCAGTCAATGGCTGGTTTCTCACAGTCGCTGTTGTACATCATAATATGGTACACAGGCCAGCAAGCAACTTTATCCTTTTTTAAAGACTTTGAAGTGTATACATTTCAGAGGCCTGTTTTCACAGTGTATTTCCGCTTTGCTTTTGCAGGCTTTCGCCAGATTATGATATTATACTGAAACGGAAAGCATTTGATGCTGATACACTCAGCGCAGCCTCGACACAGATTCCAAAAAGCAGAAAGTGGACAAATTGAATTTGTCGAAAATCCCCGCGGACATCGAAAATGAATGACAAGGGGTCAAAGCCGATTTCATGGGGTCAAAGGGGTCAAAGCCCGGCTGGATGGCTGCCCATCTTTCGTGTTGTATCCTGTTTCCTCTGGGATGGATGGGATAGGATGAATGTACACAAGATGGAGTTGGATTTTTTTTTTAAATTTTAAACACAGATTATCACCAGGATTCTGTTGTCCATAACACCATAAAAACACCGCAGAATTGGCATCCAAAATGGTTGCCAAGCATGATTCCAGCTCAGGACCCTAAATTAGCCAAGAAAAGAAAAAAAAATAAGTGCCTATTGAATCATTGTTATTGCCAGCTGTCTATCTCCCAGCATTTTACCAATCATCGCTATGGTGGCCTGTTGGAGCCCAGACCATTCCCCAGCTAGTTTGTCTTCTCTACACATCTGATCCTCATCTGTGTGCTGATTGGTGGCAGCTCTACTGTTGTTTTGATCGTGAGCCACTAGAGAACGCTGTGTGCTTAATGTTTGGGTCACAATCTGCATGCTGTGTTTCAGTGTCAGTCTGGGTCTGGAGGGAACATGCTCGCCCTTGTAAAGCACAGTTATGCTGGGTCTGACTGTGGGCTGCAGAAATGCAGGACGGGTGATACAGACCTGTGTGTGTGTGTGTGTGTGTGTGTGCGTGTGTGTGTGTGTGCGTGTGTGTATGTGCGTGTGTGTGTGTGCGTGTGTGTGTGTGTGTGTGTGTGTGTGTGTGTTTTTTTTTGTCTTTTGCAGGTTGAATTATTTCCAAGCTCAGATCCTCTTTGCCATGTGTCAGTTCATCAGTTTCTGCCAGTTATTACAAGAAAAATCCCTGTCTGTCAGTGGAGAGGAACAAGTCAAACTCCCTCCAAATCAATTTGGTCTTCAGACACCTGACATGCCCTCAGACCGCGATCCTAATCCTGATGGGACCCCCACGCAGGACGGGGGCTGGAGCAGGACCGAGGAAAAGGCACGTATTCGGCCAAACTCGTTGGAGGAGAAGTCGGGAGTGCTAACGAGTTTCGCTGTGCACCGCAGGGGAAACAGAGATCAGATCTGAGACATCAAAACCCGGCAAGAGTGTATCTGCAGAGGAGGGAGATTCACTGGCAACCTCCCTCAGAGCACACCGTGGAATGAGTCCAGGACCACCAGGGCTGTGGAGCCATCATTCCTGACCGAATTACAGACTGCGTATTATCTTCATGCATGGGATTTGTAGCAATTTATAAAAATGAAAAAATTAGCTTTTATTGAAAGAAGCTGTGTTAAAATCAGCTTCTTTAGTTTTTTTTGGTTTTTTTGGCTAATGCATTTTTGTGTCTGCTTTGTAAATAGGGCTGATGCAGTTGAATTAAGTTGTCCATGGTAAAGGCAGCCCTAAGAGAGAGCGCCCTCGTGTGGACAGGAGGACTGGGCACAGGTGCCAGTCTCTGCTGCCTGCCCCCACAATAAGTAGCCGTTTCACTATCAACTCCTGCTTCTGTTCACACACGATGCCAACACGGAAAATTGGAGGAACATTTATAAGTTAAGACGCTTGTGTGAAAGGGTCAGCCCGTATGCATTCTGGCTTTGCGGAAAGGTAAATACTGACCGCACGAAGAACACATCTTCTACTGGGAAACTGGCCACACAGACTGAACCAATCACAGGGGGCTGACAGGAATGCCATGGTAACAGACGGTCACACAGAATTAAAAGGAAGCTCAGTTTCAGCATCAATAATTCTCAAACAAGTCTCAGTGAGAGTGACGTCAAGCATGTGATGCGGCATCACTACAGTTCCTGTTCACGGTAAGGTGTCATTCAAAATCAATTCAGCATCTGAAGTGGAATCGAGCAGATAAGCGTGATCATGAAGGATTATCTCTGGCCCAAAACGTATTGGTCTTGCTCCTTCTCCGTATAAGCAACATAAACTCAATACTTGTGAGGGGGAGGTGGTTGGCAACGGCCCTGAAGTTCGACCAGTTTTATTTTTTATTTTAATAAAATAAAATTTAGGGGAAAAAAATTGCATTCAGTGGGTGAAAGTATTTGTACTGCATGTCAGTTTCATATAATGATCCCCTGCTCCTTGTGAACAGAGTGCAATGAGGCTAGCAGGCCACCAGATGATGCTGTTTAATCAGGATTCACTGCAGGAGCTCCATGATGTTCTCACCTTGTCTGACTTCCCTCCTTTCTCCTGTTGTGAGCACAAACCTTCAGGCCGAGTCCATCAATGCATCGTGCATTATTTCCAGCTCCCCGCTGTGTGCGTTCTCACTTCATCAAACACAGCTCTCTCTGTGCTCCAGCAATGACACTTAGATTATGAGAAACGAGTCAAGAAAGAGAAGGATAATCTGATAAAGAGGTTATGAGTAAATATCAATAATGCTTCCATTTTCACTCCGGGACAGGACAGTTACGGGAAGCCGACCGGGCCAAATTCTTCCTCTCAGACACCCCAATCCCACAATCTGTCCATCAACACGGAAGAATGGGAGAGACAGAGACAGAGAGAGAGAGAGAGAGAGAGAGGGAGGGAACATAGAAGTGGAGTGAGAGAACAGAAAGTGATAGAGGAAAAAACAAGAGGATAAACTCCAAAAGCCACTTTTGATTAACAGGTCTGGGAAAATAAATGTAATGTTGTGCAGGGGTGGGAAGTTCATGGGTTCAAAAGTAAGAGTTCTGACCTGTGCTTCTTCCACCCATGAACTCAGCCAGTAAATTTTGTTAATTAGTCTTACCTCCCGGCTGAGGAATTCTGCTAATTGGCAAATCCAGGCGATTGGAACGAAATGCTGGGGAGGATTGTTTATTTTCTGAACCAGGATTTTCCACCTCCGAGTGAGGTAAATGTGCTTTGGTCTCTGAGCAGCTGGGTTCCTAGCTATTGGAATCCAGAGTCCTGGAGGTGATGTCATCTGTACTAGAGTCAGCAGTGGGGGGGGGGGAGGGTTTTTTGCAGCGGAGGGGGCAGAGGGCGGGGCCAGAGCCGATGACCCAGCCATCCCTGCAGGAGACCAGCTGGGCATGCTCTACCTCCCCATGATTACAAAACTCAGTGGTTTGCAGACTCCAGACCCAAACAGCCTGGCCAGGTCACCCCAAAGTCCTGGAAAAGAAAACATCTCCACAGACATGTTTTTTTTCCCTTATACAGCATGCAGTGCCTCGCTCATTCATTTCATTTTTATTTTTTACATTTCAAGCATTTAGTGGACACTCTTTCCCACAGCTTTTTGCGTTTCTTCGCAGGACACATTTATACAGGTGGATACAGCACAACCACAGCGTCTTACCTGGGAATCAAACCTGCAACCTTTAAGTTACGAGCCCAGTTCCCTCACCACCGCGCTATACTGCCATATTAATCTCCCCAAACGGCCGGTCAGACCACATGTAAAGTCATAACTTCTATGGTCAGGGTGAAGGTACTCAGGTTCCCATTGGCCATTTTTCCAATGAATGGTAAATGGACTGCATTTATATAGCGCTTTTATCCAAAGCGCTTTACAATTGATGCCTCTCATTCGCCAGAGCAGTTAGGGGTTAGGTGTCTTGCTCAAGGACACTTCGACACGCCCAGGGCGGGGTTTGAACCAGCAACCCTCCGACTGCCAGACAATCGGTCTTACCTCCTGAGCTATGTCGCCCTCAATGAAAAACGGACCCGACGTTAACTTGACACGAGCGCAGCCGTCAAAGCAGCCGTCGCAGTTTTAGCCGCAGAGGGTTAAGGGTTAACTCGCTGGGACGGGAGAGGCGAAGGCGAACAGGTACGGCAGCTTGCCCCGGGCCCTTTGAAGAAGGCGAGACCTTAGCTCACCGTAATCTAATCTCTCCTTGCCTCCCCTTTCCGTGTAATACATGGCTGCAGGCATTTTCAGTAAAAAGCGAGCCAGCTCGGGAGTGGATACGAGGATTGCCTGGGCTCACCGCTCAGATATGTGCCCCGACAAGATATAAATCCCCCCAGCAGACACGCCGTAAACATCTCTGTTTGGGTGCAGATTCTAGCCATCGCCTTTCAGGCACGGCGTAAACGTCCATGTCTGGGTGCGTGGCCATAACATCCAGCATCCAGTCGAGGACACAGTTCAGCGTCGGTCTGGCGTGGTTCGTACTGCGAGTACGTGGGCGTACTGCGTGAGTGGACCGAGTGGCTATTCTCTGTGACAATGTTTTTGGTATTGCGGTGGTTTTCTGTCGAGAACCCCAGCCAGAAATAATGTTTACTGGCTCACAGAGTGGCTGGCCTCGTTATTTTGACTCTGTGTGACAGGCCCGGCCCAATTTCCTCAGCCGAGCCGGGTTCAGTGTGGCCGTCGATCACCCCAAACGTCCTGGCGCTGGCGCTGGCGCTGGCGCTGTGGATCTACATCCCGTCCAGCCAGACTCCTGTCATTCTGCTGACAGGCTTGGAGCTTCTGTCTGTACAGTTATTCCAAAGGATTAAGCTCTCTCTTCTGTCTATGACCTTCACTGATAATACGCTGCTATTGCAACCCCCGGCCACCAGGGAGCAGGGCACCCAGCAGAAGGGCAGTGCAGGAGGTTACTGAGAGAAGGCCAGTCGGGTCAGTGTACTTTGAAACTCTGATTTACAGAGAGGCCGCAAAATGCCCCAAGACAGCTACATTCTTTTCACTAAAGCACAAAAGCTTTTCTCAATTCCATGCCCTACCTTAACTGTTCCTTAAAATGGGGTTGCGACTGAGTTTGGACTGGTCCGCTGCAGGCGTGTTTGTTTATTTATTTATTTTACCAAGCTTCCTTTGGGGTTAAGCATTTGCCGATTAAGCAATAAAAAATGTTTATAATATTTTTCCCATAATGATGTACCATATTACTTTTTCTGTTGCCTTTTTTTTTACATTATATAACATTTTTTACGAGTAATTTTAAATATAGCTTTCTCTCTTCTATTTTCTTTTTTAAATTTTCATTATTCTGCCCTTAAAATGCAAGGCAGCATCAATAATATTTCTGTTTACGTTTTTAGCAGTTTTTCTAAATTTATTTATTTTAATCTGAGCATGACCCTGCATTCGTTCAGCACTACAGGCCATCGCCTTGATGTTGTGTACAACAATACAAGTGCCAGTAAGTAATTTAGTATTCATCTTCATCCTAATGAGTATTGCATTTAAACCATTCAGAACATTTATGACGTTAAGCCTGTGTTTGTAAAATGTAAGATTTTGCTTTAAACTGTTTTTATATTTGGAGAACGTCGCCCCCTCTGCCCTCGTCATTAGTAGTTAGACCTACTTTGCTTGTTCCTTTCATGGCTCTGGGGTTACACGTTATGTAACACGAAAGTTGTCTTTGGCACGGGAACTACAATGGCTGTATTGTTATACGCTCTTCCTTATGATAAATACTGGTGCTGAAGCCAAGATCTTTATCGGCAGACAAGCGGCATGCCATAATTCGAATTATTTTAAGTTCTTCCCTGTACATTTTGACATGGAATCCTTTGGCCAATCACTGATGAAACAGGCAGGACCAAATGTCCTCGGCGAGAAGCACGAGCATTTACCGGTAGGAAAGTCTGTGAGAAATATGCATTGTCTTACTGAAGCGTCTCCTTTCGACGTGAAGAATGTTGAACTCATTTATTTCTCCTGAAGTGGGCCTCAACCGTGTGCTCAAAGGTGATCTGATTGGTAAAACAGCTGTTAGTCCGAAAATTAGCTGTGGGCCTGCAGTACCATACTGTCCAACAGTCTGCCATCTCACGAGGGGCAACTGATCCACAATTTGTGTGCTCCACGAGCTGTAATATTGACCACCAGATTTCTAAACTCTTTAGTTTGTTTTTTTTGCAGGACTGTTTCAGTTTTCATTTTTGTAAACTGAGAAAGGAATGAGATCTGATTGAATCTGAAGGACTCTTCTAAAGAGTATATGCTCAATGTATAGCTAGGCTAGATTTTTCAATTAATAAAAAAAATCGTATTAAGAGATATGATATTCATTGTGATGCTCGAGATTCACAGTGTGACACTCTTGCCAATGCCTGAGAAAAATATAAAGTTTGCAACTGTCACATTACTGTGACAAATGGATGTGCAATAACAAAAGTATGATCTGACAACAAATGCATGATCTGTTGTAAACCATTCTGCCAGTTAATGAAAAATGATTCTAGTTTCATCTCTTGATCTTACAATGGTTCTTCTTCAGGAACATAAAACTCTAGGCTAATGTGGACATACCCTCTTTAATTTTGAAAAGATTACAAAAAACATATTAAAATACAAAATCAAAAAAGGTAAACGTGCAAGAAATATGATCAGCATTGAAATCATATTATGAATAAAATTAAAAAATGTTCTGGAGCATAACGTGTGATAGAGGTGATGCTTCAAAAACTGGTTAAAAACATCAGTTGATTACAGTTTTTTGGCAGGGAGGAAGGAAAATGTTAAATGCAGCTGAGCAGTTACTTTTTTTAATTAAGGGATACCATTAAATAAAAACGCAAATTTAGTTTGTTGAACTGTTGGACATTTTATGTCATGAATTTTAAGCCAATGCTGACAGTGACATGTATGAATTAGCGTTAAACTGTAATGTCTGTGTCACAATTGATCTATGTGCTTCTTCTCTTAATAATATAGTATTTACATGTTGGTCCCATGTAAAAAAAAAAATAATAATAATTGAGTATAAAAAATGTATTATTATGGGGTGGGGGGAGGAGATTGAGACCAGTTCACATTGCGTGCTTCAAAAAAGTGAACAAGCACAGGTAAACATTGTCCCAAAAAAAGAGTTGGGACCAGAGAAACCAGTACACACCCTTGCCAACCAGATAAATTCGGAGCAACGGGAGAGAGAGACGTTGAGCAAATGTCTTTGGGACCACAGTTAAAGAAGATCTGTTCCAAATAGCACTTCCCTTCCTGTAAGCGGAAAAAAAAAAAGAAGACTTAATCCCAGCGTTCGGTAAATCCATAATCCTGTTTGGCCCTCACCCGCCCTCTAATCATCTCTGCAGGGCCTGCCCCACAATGCACAGGTCCGGGTGCGAGGCGGAACGACTGGCTGCTCTGAGGTCCGATTGGCTGCCCCATGGATGCTCCTCTTCTCTGGTTGGCCCATCCTCCAGCCTATAGGGGAAGAGAAGGAGGGAAAAACAGAGTGAGAGAAACTGGATTAAGGAAATGAGCCAGGTAGGTTCGTCAGCACCAGTTTAGCCTGGTCAAAAGCAGCCGCAGTGTGTCACAATATACTTATCTGCTGAGGATTATTTCAATCCATTAACTCCCTTCAGGTGAGGGGGTGGGACAACCGGTGGGCCCACTAAAATCAGTGTGGAATTTGTTAGCTCCTATTGATTGTGGCCAATGTAATATTGAAAACAAATATATAAAAAACAATATATTTGATTGTCAGAGTGAACAATTATCTCAAAGTAAAAAAAAAAAAAAAGATTCACAAATAAAAATAGGCTGCAGGTGTGAGAGAAGATTTGTAGAGCAATTGTAATGGTAATAATATGATCCATGCACACCGAATACTTTCAAAAAGTCACTTTAGTTTATTAAGCATAAAAACAAGCTGAGCTTTTGGTCAATGGATCTTGGTCAGTGCTTTTCAGAGCTGTGTTTTTTTTTTTAAGCGCTGATGAAGGTCCATTGACTGATAGCTCAGCTTGTTTTTACACTTTATTAATTGAAGGGGCTTTCTACAAGAGTTTAGTGTCTATGGATATTTTTGTTATCATTGAGACTGAACAATTATACTCACTGGACCAGAAGAAAAGGTCCTCCCCCCATTCAAATACTTTGTAACATAATAGCTTACTGCCCTAGCAACCAAAGAGTGTTTACAGTGAAAACATTTACAGAGAGAGGGTATTGAAGAAGCATGTTGAACTTACAGATAAGAATGACTGTTTTAACATTTCTATTTTATTTTAGTCTCCTACTCCTGTGGCTTTTCCAAGGTAGAATTATTGTTGCACTTTCTTACTTCTGTATTTTACGGATCTTCTGCAGGTAGTGGTGTCAACTCTAAAATAATAACAGTTAATCCATAGTAATCCACTAATTTATTATTGTATTATTGGAGTTGTCTCCACAAAATTCTCTGCAGGCTACAGCACTGCATAATATTACACACATGGACACACTAACACTCTCACACACACACACACACACACACACACACACACACACAGACACAACCAAACACACGGACACACAAACATACACATGCACACACTCACACACGCACACACACACACACACACACACACACACACGGACACACTAACACTCTCACACACACACACACACACAGACACACGTAAACACACGGACACACAAACATACACATGCACACACTCACACATGCACACACGCACACACTCACACATGCACACACACACACACACACACACAGGAATTTCCCACGGTAATTTAGAGAAACATCTGGCACAGTTTTGTTTGTAGCACACCCTTAATGAGGTGTGGGTTTGCTGATGGCTGTGTGTTCCACATCACAACCAGATATTTAGCTGGGCAGCCCTCAAGATGGCTTTCTGTGCTTTCCAGTGCTGTCATGTTTGGCCCTTTAGCAATGCCTTATTAGATAAATATTCCAGGCAAACAAAACAGCTGGAACCAGTAATTAATGTGAGTTGGCTGCTGGCACATTAACCATTCATAGGTGTGAAAAGTTGATCAAACATAATCTATTGAACAATAAACTATGCTAATTAAATGTATTATATTTATACAGGTGATGATGACCTCAAAAAGATGCACACATATATATAGGTTTTTTTTATTGTGATAGCTCCTTCATATTAGCTGCTTAGCGGCTCCTGTTCACGATTACCGTATTTTCAGATTTTTTTAATGGAAGCCGCCAAAATCACTGGTTTAGAAAGACCACAGCAATTTATAAGTATCAATAACATGTTACTTTCTGTGCTGTCTTTGCTATATACAGTAGTGTATTATTATTATTATTATTATTATTATTACATTTTCAAGGACAACAGTAATTCATTTGTTTACTCCTGTTTCAGTATGATAATGACAAAGTCAATGCAGGTGTAACTGAAGCACAACTGAGCACATGGAATCGGGTGAGAACTCCTTCAGGCAGGTGGTGCTGCTCTGTTTTGGAAAGGGCTTCAGATTATAATGATTATCTGCGTCTTCGCCTTCTTCCCATTGACATTTACACCCTGTTCTCAATATTGAGTTCCTGGGAGAAAAGAGCAGAGTCTGCTGTTTGCAGTAATGCTGAGAATATTAAAGTGTCTAAGGACACCTCCCATGATTTAAAAAAGGTAATGAATTGTGTGATGAAGATGCAATTTCATGCATGAACATACAAATTTCAAGCATGAATGGGAACGTGTATGTGTGGTTTTTTTTTTGCATATAAAAAAACAGGAAGGTGGCAGCTGAATGTAAAATCTTGACTGCAGTTGTTTGTTTAATTATTGATACATTTTCAGTTATATTCTTGTGACGGCATGTCTTGATTTTAGAAGAACCATTATTTTTGCAGCAATCCACATTATTTGCCAGTATTGACTAGACACAGTTGTACGCTTAGTGGTTAAGGTCTCCAAAGGATTCAATCATTAAGTGCATGGCAGACTGTCAGTGAAAATGTGCAATCTTGCTTAATTTTAAAGTAGCACACTCTGGAACTGAAACATAATACTCAGTAAGCTCTTGAAAAAATGTGTGCATTATGCAGAAAAAGAGAAAGAGAGAGAGAGAGAGAGAAAGAGAGGGAGTCTAAGAGAGGGTAGAGAGAAGGATGGATAGAGAGAAGGACAGAGAGAGCAAGTAAACAGAGAGAGAAAGAGAGGGAGACAGAGAATGAAAGAGAAAGTGGGAGAGGGGGATAGAGAAGAGAGAGATCGGAATCGTCACTCAAACGCGTGATAGGTGATGTTCACCAGCGCTGGCGCAGAGAGGTCAGGCGTGTCGCTCACCCCTGGGTGCTGATGGAGGGCTCACTCCCGCAGCTGTGGGCCGCCGAGGCAGCGGGAGCCTGGGCGGGGCGGGTCAGGCTGGGCCGCCGGTCCGAGTGGCTGCGTCGGACGAACGGGCGGGGCCCGCGCACGGACGCGGGGAGCCTGCCGCGGGCGGACTCCCCCCACGGCCGCGGGAGCACGCAGCCGCCTGTCGAGGCCCAGGCCTGGGGGGCCTGGGGGGGCTGGGGGGGCGTCGGGCAGGGCTGGGCCTCGAACAGGCCGGGCGAGGCGGGGCAGAAGACGGAGCGGGCGTTGTTGAAGCGGCGGGAGGTGGCGGGCGAGGGCAGCGGGACGATCTCCTCGCCGCTGTTCTCCCGCGTCCACCGCTGCACCCTCGGGGAGGCCGGGGGCGAGGGGGCCTTGAGGGGGTAGGAGCCCACGGAGG
The DNA here is from genome assembly GCF_013347855.1 of Anguilla anguilla. Classification (NCBI taxonomy): domain Eukaryota; kingdom Metazoa; phylum Chordata; class Actinopteri; order Anguilliformes; family Anguillidae; genus Anguilla; species Anguilla anguilla. The sequence continues at coordinate 5,800,181 of NC_049201.1, forward strand.
AATTCGGGGTCGCTGTTCGCCTCGACGCGGGCGGACTCGGCGCCTTCCACTGCGAGCCGGGGGGGCTGACCGAATTACGGGTCTGGACGGGGCTCGGGAGCCTCCTGTGTCCCGACAGAGGCGGGGTGGGCAGGTTTCTGTTCACGGGGGGGCTGCTTACCGAGGGGGGAGTCGGGTGGTGCTTTAAAGTGGGGGGGCTGGGGAGCCGGCGGTGCTGGGTGGAGGGGGTGGAGGGCAGCACTCGAGCTCTGGACGCAGGCGGAGTGCCTGGCGGTTGGCTGCTGACGGAGGGAGTCGAAGGCACTGTGTCAGAGGGTCCACCGCCCCCCTTCCTCCCACCAGCTCTGGTCCTTGTTGGCGTGGACCTCTTGGGGCCCGCGTCTGCCTGAGGTTTGTCCGGTGGCGGCTCGTCGGAGTGGCGCAAGTGGATGATTTTGCGGGCCTGCTGGTAGAGGGTGGCCGCTTCCTCGGTCTCGGGGTCCGCCTCCGATCGGGCGGGGTCCTGGTGGGCGGGACGGGCGGGGGACGCGCCGACGGACCCCCGGCGGAGGCTGTTGCGGCTCGGCAGGACGGTCACCGGCCGCACGGAGGCGCGCAGCCTCTGCGTCGCCGTCGTCTTCCGCGTCAGAAGCGAGCGACCCCGTCTCGCCGGCACGTCGTTCCCACTTTCGCTCGCGGCGGGACCCTGGGCGCTCTCAAACGAGGTGTCCATCAGCACCTCCGGGGGAGGGGGTGGCAGGCTGTCCAAATCTAGGTCCTCCGTTCGGTCGGAGGCTCTGGAGTCTACTCGGCAACTGCCGCTGCTGTTGGGACTGTTGTTGCCCCAGGGTGCTTCCCCACCACCCTCTAGGCCGGGCATAACAGGGACGCCACACTTCCTGACCCCTCTGAGGGGTCCGAGTTCTGGGGTCCTTTGGCTCCGCTTCCCGTCCAGCCCCTGGCTGAAGGTGTCGATGAGCCGTTTGACGGAGTTTCTTCCTCTGAGAAAGCCCGATGGCGATGGTGGGGGGGTCCCGGGTGGAGGGGTAGCTCTCAGGGGCCCCTTTCCTGCTTTCTTTTCTTTCTTCTTCTTCTCGTCCTCCTCTGACCCTGGCCCGTGCTCTCCGGAGGAGCGCCTCCCACGGGCCGCTTTGTCCCGGCTGGGCCTGGCGGCGGTGTTCCTGTCGAGGGAGGAGCTCAGCCGCCCAGCCGCTGGGCTGTGAGCCGCCTGGGCCTGCTCCCCTCCTCCCCGTTTGTGCCCGGCTCCCTGGGCGGCACCCCCGGCCCCGCCCTTCCCCATCCTCTCCAGCCGCTGGCTCAGGTCCTTCTGCGTCCTCTCCAGCTCCAGCAGGGTGGGGTCCTCCGCTCTGCTCCGCAGGGACTCGGCGGAGCGCGACCTCCGCTCCTTGGCCACCGAGGCCTTCTTCCTCGGTCCCCTGGCGGAGGACGGAGCCGCCGTCTGGGGCCGTTTGACCTGTGGCCCCCCCTCCTCCTCCTCCGTCCACTGGGGCCCGCTGTTCACAGGGCCGCCGCCACCGCCCGCCTGCTTGCTCGCCCTCGCGCCAGCCTGCTGCGAGTGCAGGAAGCGGATCCGCCCGCTGATGGCGTCCTTCATCTTCAGCGTCATCTCCACGTTCTGCGGGTTCTCGATGCGCTTGGGCGGCAGGCGGCGCGGCAGCCGGCACGGGTCCGCCGGGGAGGAGCCCGACCGCTTCCTGCCCGCCTGCTCGTCCGCTGCTTCGTCATCGCCTTCCTCCTCTTCGTCCTCCTCTTCCTCCCCCTCGCCATCATCCAGCGAGGCTGACCCCAGCAGGGACTCGGTGTCCCGCGTCTCTATGGCGGTGATGGTGCAGATGGAGTCTAAGGAGGTGAGGGAGATGCTGGTGCTCATCCTCCCTGTCAGACTGAGCCCCCTTGCGGAGGGGCTGCCGGTCCCCGTGCGGGCGGTGCTGGTGGACTCACAGCTCTCCCGCCGGTTGCGCTGGTGCTCGGACCCCGCCAGCGACTCGCTCTCCGCCCCGATGCCGCTGTCCTCGCTGTACAGGGCCGAGTCCTCCGGGCCGGGCCTGCGCAGGGCCGCCGACTCGATGCGGGCCAGAACCTGCCCCAGTCGGGCGTCCAGCGCCCGCTTGGCCTTCAGCTTCTCGTCCAGCAGCTCGGACAGCGAGGCGAAGTACTCCACCGCCTCCTCAAGGGCTGAGTCGCCAATGCCGCCAACCGAGCGGCTGACCAGCCGCATCCTCTGCGCGGTGTACTGGAGCAGCTGCTGGAGGAGGTCTGGCGGGGGTTCGCCGGCATCCGCCACTTTGGGGGAGGGGGCGTCGGAGAGGCTCTTCAGGGGGCAGGGCCAGGCCAAGTGCTCCCCGCTCTCCTTCAGGAGCCTCTCCCCCTCCTCCGCCGTCTCCCTCAGCCCGCAGTTGACCTCCTCGTAACGCAGTGCCATGAAGGTGGCCATGGGCTGCAGGGAGATGTGGGTCTGGGCCGCCTGCTCCAGCAGGCCCAGCAGAGCCTCGTATTTGGCGATGCTGGGGTTCAGGAAGGCGTAGGCGGCCTGGTGCGCTCTCACCAGCGGCTCGGGGAAGTCCACCTTCGCCTCGACGGCGGGGGCCTTTCTGTCCTTGTCCTTCTTTCGGCTCGGCTTGCCTCCTTTGTTCTTCTTTGACTTCCGGACGCCCTTTTTCCCTGAGGCTTCCCCCTGAGCCTCTGTCCCCCGGGGGATCATGTTAATTTCGATTTCATGGGTGCCTAAGTCGCGTGGCCGAGCCCCCTTCAGGACCACCTCGGTCAGGGAGGGCCCCCTACCGAGAGCGTCCTTCTGAGAGAGGACGGGCGGGACTGCCGATCTCTTCTCTCCTCCCCCTCCCGCTCTGTCAGTCTCTCCCCGACAGGATGAGCCTCCGCGTCCCCCGCCATCCAGCTGCGGCTCCCCGGCGCTTTCCCGGGATCCCGGCAGCAGCGTCCTGCCCGTCCTGAACGGGCCCTGGGACCCACTCGAATTCTGGCGACCCTTCGACGGCGAGCAGCCCATATCTTCCTTCCGCTTCAGGCGTCCTTCCTCGCTTCTCTCCCGCGGTCGAGTCGCAGAGACGGAGGCAGAAGGGGGGGGGGGGGGGGGGGGGGGGGGGGGGCGGCGGACCCTGTTTCTAAAGGTGGCGCGGGAGTGAAGGGACAGGAGAAACGAGCGCTTATCCGCCAGCCGCACCTGTCATCTTCAGACGGCTCCCGTAGTCAAGTCCGCGCATTCGGCCGGCTAACGCCGCGGAGTGGGAAAGCAACGCATTGATTTTAATGCCTCACCCTTCCTCTCGCCTGCGGAAAATCAGTAAATCCACTCGTCTGTTTTCATGGTGCCATATTCCGTTTATTTATATATATATGTACTTTTTTTTTTTGGAGGAAAATATCAGGAGCCTACAGCTTGCCCTACCTTGCAGAGAAGAAGCAGCTGAAAGGATTAGAGAGGATTTGAGTGCACTCCTCACTGCGCACAGATGTCACGTTAAAGAAAATATATCGCACACACATGTAAGACCTTAAGCTCCTCAAGGTAATCAGACCTCTTTTCAGGTGTCTTTTTATAGCCCTGAGCCACTGTGCAGAGCAACTTCACGGAGTCCCGTTGATTAAAGTTAACAGATAGCCCGGGGGTCGGGGGGGGGGGGGGGGGGGGGGGTGGGAGGGGGGGCATGCCTTCACAATGAGCCTTGTTGCCAGAAAGGTAATTTGCTGTAGCATGTTCACATTAACTTCAATTAGAATAACACTAGACCTGTGTTACAGAGGGTCACACTGAGCAGGGGAAAAGAACAATTCGGTACAACGCACACTCCAAGAAACGCAGCTTCGCCTGACAGGCGAACAATGCAATCTCCCTTTAATGGCTCTTACGTCAAGTGCGGCTATTTTAATTGCACCCTTAAGCCTTCATGGTTTTTGACATTTTCTTTCACGTTTTAATTCAAATTTACAATCTGGCAATTTGGCAGATGCTTTTAGCGAGAGCAACTTACGACAAGTGCATTTGAAATGGTAAAAAAAAATGTCGTTAGACGTTCAGAGAGAACACTTGTTCCCCACCAAACTGAAATGTTTTGTCAAGCACAAAATGTTTACCATCAGTCCCCAACAAAAGCATCGCCTGGGTCTACAAAACTGATCTGGGGACTGTATAAATAGACAAAATAATAATAATAATAGCTCACTAGCTCTCATTTTGTTTATTCCTTAGAAGAATATCCACCTCGACACATTCCAAAGTAGTGCATCTATATTAAGAACACAGTCAAATCAAATGTGCCATAAGACCATCTGGAAATTTAATTAACACATATAATCATGTAAAATGTATAAATCTATTTTTTCATATATTTATTATCTAGTGGCAAACACAGAGATGATCTTACAGAATGTTTGTGCGTGCTTTGGCCCCCTGTGGGTGCTGATACAGTAAGATAAACGTTTGCTGACACAGACACAGAATACTGACGTTGAGATGACCCACAAGGTTGAATGGCCAACAGCATTAGAATATGCTGCTTCACACGAACGTGAACTTCCCTGTACGAGGGGAGATGAAAATCTATCTTTGTTCGCTGCACAGTCTGATTGATATAGATGCATCCCTCAGCGGAAACAACTGGTTCATCTGGATCTTTATCTTTCATAACTATCTCATTTTTAAAAATGAATGTCAGGAAATTAAAGAATGTCAGGAAATTTTCCGCCAGTATCCGTAATGTCAATAATATAATGTTGACATTATATCCACGATTAATATACATTTTTAGATGTGTAATTTTCGTCATTTTCTTATTTTTTTAAAGGGGGTATGCCAACTGATTTTCTGTCAAGGCATTGGTTTGATTCAAACTTTTCTTTTTAACAAAAGACCATCACCATTATGCATGTCCAAGCATGTTTGCTGCCTCATTCTTGTGTGTGAAAGTAGGCCAGGGAAGAAATAGACTTTGACGATGGAGAGATATGTGCTGCATAATTGTACTCCATGTATTCTGTGCTCCGAGAAATGGTAGCTGAGGTGTTTACTGTGAAGTTTTTTTTTAGGACTCGCAGGAACCCGCATTAAGGTGTTTTGGAAAATGCAGTGACGCCAGAGAGTTCACTGACAGGCCAGCAGCTGCTAGTCTGTGGGCGGAGTCTTGGGGCCTGGCAACCAATCAAACGCAACACAGGCTTTACTGTAATCTCCGGTCATCTTGGCATGACTTTCATGGGGGGGTTATTATGGGGAAGTGCAGATACTGGTCAATCGCCACTAGGGGGCTCACTTGTTCCGGCAACCAACAATGAACACACCCCCCACCCCGCCATCCCATCCTTAAGATGGATAGTAAGTATTATATCAGCAAAAGATATCAGTCAGGAACAACTTGATATACTGTATATATTTCTAGCCTAAGCATGAATCAGAGTAGAGTCTATATTTCATTAGTGCCAACGCTATTTAGAAAGCAATGGAAAGCTTGAACCAATCAATTAAATAATGCATCATCATCTACTCTTAAAGTACATAAGCAGCGAGGCTATGGTGAATTTCATTATTGTAATTTCAGTGAATACAAATGAGTGCACTTTTTCATGGTGGGACAGCGCAGAACGAGGGAATGGCTTAGGGGATGCCTCAAAATGGCTACTTATAAAAAGCTGACATAACCCTGGCACCCTGAACTGCTATGCTACACATATTTTGGAGACGGTATTTGTCCATCGGGACAGAAAGGTCAAGTCCCACTCTTCCGCTAAAAAGCCACGATGCCATAAATATCTTGCACTTCGAAACACTTGCTATTGACAGCTGTGGCAGAAGAAGAAAAAAAAAAGTTTAGAGTTGGGCTGCCTGTTTGGAGACTTTGGCCGGGTAAGATAATTAAGTGTGCTGAAAATGGCAAACTCTATCCCTTTGGCATGCTATTCTCAACCTCGGCTGGACTCAAAGTGGCAGGGGTCACAGTGTCCTCCTGGAGATGTCGACAACGTACGTGGCTACACTGTTAATTCAACAATGACTGGGGCTAAATAAAGGAAGCTACATGGCTATACTGTTAAGTCAACACTGACTGGGGCTAAACAAAGGAAGCTACATGGCTACACTGTTAATTCAACAATGACTGGGGCTAAAGAAAGGAAGCTACATGGCCACACTGTTAATTCAACAATGACTGGGGCTAAAGAAAGGAAGCTACATGGCTACACTGTTAATTCAACAATGACTGGGGCTAAAGAAAGGAAGCTGCATGGCTACACTGTTAATTCAACACCGACTGGGGCTAAACAAAGGAAGCTACATGGCTACACTTCTAATTCAACACTGACTGGGGCTAAATAAAGGAAGCTACATGGCTACACTGCTAATTCAACACTGACTTGGGCTACAGAAAGGAAGTGACACGTGACAGGAAGTGGAGTAACAGAGGATCTGGGAGACACACACACTGAGACAAAGAGTGTGTCAGTAGTGGAGGAGAATATGATACATACAGTATACATGTTTTGACGTGTGTGCGTGTGTGTGTGTGTGTGTGTGTGTGTTTGAATATTAAATAGCATGCACATACTAAGAAAAAAAAAACAATTCTCTCATTTTCATGAATGAACTTTAAAAGATTGACTGTGGGCCCATGAGAGAAAAATGATCAGAACAGTTAATCTAAATCACAGATAAATGGAATATGAATTCATGTTATTTTAATGGTTTATTAGAATGTCAATTCACAAATAAACTATAAAATACTCATCATTATGAGGGGTAACTGAGAAGAGTTATACAGGTATCACGTATAAAACACATGAATAAAGTGCCAACATACACGGTAAACAAAGAGCAATCGTAAAACCTTCATTTGCGGAACATATTTCAAAAAGTGCGTTTACTTCCGGATAGTTTTTTTCCCCCTGTAATTAATTTTCACTCACAAAACAAAAGATGCAGACAAAGCATTATTCATTTTGAGCAAGAATCATTTAGAGGAGACATTTCTGGAGTCCGTGCGCTCGTCGCCGTTAAATGGAGCACCTCCTGGTTCGCCTCCTCAGGAGAGGAGGGGGAGCGCTCACCTGGGGCTCCTCCTTGATGGTCGAGCAAACAGAGCCTCTGGCCGGGCTGAAGTCCACAGAGCCCCGGGGGGTCGCCGTCCCCAGGGAGCTCATCCCGGAGTCCTGGGAGCGGCGGGCGAAGGCGGAGTGGACGGAGGTGATGGAGAAGATCCGCACCCTCTCCAGGTAGGCCTCCGGGGAGTTCTCCGCCTTCTTCTTGCACAGGATCATGTAGCACTTGGGCATGAAGTGGCAGAAGACCATGCCGAAGTTGGAGGCCAGGATGGCCGAGGCCTGCACGGCGGAGCGCTGCCGGATCTTGGTGACGTAGACGGGGATGAAGCACACCCACACGAACAGGTAGATCAGCACGCTGAAGATGATGTAGCCCGTGTCGTTGTAGCGCTGCGGGACCTTCCGGCCCTTCAGCGCCAGCAGGAGGCAGACGCAGGCCAGCAGCGCCACGTAGCTGTGCATGGCGCCGAAGCCCGCCTGCGAGCCCTCCGGCGAGCCTTCCCTGCACTGCAGGACCGCCGTCAGGCCCTCGTAGGAGGTCTCCATGCCGGGCGAGTCGAAGAGCAGCCAGAAGAGGCAGACGAGCCCCTGGCCGACGGTGGCCAGCGCGATGATGGCCACGGGCTTGTAGAGCTTCCGCAGCCTGTGCCGGCGGTACAGGTCGAAGAGGAAGGCCAGGAAGGTGCGGAAGGCCTTGACCAGGACGCAGGAGAGGCAGAGGGTGAAGCCCAGGCCGTACATGGTCTGGCGGGCCTGGCAGATGCGGACGTTGGGCCGGCCCACGAACAGCACCACGCTGGCGAAGCTGACCGCCAGCCCGGCGATCATCACGTAGCAGAACCAGCCGCCCGCCACCTTCACCGCGGGGCTCTTCCTCCCGGCGAGGAAGACGACGAGGATGGCGAAGAGCAGCAGCTCCCCCAGCGCCGTGCCGGTCAGGAGGACGATGGCGTAGGGCTCGTTCCAGGTGAAGAACGTCTCTACCCTCGTCTGGCACTTGGACCAACCCCTCTTAGACCACGTCCCATTGGGACAACTCAGACAGGTGTCCATGTCTAAAGAAAGGACCACAGCAAGGCGGAGTTACAAAAACAGACATTATGCCCCCCATCCCTTCCCTTCCCCCTCGCCCCCATTTAATGTACTCATTTCACATGAATCTAGACTGCATGTTTGACAAAATTATACCAAAAAGGGGTATTAAAAACATGGACTGTACTCAAATTGCAATAGTAGTGTAGCAGTGTAAAATAAGTTGGGTGGTTTTGAGACAAACATGGTGTGAGCAACTGATGCACATTTTTATTAGCGTCTAAAGCATTCTGTGTTTTTTGCAAGGACGATTTGTAATGTAGAATGAAAAGCGCGGTTCAAGTAGAGGGGAGTGCAAATTTCCATTCTTTTTTAAAAGTATATACCCTCAGTCAGCACTCAGTCATTAAAGTTGTGGGTGCATTCCATCCTCCCCAATACTCACTCTCCACATCAGAGTATGTCCCCTCTTCACACTCCGTGCAGTTGTAGCAGCAGGAGATGTTGGACACTTTCTTCACATAACCCGGGTGGCAGGGCTGAGAGCATTTGGACTCTGGGGCCTGCCATTGGGGACATTGAGACAACCTCACGAAAATGGAACATATTCAAAACATATCGAAATAAAATACATGATTGAAATGTGGCATCGCAGACACCGAACTATGCATTTCAGACGCAGAACTATGCATTTCCGGCATAGACGTATGCATTTCAGACACAGAACTATGCATCACATATGTAGTAGCAGATCAAATCACACTAACACACTGTACAGATTGGCACTCTTTGAAGTGTTTTCAGGTTACACTTACCGTGTTGTTGGTGTTGCCCCAGTCAATGTCGCCCCTGTCGATCTGAACATCTCTTTCGATCAGGTTGTATTCGCCAACCACTTTGAAATGCCTCTTGTTGCTGCCATCTTTCACCCAGTGAATCAAATGATAGCCATTCAGGAAGTTGCCGGACTTGTCGAAGTAAAAGCGCCGGTTGTCGACAGTGAAATTCACCTTTTTGAGTTCCCGAAGAAGCTGCAACAAGGAGGAAGCACGGCATAGGATGGGCTGCAGTTCTACAATCTGTTTGTGCCTTTACAATCTAGTGCAGCTGGATACATTAGCACATTGCCAATTTGTTTTTTTTTTTACACAAAGCTATGTAATTCGAGAATTGATTTGTTGGTCTGAAATTATTTGAGTACAAATGAAGTTTTAATGACACCCTTCTCACCTTCCAGGGGGGGAAGTTGTCCGCAGAGCAGAAGGTCTCGTTGCACTGCAGCAGTTCCCTGAGGGCATGGGCTATGGCCCACGTGGCCACTCTCTCATTGTAAGACAAGTTCAGGTTAACCCCCTGCACCAAAAAATCATCATTGGCTTTCTGGGGCTCGGACAAGTTACAGGCCAGCGGGGACTTGAAGAGGAGAGAGTCGGGGAGAGAACAAAGGGCGGGGGGGTGTTCAGCCAAACAGGCGTTGTGTTGTTGGAGCAGTTGGGGCAGCTCAGGGATGCATTCGAACCGCAGCTTCTTGTACTCCTCAATGAAGGTGTTCGTGGCGCCCGGGCCAGGCTGCAGGTTCCGCAGGTACTCCTCGAACCCGGGGATCTCCCCCGTGATGAAGCTCAAGCCGAAGATGTCCCCCACGCTGTCGATCCCCTCCATGCCGGCCACGTTCCGGGACATGGACCAGGCGTCGCTGGCGATCCAGATCCGGGAGACGTTGGCCTTCATCGCCTCCTGGAAGAGGTGCACCACCAGCTGGTCCTTGAGGATGAGCAGGATGACCCGGGCGTCCGAGGAGCGGATCTGCTCAGCCACCTCCTGGATCCGCCGCTCGCTGTCCGCGTGGTCCAGGTAGTGCGGCACCACCTCGTGGAAGGCCAGGCACACCTGGGCCTTCTCGGCCTCCTGCAAGAAGCTGAGCAGGGCGGCCCGGCCGTAGTCGTCGTCCCCGGACACCACGCCCACCCAGTTCCAGTCGAAGTGGGCCATGAACCGGGCCAGGGCCCTCGTCTGGTGCACGTCGCTGGGGATGGTGCGCAGGAAGGACGGGAAGCGCAGCTTGTCGCTCAGGATCTCCGCGGACGATGTGGTGCTAATCTGATTGGACGATGTAAAAAATTATATTTTAACATTATAATTATAATTACATTACATTTATTTGGCAGATGCTTTTATCCAAAGCGACGTACAAAACGTGCATTTCATGGTCACAGACAACTACTAAACACAGGTTCAGTAAGATACAATACTTAATTTGTACAGCTATTTCTAGCCAAGAACACAATTTAGTTCACACAGTGAACACTATTCAGACCTAACCTCTGCAAAGCCAACTAGGCAGAAGAATAAGCTACAGTATTAGGACAAATACAAATTACCAAAAAGTGCTGGGATGGGGCAACATGTAACAAGTGTCATGAAAAAGGGGGGGGGGGATTTAGAGTGAAATATACAGCGTGGTGGTGGTTAGTCTAGGTATAGTCTGAAGAGATGAGTCTTCAGGCCACGGCGGAAGATGGGTAGTGAGGGGGAGGTTCGGAGAGGGACGGGGAGTTTGTTCCACCACTGGGGAGCTAGGGTGGAGAAGCTCTGTGATCCCTTTGGTCGGGTGGGAGGGGTTACAAGGCGATTAATTATAACATCGATACCTAGCGCTCGTTGATTCTGAGTAACATCGATTCTGCTTTGTTGAGGCAAGTATAAATGGGGCAGCAGTGTAGTTTAATGGTTAGGGAACTGTGCCTCATTACAGCGCGCTGGTTTGATTCCCTGTTGATACACTCCCATTGCGTGCTCGAGCAAGGCAATTAATCTGAATTGTTTCAGTAAATAGCAGCAGTACAAATGGATTGTATGCAAAATAAATGTAGGTACTGTAGATATGTCTGTAAGCAAGAGCATCAGCTAATCCCAAAATGGAATACAAGTGATTCCAGATATATGCATTTTTTTTGGACTGATGTCAATCAGTCTCAGCTGTCTCACAAAACGGATCCGCACTGATCCTGTTGTCCTAGTGGGGCACGAAGCTCACCTGGGGGACCAAGTGGAGGCCCAAGAACCGGGCCACAGTTATGGAGACCTCCGAATACCGGGCCCCGATAATGGCCTTCACGGGCACGCGGTCGGCGAGGTCGCACTGGACCGACAGCGAGCCGTTGACGGACAGGAGGTGCTGGGCGATCTGGACGGCTTTGGTGGCGTGGGAACACGTGTCACAGACGACGTACCCGAGCCGCACCCCCGGGAGGAACCCGGAGTCGTTGATCGTGTCGATGGTGTGGATGACTGCCAGGGTGCGCACGAACGACTGCAGATCGAAACTGAGAAGAAGGGGGGGGGTGATCGTGAAAAACAATGCAACGCTGTCCGGGGAGAACATTCCAGAACAGGTTTTCTATCACTGTTTCTTCTTCTAATTATTATTATTATTACTAATTTTCTAATTCACACCACAATGGCTATGGATTACTGGCAGATAAGACAGAATACCTAACACATCTAATTATCAGTATCCTCTGCAGAAGAATATGGAAATAGTCCTCCACTACCACTCAACGAATGCACATTCTTTTATGTCAAAATCATTTTAACCTCAAGAAATGTTACAGCTCACGACTCACCTGCATGCTCATTTAGAGTTGAAATAGACTGCAGGAAATAGAAAATCCTATCTAACTTACATGGTTTATCTGTTATAGCTGACAAACATGAAGTAACAATCTTCTTGGAATGTGGCTTGTGGGATTACAGAGAACTTGAAGCCATCACTTTAATTAACATGTGACAAGTGTGCTTTGCGTGAGAAGGAACAAGATTATTTTCTGAAAATTCAACCACCAGAAACTACCTGCATTGATATTTGATATAGGCTATTTTCCCAAGAGGCTGATCAAAATTTCCTGTCATCCGCTTACAGTGAATGTATTTGTTAGGTTTACCCCTTGTCATTTACAAAAGTCTTATTTGTACATTGAGGTCAGTCATCTGTCAATTCATCCTGACTACAGTCTGAAATCTACCATATGCTGTCAAATACTCTTCAGTCCCAAATGCTAAATAAACAAAATATAGTCACAGTTTGAATGATTCTTCAATAAGAATCTGTATGAAATTCAGAACACTCGAAAAATCAAACAAAACACAAAACATGTGTGCAGTACATATATAACAGTAGCAACATATAATAATAATAATAATAATAATCACCATCATCATCATCATCTGGGGAATAAACTTCCTTCAGTATTTCAAAACTAAAATCAAACATACGAGCATCTCAGACACAGGCAAGCTGAGTTTTTTTCGATGTGCATTGCCACAACGAACCTGCCACTGAAGACGTGTCCCCAAAAACAGCATGGCACCCCAGGAATATCCCCCCGGTCTTCCCCATAGGAATCTCCCCCAGGGTCCCCCAGTTTCCCCCAGTTTCCCCCAGGGTCCCTCATACTCACTTTGTACAGTTGAAACCCTTTGGCTCCGTCCGCTCGTGTAGGGTGTCCACTTTCGAATGGCACGGACTGAGCACCCCTATAAGGATGTCCCCAGGGCTGTGGGCCCCACAGATGGAAGAAACGTTATCACAGCAGCCCCCCAGGCAGAACAGGGCGCACATGCCCAAGCAGCGCCAGGTAAACCAACACAGCATGGTGAGCGGGGGGGGGGGGGGGGAGTGAGAAGGCTACCGACTTCCAACAAACAAAAAAAAAATTAAGCACCCGTTTGAGAAGCAGAACACAACAACCCCCTCCTAGTCCTGTACAGGGGCGAAAGAAGAATAAAAAAAACACAACCCCTAGTCCTGGATATGTTCTGGAGCGATGGAGTAACAGAGGAACGCTCCGGAAACTACGACTGTCCTGAGCCTGTTTCCCCTCATTCTGTGGTGAGTGCAACGCTCGCGTCTGTAGTAACGACAGATTGGGTTGATTATGTTCATCGCTGTTGGGGCGTGATTGCTCAACAGAATTCCCCAGGCTATTTAAAAAAAACAAAAAAAAACAAAAAAAAAAAAAACAACCCAACCCTATTCTTCTCCACGGAACGACCAGAGAAACAGGTCCCATGAGAAAGTAACTGGAACTCGGACAACCTGTGAATAGGGATCATTACCACATGTGGTGTCCCATTCTTAGATTGGTTCTATGTGATTATTAGAGCAAAGGGTATTAAATTGAAAGCCTGCTTTCGAGGAACAATTTAATGCATTTTTGTACAGCAGCAAAACATAAAAGTAAATTAATAAATAAACATGAGCTCTTATCAGCATATTTATTTTATTTACACACATACATACAGGTGTGTGTGTGTATAGGCATATTAATCAACAAGCACAGAAAATATGTTTCTTTAGTACACCCTAAATGCTCAAATGAATGTGATTATGATGATGTAGTACAAATTACGTGTAAATGTGACCACAAGACTTTACCACTGGTGGATCGGAAAAGGTCATTTCCACTATTTAGAAACCCATAAGCCATTTCTTATTCCAAGGAGGTCCATTGTAGCATACCCAAAAGTCGTTCATGAAATACAACAAACCGGATGACATAAATCACAAATCCTATCCCTCAATTTCATATCCCAAACTAAATAGAACCTAAATAAAGCTGCTTCTCAGGAATAATAATGCGAATACAAAATACAAAGACTGCCCAGCTGTTGGACTGGAGAGTGAAAAGAACACATGCTGCAATTTAGGCATTCCAAATTGGAATGAACCACATAAATATGCAAATAATAATACCAGCATGTCGTCCGATTTACACAAGAACTGCTGACAACTGAATTCAATTGTATCACTTAAAATGTAAATATAAATTTGCATTACATTTTCCATTTTAAAAAACACAATGTTCATTAAAATGATTATTGTGAATAACTGTATAATGACATAAATGCCAATAGCTTCGACAGACAATTCACAAACCGAGGCAACAGAGAAACCACGTAACATACAGAAAACACGTTTGATTATTAAATATCCCTCCAGTTTTTAGGTAAACAAAGTCACACCCAATAATAAAAGCACCAGGAAACATTAGCATCACGTTTAACGTTAAAAAAAAGATTTTGTCGTCGGGAGAAAAGAACAGGACCTAAAATTGCATTATTCTGCCGTAGTTTCGTTTTTAAATAGGCCCTTCTTAAGATTCAATTAATGCGCTGCGCGCTCCCGTCATGCGCTTGCTTTCACGTTGAGGCACGCGCTGTCAACGCAAGCCATCTGGGAAGTGCTTGCGGTCGGATGTCATCGGGCCTTGCTAGCTAGCTAGCTAGCAAGCAACTTGTATCACATATATCATGGTTCTTTATTGCTTTTGGAGAACTGAAACACAAGTTAAACAGCGACTGCGTTTATTGTGAAGAGACAGGTACAACGGAATGTTTTTCAGCGATTATCAATACAGTTATGCATAATAATGTATCAATAATGAGCGTGCTGTTCAGCAAATGTATTTAATGCGGATCCATGTCTTGCTTTTGCAAGTGCACGAAAAGATGCTCTTATCCAGCTAGAATTAATTCAGTATAAGAAATTGTCTTGCGCTTAGCGATTTAAACTGTGCATTATTGAGGTCCTTCTGTAGCGTGTATGTGCTGCTTAGCAAGATAACGATACCCAGCTAAAATGACTAAAATGATTTCTGTTCGCAAACTTGTGCTACAACAACGAATAGTTAACGTTACTGCTTGCTGTTGGTAGTTAGCTGGTTACCTAATCACGCCAAGCTGCACAGATGGGCTGCGAGCTAACTCGTAGTTTAGCTGGCAATATTAAGCCAACGATGGTTATCTAACATTGATACTAGCTAAGGTACATCTATAGCTAATTAAGTATGTGTGTGCTCAGTATAGCTAATGCAATGGTAAGAACGGTGGAATGCCGATTAGCACGTCAGAATTCTGGTCAAGGGCAGAATGGAAACACCGGAGCTGTAAACTACATTGCAATGTTAGTGTTTTCTAAGATAGCAAGCAGCGAGATCCGATGTAGCTCTCTTTAGTTTACTAGTTTGGTGTTGGTCTCGGTTTTGCTAACCATAGTTGGCTAGCTAAATGCTGCTTGGCGAACTGTTGAGCACTAATGTTAGCGTACCTATGGATATTATCCCCGTGGTGTCACATTTGAGGTAACGTTACATTTGCTGTATAACTGGATATACTCAGTGTGTGTAGATTTATTTTTTCCCATAAAATACTATCACTGTTTGCTTTCGTAGTGTACGACTACATTTGCAGCATCTGATATCCCGTGTTTTTATTTTGTAACTAGAAGCTGCTTCATAGAACACGCCCTTCTCGCCCTCTTTCATTGCGACGATTGGCTGTGGCACATACGGTTTCTGCTCGCCATGAGCTGAAGCTGCGAATTGATTGGTCCGCTGCGGAGGCCGGGTTTGTGCTTCCGAAACATTAGCAGCAGGGTCGATAGGAATGTCGTGCGAACTTTGCTACGTTACGGTAGCCACTTTCGAGGAAATAAGCTACGCCACGTGAATTTGCGTGTCCTGAGTATCGATATGATTTTGATACTGTATTATGCATGCACAGTCCCCACTACAACGGAAGCAAAAGCTAAGAATTCTGGACATTTTAGATTACATTTAGGCTGTCTAAATGGTCCATTCGTTTCATATAAGAGCTCTTGATATTTTGTCTGGTAACATTCATGGGGAATGCGTGAACGAGCGACCATTAGAGACACCGTCAAAGTGAATTCAGTTAATTGATGACTCGTCGTGATCGTACCTGATGCACTTGAGATGTACTGTTGTACAGTATCAGAACAAGTGGGTTTGCTTCGTTCGACACTATGCGAGAGGTTGCAGCAGGTCACCACGCACTTGCATTGAGAGTTTCACTACCAAAACATCTATAAATTCTGTTTACGTTTCTAACGCAGTACGCGTAGAAATGTTCATTGTGTAAGTAGGTTAAATTGTCAAAGAAGATATTCTCAGTTGACAGGCTTTTCTCAAAGAATGTGTCTCTACATTTAAGATTTTTATTTTTTTTAACAGAATCACACACAAGCTTTATGAAAGGTTAGAGAACCTGCTGAATAACCTTGAATGTTCCTAAACCGCTGACATTAAACAGCCAACTGCACGTGAAGTCAATTGCAAATGTTTTAAGTTGAAACAGTGAAATTTTGTTTCTGTGGAGGTTAACTTAATATTTGGCCTACCCATCATTCCTTGGGAAGAACAGTGGTTTGTTTGTCTATACCATGTCTATGGTCCCCACCCACTGTCTCTGATGCAGGGTTGCCCTCTTCCACTCTTTGCTCAGGAACGGGATGGCGATGTAACGTTCTGTTCCAGAATGCAGGCGATAAAACACTTTTTTTTTTTGCGCCGCTGTTTGTTTTGAACCCGCCCTTGTATGCACAGATGAAAGTTGCTTTGTGCATCAAAGCACAGTCTGTGTTGACTTTTACGCAGGTGCTTGTGCACAAAGCTCATTTTTTAATTTGTCGCAGAGGACACGGAGGGCAGGGCGCCTCTCTTGTTTGCTCCTGTGTTAGTTGTGGTAGTGCACCTCGCATTGTGTCTGAAAGATCAGAAGGCAGCAGGAACATCATCGCCTAGGTGAACTCAGTCAGATGAAGTGCATCCACTGTGACAGCGAGTAACGTTACTGTCGTCTACTGGGAGTCGATACTCTTTTTATATGGGAAAATTTAAGATAGCCACAGATTACCGCTACTACTGAGGGGAAGAAGAAAAAAAACGTGTCAGAGTGAGTTGGTGATTCAAGAATGTATTTACTAGAAATAATTATGCAAATTAACTTCTTGAATGAAATATTGTTTCTGCCATTGAAAACCTTTCTTATGCGTGCTGGTGAAATTTATTCAGAACAACAGACGGATAGTCACGTAGCCTATTCGTTTAGGCCTGTTTGTTACATTTCACTTTACAAAAGCCAGGTCCGTTGGATTCTTACCTACTCTGAAATGTTTGCCATGGCAAATATTTACTGTTGCTTATTTCTGAGTTTCTTTCAGTGTCTTTGTGGTGATCACGCTCTAGCTAGACTTTCTTAGCGTGTGTTTAATGGGGTTGACTGCTTGTCCTGGTCAGTATATCAGGCTGTTTACCCTGAGCCAGGAATATGACCACAGATGATTTATCAAGTGAACGCTGTCTTGCATAATCCTTGTCCAAAGAAGCATAGCAGATGGAGTGAAAGGTTACTCCTTGTCTATGGCAAATACGCTTACTTGGCAAATAAGGACTATTTTATTAAGTGTCCTTTAAAATGTGATACTGTTCAGAATTTTATGCATCATATCAAAGAGGTTTTTGGTTGTGTGTAAAAACGGTATTGATATAAAAAGAAGGTGAAACGTTTTTTATTAATTATTTTCTCCCTGTAACGCTCAGAGAAAATTGACGTGACGAGACTGTGCTTTCGATTATTCGATGCCCCCGTGCTCTGGAAGACTGCTGTACCAACTGGAACAGAGCAGAGGCCAAAGCTCTGCTTTAATCCTGTGCAAAGCTGCTGGGTGAGAGGCTCAGGCTCATAGCCTGGAAACTGCTGCTTCTCACGCCAGGTGGAGAGGAAAAGTGGTGCCAAGAGAGAGAGTGTGTGTGTGTGTGTGTGTGCATGTGTGTGCGTGTATGCATGCATCTGTGTGTGCGTGTGTGCATGTGTGCATGCATGCACGTGTGCGTGTATGTGTGCCTGCATGCGTGTGTGCATGCGTGTGTGCGTGTGTGTGTGTGTGCGTGTGTGCGTGTGTGCGTGTGTGCGTGTGTGTGTGTGTGTGTGTGTATGTGTGCATGTGTGCATGCATGCATGCGTGCGTGTATGTGTGCCTGCATGCGTGTGTGCATGCGTGTGTGCGTGTTTGTGTGTGTACATGTTCATTAGGTAGACTCAGACTGTACTCTGCTTGTAGCAGGCTCTACTGGGTGTAGGTGTGATATTGCAGGAGAGACTGATAGAGACTGTGAGAGGGTGGAGTGGGATGCCTGGGAAGTCTGTGCTGTAAATAGCCACATGACACTCAGTGTGACTGGAGATCGCCTCACTCTGGCGGGGGGGGGGCACTGGACTAAGAGGGAAAAGCAGGGGGCACGAGCAGGAGTCAGTGTAGTCGTTCAGTTCGGGGCCTCTGTGATAGAACAAGCGTGTGGCTGTGTCTCTGTCTCCTGTGGACAACTTGGGCCCCATGGAAGAAACTCAGAGCGAAACGGCCGATGGGGGTGAGAGTGAGTGTTCAGGGTTAGGGTTTGGTTCTCTCCGTGTGACTGCACTCTTTCTGCACCGGAGTAGCCAATGTGTGGAATAGCCTGCCGGGTCATGTAGTAGAGGCAGAAACTCTGGGGGCTTTCCAAGGCCAGGCTTGATACGGTGCTGGAAACTATTTAGTCTGTAGGTAATCGGAGCACTTGGCACAATTTATTCAAGAAAATGGCGAGCATTGTTGGGCTGAATGGCCTGTTCTCGTCATTATGTTGTGTAATTTTTCTCTTTCACACATTCTTTCTCTCTCGCTTGCTCTCTTTCTCGTGCGCATATACACACACAAACACACACACTCACTCACACACGCACGCACGCACACACATTTTCTCTCTCATGCCTCTGCTCAACCCTCATTTCGAGGTTCGTGGACCCTTGTTTTTCTGTCTTTTGTTTGGCTGTCAGTCCGTCCCTCATTTTTGTCTTTCTTCTCTCTGTATCGCTGTGAGTCATTCGGTGGTTACATTCCAAAGCAATTTACCTTTGCTGATGATACAGGAGCAACGTTTTATCTTATTTATTTATTTATTCATCTATTTATTTTATCTTTTAGTTTTAATGGTTTAGTGATGGATCGAACCTTGAGTACTTTTATTATGTTTGTCTACTGTCTGTGTTGTTTCTAAATTGTGTGTCAAGATGGATGGCCCGTCTACTGCAAACCAAATCTACCTACGGGTACAAATAAAGTAAGCTGAACCTGAACCTGAACCTCTATGGCTTGTTGTCTCTCAGCTTTACCTGTAAAATCATTACACGCAGGGACGCAGGTTGAGTTAGGGAACTGAATTTCTATCGGTTCAAAAATACAGAGTTCGTTAAAGATGAATAATGGTCACAAGTGCAAGGCGGTGTTATAGTTATAGTAATTTTAGTAGGTCTATATGAGCTGTTAATTATGGTGTGAGTGAAATAAAAAGGTTGCAGGCGCCTGAGCTAATGTACTCTCTGCGTTTATGAAAATGCCAGCTCCGCCTTCGGGCGTCAGTACTCAAACTCTGGCTCACCTGGGTCATGGAGCCAGGTGGGCCTTGAGGAACCGCGGAAAGGGCCTCAGCACTTGGGAGTTGGAGTTTTAAAGGGTCAGCTCAGGTCAAGATGTAGGACTGTGTCAGTTATAGGTGATGTAGCCCTATGTAATGTAATATGATATAATATGATGAAAGACAAAAATGCTGTGTTTGTGCATGTGTGGCAAAATCTGAGTTTCACGAAATATAACTTTTATAAGGAAAACACAAGTTATAGCCTAACAGTCAACCGTTTATACATGCTTTTGTTTTTTTTAGTCATGAAAGTAGTTTACGAAAACTGTCACATTGATGTCAGAATATGATTGGATTGTAGCACAGTAACTTTGTAGGCCAAGTGAAGTTGCAGCAGGTGTAGCTTTTTCATTTCCCAGAATTGCTCAATAAAACGTGTCAAACAAGGTTTGTATCCTGTCAGTCTACTAAAGCCTGATAATTATTGGAAAGGATACAGAGAACGGTCGGGTGCTTGTTAATTTATTTCTGTCCTGGTGGTCTGTGTGAAGTAAATCCGGTGGGGAAAAAAAGTTGAGAGGTCATGTTGGACAGACAGGTGTGGTGGAGGGAACAGAGCTTTTGTACATGGCTCTTTGTGATGATTCTGAACCCTGACTGTGAGGTCTGGACATGTTGTAGGACTGTATTTGGCATGGGGGGGCCCTATTTGGGAACACATTTTGAATTTGGAGTCGCACAGTTTTCCCAGGAAAGGTGGTTGAGGTCAGGTAGAGACTTGTTTACAGTAGTTTTGGGTTCACGTTTGTATAGCTGTCCTATGCTTGCTTTTCAACCAGTTTGTACTGTTGGTCATGGGTACACATCCTCAAGGGTGTTGTCACTGTCAGGGTTATTAAAATGGGTTTCAGACAGACTGATGTCTCAACTTCTTGGTTGCAAATGTCAGCTTCGCCTAGTTGCACAAAAAATAGGCTACTTCCTTGTGGTTTGGAACTAATAAATGGTTACAAAATGTCACAGTCAATTTTATGTAGGCCTACCTGGTTCAAAACCCAGGTATTTGGCTGCTCCTAATAGCTGTTAACTACACAGGCATACTCCAAATGCACTAAGCAAAATCTAGACTGTATAGGTACTGGGGGAAATTGTAGAGCTAATGACAGATTAAAAAAAAAAAAAAAAAAAACACTGCTAAATATTTCATTTATAAGAGATGTCGCCTGTAGTCAATCCTAATGAGCTTGATCTTATCCGTGTTTTGTCTGTGAAACTGAGAGTTCTGCCCCAAGCCAGTGTCCTGTTAGTCAAGATGGCAGATCGGGGGCTGACAGGCCTGATCGCTCACAATTTGCATCTCGGTGCGAAGCGAACTGCTGAAATCGGTAGCCTAATAATGTGAAGTGAGTGGAAAAAAATAAATCTAACGGGAACTTCTGCAGTTTTAATTCTTGATTTAGTGTCTCAGCCCAGTGGATTCTGTTGTGCTACAGTGGCAAAAACTTAATATTTCTAAGAGGGAGAAAAAATAAATTTTGGCGGTGGTTTTAATCCGGCATCATATTGTTTTTGGAAGGGTAAGGGTTAATTCTTTCGTAGACTATATGTTAATAGTCGAAGAGGTGGAATAGAACATAGTGATTGGAGAAGCCTGTGAGCTTGATAGAATGGTTTTTGAGATGAGTCGCTACAGTAGGATCCTGTGAACAGTCTGACTAGTCCACCGATAGCGTAAACAAAAAAAAAAAGAACTTAATTCACATTTAGAGTGTGAGTGTGAGGCCGTGGTAAAGAACCTGCGGAATGTTTTCTCATTGGACGGGGGCGGAGTGGCTGTCCCGAGTAAAGCTTGTGTAAGCTTCTGTCCTGGCCTCCGGCTGTTTCACACCCTCCCTAAATAATGTCAACGTTTCTGACACCGTGTGTGTCTTCTTTTTTTAATTATAATGAGTTATGCTATTCATTGGTTCATTACTCCGTGTTGCTTATTACAGGATTTCCTTGTGTTGTCATCCACGTGCAGTTCAACAGTATCTGTGTGAAGCTGACATTTTTTTAAGGAAGAAGCCTACAGTACTATATAAAATGCAAGATGCACTGTTTGCAAAAAATAAATAAATATCACGACTGATTTGAAAAACGAGCCCTCTTGAGAATGTTCCGCTGGTCCGTCCAGCTCATTAGAGTGCGGCGCGGAGTTAGCGCTCCGCTCTTTGTATTCAGCTCCCTCTGTGTTATTGTCCAAGGGCATATACTGCAGGCCTGGCAGTGCCGGTGACAAATGTAGTGTCGTGTTGTTTTAGCATCGCTATCCGTTGGTTAGGATCGCAACTTTATGGCCCACATTCACAAAACGTCTCCGTGTCTTGAGAGCTGACCTAGGACCAGTTTAGCTTTTTTGGCTCAAAATTGGAGAAGGGTCAGATGTGGACAAGGGAAGCCTGGTCCTAGATCAGCAGTTCTACCTTTGTGAATACAGGCCCACGACTTCTGTTGTATTTAAAATACTATACAGACGTTTTTTTTTGCACTCTGAATACCAGAAAGCAACGATTGTGGCTTGAGTGGTGAACCTTGATTCACTTTGCTTAGGCAACAGTAAAATATTTCACATAGGAACAAAGGAACAGATTTTTTAGTGAATGTGGGTAATATGTCACATTGCATGGGCCTGGGCTAATTAGGCTGCATAACGAAAAGCAGAATTTGTAGTGAAATTTGAACAATGATATGGGCCTCCAGTAACAGGGTTTCTTTTTTTTTAAAGCCTGGAAATGGGGAAAGCCTGTCCTCAAAGAGCCCCTCTCACCCTGACCCGTCTCTCTCCAGGCCCCGAGGGGGAGATGACCAAGGAGGACGTGCCTGAGTCTTCAGAGGGGGACTCGGTCCTGGGGCGACACTGCAGCTTCTCACCGGACGCAGATCGGCCCGTCGTCCACCCGGTGGCGTCAGCCCCGATGCCCTCCGACTGCGGTGAGGCCCCGCCCGCTCTGCGGTCGCACAGCCGCACTCGTCCCGCGCTCGTCCCGGACTGCGTCCGACAAAAATCACACGCCCTACCTTTCTTCACCTGGTCTGTGCAGCCCAAAAATCACACGCCCTACCTTTCTTCACCTGGTCTGTGGAGCCCAAAAATCACACACACTACCTTTCTTCACCTGGTTTGTGGAGCCCAAAAATCACACGCCCTACCTTTCTTCACCTGGTCTGAAGAGCACAGAGAGGTTAAAGCAGTCTGGCCAGGACCTCACCTAGCTAAACGGCAGCCACTTCAGAGCAGCGAACTGATAAAGGGAGAGATGAAAGGAGAGAGGGATGGAGGGAGGAAAGGAGAGAGGGAGGGAAGACCCGACGGGACCCTGCGCTCTCCTTTAGCCTGTGAGGCACGACAGGACCCCAGATTCAGCGGGACGTGTCACTGTAGCTTGGCGGTCCCAGTCGCTGTGCAGTTCTGTTGTGTGGCGTCCATAGTTTCCAGCCTTTCTCCAGAACAGTGACTAGTGCCAGCCCCTAGTGTTCCCTGTTTTGGGCAGCCAAGAAATGCAAAAAAAAAAACTCACAGTACTAGAACTCCCCAACTGCTCATAAGGAGATAAATGAGCCTAAACGTCTACAGTCATCAGTCTGTAAAACTTTATGCCACGAGCGCCTTGCATTGCTTCCCATTAAGTGCACCAGGAACAATCCTTTTTCTTTACACTTTATAGAGGTCCGTAAGGGTTGGAACATAAAGTGCACCATTCTTTGAAGAGAAAATAAAAGATCTGAGTGAGGGGGCCACTGCTGGTCTGAATCTCTTAAAAGCGTGCTGTTGAATATAAGATTGTTATCAAAAAATCCTAATAGATTTAGTCTGATCCTTTATTGCCTTCAAAAACGACTTCTAAAATACCTTATTTGAACTCTTTTCTTCTGATTTGAATTCTGTTACTTTCTCCCGTGGTAACCAATGGACCTTACAGTAGTTTGTGAAAGGATTTAAGAGGGGGCAAGTGGAAGTTGTAGGATTAGGACCGTAATGAATGTAGCTCAGTGAACCTGAATCTACAGCCTTGTCTGTGTTTCTGTAGAGTTTGCCTCAGGCCAGTCTGGGTTGTGCTTCTCTCAGGGATATCTTGATTATTTAATTGCACAATTTGTACATCTGTCAAAAAACAAAACACTTGTATCAATGTTGCACAAGGTAAACACGTTATACGTGCCTTTGAATTTATGAAATTCCTGAGTATGCATTCATGAAAACATGAAGAATTTTAAACACCTCAACCATGGTTTTAACCAATGTGTGTGTGTGCGTGCGCGTGCCCGTGCGTGCATGTGAGTGTCTGTCCGTCTGTGTGTAATTTTGTGTGTGCATGCATGTGTCTGTTTGTGTCTGTCTGTATCTGTGTTTGTGTGTGTAACTGTGTCCGTGTGTGTGTGTGTGTCTGTGTGCACGTGTGCGTGTGTTTGTGTGTGTGTGTGTAAGTGCGCGTACATGCATGTCTGTCTGTGTGTGATTTTGTGTGCGTGTGTGTGTGTATGTGTGCGTGTGTCTGTCTGTCTGTGTGTGATTTTGTGTGCGTATGTGTGCGTGTGTCTGTCTGTCTGTGTGTGATTGTGTGTGCGTGTGGTTCTGCCTGACCCAGTCTGTGTTCTGGCCCTGACAGAGTTCTCCTTCTTTGACCCGAGCGACCCGCAGTGCCGGGAGGTTCTGCTGGACCCTCGGACCTCGGTGCCGGAGCTGTTCGCCGTCCTCAGACAGTGGGTCCCTCAGGTCCAGAAGAACATCAGCCTGATTGGCAACGAGGTCAGATAGCATGCCTGTCTGTCTCCTGTCCTTACCGCTGTCTCCATGGCGGACTAAGACTCAGTCACTCTGGAAAACAGGCACATTTTAAGGACACACAGAGCATGCTGGGATTAAAGTGGCTGTGTCACCTGCTTGTCTGGTCGGTCCAGTTTTATACATAAATCAGACAGGCAGTGTGTTTGAGGCCTAACTGTCCTTCCGTTGCCATGACGCACAGTGGCGCAGTCACCCAATCTGGATTTAAAAGTAATGTCATATGCATGCGTGTTTGCGTGCTTTCACTTCTGCCTCTTCCTTTCCAGTTAAAATTCTGCCCTCGCCTTCCCGGTTTTGCCCAATAGCTTCCTCATTCCTCAGCCTCTCCTTCTTCATGTGTATAATTATAAATGTGTCCTCCCTCCCCTGCTAGTTGGCATGGTGCAGGTGCCACGAGGAATGTTTATCTCTTCCACCGAAATCTAAACGTAGCGTTGCTTTAAGATTGCGAAGAGCTTAAATAAGAAAACAACGATGGCAGTGCCTTGATGACAGGTTCCTGGAAGTGGGGTTAGGGGGGAAATCCTTCAGGTGAGAGATTCTGTTACACAGAAGCGAGGCGTGGCCGCGTTGTCCGCGCCCTGCGACGATAGCAGTGGCTCTTCGGGCTGCGTTTTCCGCGAGCTTGTTATTGTTTTGCGTCGGATTCCTTTCACGCCTAGCTGTGCCGTCGCTCACCCGTGGGGCACAGCGCCCGCGACCCCAGTTGACCCCGCCCATCGGTCACGCGCGAAGCCGCCCCCATGTGAGATTACCGACCCAGTGACGCAGGGTTCGAGGAAGCTGCCCTGGTTCTGTAGATCCAATCTCATTTTCCGTAACCGACACAAGGTCAACCCAATGATAATTTTTTTGTCTTGGTTTTTCCTTTTCGTGCCTCACGCACGTGAGATTAGGCTGATTCGTGTACAGCGCATTCTTTTAGCCGATGCCCTTACCCAGAGCAGCTTGGCAAATACAGGAGAAACATAAGTGCATTTAACTGATTAATACAGTCAATCACGCCAGACCTGGCTGACAACATTGCCAGACCACAAGTACTGATGCAGCGTTACTGAGGTAGTTGTTAGCTATACTAACCAAGAGCCAACCTATATAAATGCAGAAGGAAAGAATGCTGGGGTGGAGATGGTAGGGCAGTGAATATGCAGACTGAAGAGGTGGCTCTTCAGTCTGCGTCAAAGATAGCCGCTGCTAACACTTCAAGTTTGCTCCAGCACTGTGGGGCCAGTACAGACGGACTGGGGGCAACATCCACGCAGGGAGGGGAAAACTGGCCTCCTCAAAGTTTAGGACCGGAGTGATCTAGATACAGGGTGTGCGGTGGGTGGAGCTCTTCCATTCGCTGCCTCGTACGCTAGGACGAAGGTTTTAAACTTGAAGCCAGCTGTAACCGGTTGCCGCTGAAGTGAGATGGGAAGGGGGGGGAAGCAATTCTCGGCCAACAACACACTCTCCCTGGGTTTTCTTTCCCAGTCCGCACACCCCCTGAAGACGTTATGCTAACTGATGGACCCGCAGATGCGGATTATTCCGGAACACCTCAGATCTTTCAGCGCAATTAAGATGTCATTGTGTGCCCTGTCTCACCCTGTCCACTTTAATTAGTTTCAAGGGCTGAAATGATAATAATAGAGTAGTAATGTTTTTCCCCCATTTCTCTTGCCTTCATTTGAGCTGCTTTATATTCCCAGCAACTGAGTCGCTTGTCATCACGTCCACATTGAATTTATTGTGTGATAACGTCTCTGAATACTGATTGTAGGTTCTGAAGCAGCACTTAATGGCCTGATGTCTCTGAATGTGGATCCTAGATTCTGAAGCTGAGCTGACTGTAATATTGTCTCTGAATGTTAATGCTAGATTCTGAAGCTGAGCTGACTGTAACGTTGTCTCTGAATGTTAATGCTAGTTTCTGAAGCTAAGCTAACTGTAATATTGTCTCTGGATGTTAATGCTAGATTCTGAAGCTGAGCTGACTAACGTTGTCTCTGAATGTTAATGCTAGTTTCTGAAGCTAAGCTAACTGTAATATTGTCTCTGGATGTTAATGCTAGATTCTGAAGCTGAGCTAACTGTAATATTGTCTCTGGATGTTAATGCTATATTCTGAAGCTGAGCTGACTGTAACGTTGTCTCTGAATGTGGATGCTAGATTCTGAAGCTAAGCTAACTAATGTTGTCTCTGGATGTTAATGCTAGATTCTGAAGCGAGGCTGTGGTGTGAATGATCGGGATGGCCTGACAGACATGAGCCTGCTCCATTACACCTGCAAAGCAGGAGCACCTGGCATTGGTGAGTACAGAGTGTGTGTCTGTGTTTGTCTGTGTATGCGTGTGTGAGCTTACGTTTGTGCGCGTGTGTGTGTGTTTGTGCGAATTATCTTGTATGATAATAGTGTGTGCGTGTGTAATAATGGAGTGCGTGCATGCTTGCTTGTGTCATAATACAGTGTGTGCGTGTGTAATAATACTGTGTGTGTATATCTGTGTGTGTGTGTGTGCGCGCGCGTGCGCGTGCGTACGTGTGTGTGTATCTGTGTCTGTGTGAGCGTGCGTACGTGTGTGTGTATCTGTGTGTGTGTGTGCGCGTGCGTACGTGTGTGTGTATCTGTGCGCGTGCGTACGTGTGTGTGTTTCTGTGTGTATCTGTGTGTGTGCGCGCGTGTGTACGTGTGTGTGTATCTGTGTGTGTGTGTGTGTGCGCGTGCGTACGTGTGTGTGTATCTGTGTGTGTGCATGTGCGTACGTGTGTGTGCCCGTGCATTCTGCAGGTGACGCAGAGACCGCGGCCAGCTTCGCGCGGCAGCTCCTGTGTCTTGGCGCCCTGCCAGGCCTTCGCAGCCGCTGGACCAACATGAACGCGCTGCACTACGCGGCGTACTTCGACGTGCCCCCCCTCATACGCGTGGTCCTGCAGGCCTCCCCCCCCGGCGGTGAGTGTGTGAATGCACCCCCACACAGCCCCCCTATTCACATGGGTACACCCCCAAACAGCCCCCCTCCACACACAGGTAAACCCCCAAACAGCACCTCTCCACACACAGGTACACCCCTAAACAGCACCCATCCACACACAGGTACACCCCAAACAGCACCCCTCCACACACAGGTACACCCCCCAAAATGCACCCCTCCACACACAGATACACCCCAAACAGAGAGACACTACTACACCCCCAAACAGACATACACTAATACACACTGTCTAATACATTTACAGATGTTTCATTCATTATTAAAATGTTTTAACATGTTATTTAATATTTAATGTTTTATTTATTGATTTATGTTTAAACAGTTATTGTATGTTTTTAGTGTATATACATCCAGTGGTTTGCCAGTTCATCCTCTGAAGGGAACCAACTGAAACGTGACATATCTCTGTAAATTTCAATGCACAATTACCTTTTATTTTCTGCATTTAACAGATTGATAACAATAAAATGGTGAATGTGGGATGTGCGAAAGTTTGGGCACCCTTCCAGCTGATCCATTAATAGTTTCCTTTTTTTCTTCTTTTTTTTTTTTTTTTTAAAGGTCTCAAAACTTGATTGATTCATAAGGCCTTAAATTAAAGCAGATTAAGACAATCCCAGCGCTTAATAAATACCCTGACCCTCCTGACCTCTCGGGGGCGCATGCGTACGCACGCGCAGGGTGATGTACCGTTTCCTGCCGGATCCGTGCGCTGCTCAGATATCACAGAACTGCCGCTTCTCTCGGTCTGATCACATGTCCGTTCACTCGTAACTTTTCCGAGCAGGCGTGAGCTGAGGAGGGGACGCCAGGCGCGGCGAGGCGTTCGCCGGAAAGGCAGTTGAGGGACGTCGGCGGCGTAGCGCGGCGATGTAGCGCGAGCGCGGGACGCAGCGCTGTCGTAATCCCCGACACGCCTGCTTCGCCCCGGAAACGCGCCCAAAAAAGCCGCGCGCGTCCATGGTCTGCGGCGGTGGGGGGGTTGACTGGAGGATTGTGGGTAGCGCTGCGGGTCAGCTGACCTCTGCCGTCCGCTGACGGCGGTTTTTTTTTTTTTTTTTTTTTTTCCCCGACAGAGGTGGACGCCACCTGCAGCGACTTCGACTTCGGCACCGCCCTGCACATCGCCGCCTCCAACCTGTGTCTGTCAGCCGCCAAGTGCCTGCTGGAGATGGGCGCCAACCCCGCCTTCAGGGTATAGACCCCGCCCCCCCCCCCCCCTCGCCCCGCCCACACCGGCCTGGCCTGGCCTGGCCTGGCCTGTTCAGGGGTGTCCGACCCAAGTCCTGGGTTTCGTTCCGATCGCTTATTTTATCCGTCGCTCCTCTCCCTCGGTCCTCGCCTGACCCGGAAATCAGTCGAAGTCCGCCATCTTTAAGGACGTTCCAATCCGTTAGATGCTCATTGGAGGACAGTCTTTTTCAAAAAGTGTGAGGTGTAAATGATCCGCCTCTCCCCATCTGCCTCACCTGTAATCGACGTGGCTTCAGACCACACAGTTCGGTGCTTCTGACGCTTGACTGTGCAGGGACGTTCTATTTGCCCAATCCATTTCCTCTATTCCTCCTCATCCTTGCATCTCTTCCTCACGTCCTCTGTTGGGCGGAGCTAAAGAGAGAGGAAAGGATGCAAGGGAGAGGGGATGCAAGGAGTGAAAATAAGCGATTGGAATGCACCCCTAGTCTTGACCCCAGATCTTTTGTGAAGTTGAAGTGGGTTATAATTTATTTATTTTTTCTCACGAACTTGACTGATAAAGTAGCTGCATCTCAGGAGTTTTTACCGGGCTTATCGCACATCCGAGTGTCAGCCCGGCCGGGATCGTGTTAGTGGAACTGTACGACCCTGACTAGCGAGGACGGCCAATCAATGAGTCCATTTAAGCACTGAAACTACTGAAAGTGCTGAAACACACCTACAAAAACCTGCTGACGCTGTAGCCCTGCAGGAGTGGAGTCCGACGCCCCTGCTTTAGGGCCTGGGAACACCTTAGCCATTGAGCATTTAGAGTCTGCTACCCTCGCCTTAACTCATCCAGGATGGCTTTAGTAATGGCCCAAATGACTTGGATCCTAAAAGAACGAGGGACTGGAGGCATCAATTGAAGTTCTGATGGTAGGTGTGTACACAGTTTGTTTGGTTGATTAGCCTGAAGGGTAACTCAGTGTTTACCATGGATGTCTTATCACGTGGTATTTATTGCTGTTTGTTGCTTGTGTAATACAATTTAAATGGAAATTAGTGTGTCACCCGCAATTAATGTGCACAAGCACACACACATATAAGCACGCTCGTACGGTAACTTATACGCATACAAGCACAGTGTACACGCACTCACGCACACGCACACACACACATTCACACATACATGTACACGCACTCACACACACACTCACGCATACACACACACACATACATAGTCACACTCATACACACACACACACACACATTCTCTCATATACACACGCACACACTCTCTCACACACACACACACACACACACACTCACACTCTCTCACTTACACACACACACTCTCTCACACACAAACACACACACACACTGTCCCTCTCTCTAATGGGAGAGCGTGACCCTCACGGTTCACCGCCGGTGATGTCATCGTCCCCCCCCCGCCGCCAGCTCATTTATCCTCCGCTCGCCGTCCTCCCCTGAGCGTGCGGTGGAAATTAGCGCCGGTAATTCATACCCTAAACTAATTTTGCAGTCCCGGGACCGTCTGACGAAGCTGCGCGGGCACAGCAAATAGCAGGAGCCGGGAGAGGGGGTTTAATTATTGATGTTATGTAGCGGTACGTAGTTCACCGCGGCGCGGTCTTCGCGGAGCGAGGGAGCCCGTCGGCGGAGCTCGCTTCGCGGCCGCCTCTCTTCGCGGCGGCATTCGTCGAGCGCTTCCCGATGTCGTTAGTTTCGGCGCGGACGCGGTCGGCGCAGACCGGGTAGGCCCCGCCCACGGAAGCTTCCGGTAGCACCCAGGCGCCGTTGGCATCCGTCATTCCCCGAGCCATTTCCTGTCAGCGCTTTGTTCACTTTAATCACGGTTCTGACAGGGCACTTCATCAGCGACACATTTTTCAGATTCTTTTTTTTTTTTTGGGTTTCCCCCCACCCCCTCACCGCTCTGTTCTCAGGTTGAAGAGTTTTGGCCTTGAGGATGTGTAGATTGATGTTGGTTGAGTCCGGGTGAAGGAAATACGGAAATACTGCTGATATTGTGCATGCACGTGTGTGTATTTGTGCATATACATCATAACTTACAGCAGATATACATCAGCAGAAAAGAAAAAACGTTGGTTGGATGATTTTATCTCTTTTTCGACAGGGAAGTTCTTTTTTTAAGGAATGTCACAGGACATCATAGATGCCAGAGGTTATCATAAGATACTGCGTTTCCCCGTTTATGGAGTGAAAGCTACACCTGACCTCGGCATGCTGTAAAACTGCGTCCTGCAAACTGATTTCATTGGTCCAGGGCCTGTCCCATCATGCTCTGCTCTAAGTTCTAATCACTTAGCACTGGTTAATTTGGGCTGCACAAAAGGGATCGATAACGATTTTCATCAACAGGATGGTAAATGGTAAATGGACTGCATTTATATAGCGCTTTTATCCAAAGCGCTTTACAATTGATGCCTCTCATTCGCCAGAGCAGTTAGGGGTTAGGGGTTAGGTGTCTTGCTCAAGGACACTTCGACATGCCCGGGGCGGGGTTTGAACCGGCAACCCTCCGACTGCCAGACAGTCGGTCTTACCTCCTGAGCTATGTCGCCCCTATTTAAGCCACGCCCACATGCCTTTGAAAGTGACAGGTGGGGGTTTTCCTGCCCAGCTTCCCCATTGCTGAAATGGTTTTGCTCGCCGCTGTCATAAGAACAGGCTTGAACTGATTTGAGCGGCTGAGGGGACAGTGCTTCTCTCGGGACAGATACGCTGTGGATGCCTCTGTGTGTGGTCTGTGTGGGTGTGTGTGTGGGTGTGTGTGGCGAGGGAAGCTCGTTAGCGGGCGCTATGTGTGAATGGGTCGACCCCTTCCTCCGGACGCTTTGTGACTCCCCAAAGAGTCTTAAGTGCAGTACTGAAATATATTGCGATTATGTGGACTTGTGCTGAAAGTGGTGGAATATATGGTGAAAAATATATTTCAAAGCTGTACGATATATTTTAATAGTTTAAATGGCGTGTGTGTGTGTGTGTACGCAGTGAGTGTGAGAGTGTGTGTCTGTTAGTGTGCATGTGTGCGTGTGAGTGTGTGTGTGTGCTTGCGTGTGTCTGCACACGCACGTTGTGTGTACACACGTCTGCATGTGTATACCGCACGTGTCCACGCACATAGGCGCGCGTGCTCACCCGCACATACACACGGGTGCTCGCGCTCTGTCTGTCCACCAGATGGCAGAGTTGCTCCATCTCCCGGCCCGCGGTGGCGTCTGGTGTGCTAGGGGGCTGCGTGGATTATTCGACCAACCCCTCCGGATAACCGCGGATTTTTTACGGCGCCGCCAGGCAGCGCGGCGGCTCCTGTCCGTAACGAGGAGGGCGTTGGCGGCGGCGATGGCGGCGGCGGCGGATTTCAGCTCGCGCCCGCGAGCGCTAACGAGAGGCCCGGAGGAGCCGCGAGGCCGTAAATTGGGCCGGTCTGCCACGTCTCAGACTCTCCGCTCGTCCTGCCAGACAGACGGCTAGCTCGGGCCCACCCTCGCACTTCTGCGAGGAGGAGAGAAAGCGCGCGGACACGCGGGCGGGCGTTATGTTGCGTTAGGTGTCTGGTTCAAACTCCCGCCATGTCTCTTTCTGACATGATTGGAGTTTGGAGTTGGGGTGGGGGGGGTGTGGATTTACAGTGTGCATGGCGTCTGAAGTGTCATGTTGAATCCTCTAGGGGGCGCTGTTTTGCCTGTTAGATGGCACTGAGACAGTGTCGTAGGGGATGAACGCTTGTCTGCTGTTTCAGGAGCTTGTGCTTTATGTGGGTTGTGTGTGTGTGTGTGTGTGTGTGTGTGTGTGTGTATGTGCGTGTGTGTGTGTGTGTGTGTGTGTGTGTGTATGTGCGTGTGTGTGTGTGTGTGTGTGTGTGTGTGTGTGTGTGTGTGTATGTGTGTATGTGTGTGTGTTTGTGCCTGCATACGTGTTAGCGTGCTTGCGTGTGTGTGCCTCTGCTTCTGGGCAGGTTGCGGCTCCAGAGAGACTCTGACAGCACACTGGCGAGAGACTCCTCCGACCTCATCATGGGCGTCAAAAAACAGTCTATGAAGTCTCTGTGAAGCCAGCTGTGGAAAGCGTGCGGAGACGTGCGGTTCTGTCCCAGCTGTGGAAAGCGTGCGGAGACGTGCGGTTCTGTCCCAGCTGTGTAAATGTGTGCAGACGTGCGGTTCTGGACGGCCGCGGGGCCAGCTGGAGGCCTAGCGAGCCGGATGAAAGGGCTGGGATGAGACAGAGGGGCGAGCGTGAGGAGCCCTCTCAGACACCCGCCCTCCTGTAGAACTCTCCAGAAAAGATTTACACATGATAAACGTGTCGGTGTGAAATCGCGTCCTCCTCTCGCTCTCTCGTTCCTGTTTAACCTCTTCAACGTGCGCGGCGACGCCCGGCCCGCGACAAACAGGCTCCCCGAGCGAAACCGTCGCCGCGGTTCGCCCGTT
This sequence comes from Anguilla anguilla, assembly GCF_013347855.1. Lineage (NCBI taxonomy): Eukaryota > Metazoa > Chordata > Actinopteri > Anguilliformes > Anguillidae > Anguilla > Anguilla anguilla. The sequence goes on from NC_049201.1 coordinate 5,832,976, forward strand.
GCCTTGGAGACAACCCGGCGGACCGCGTTCCGCCGCCGGAACATTAGCGACTCCCCAGCGCCATTCTGATTCCCTCATCTGGAGAGTAATATATGCGCGCTCGGCCGGGGGGCGGGGGGGGAGGTTGGGGGGGGGGGACGCCGCCGGGGATGTGGGCGGGGTCGACCGCGGGCGTGACACCCCCCAGCTGCCGAGGCAGGCCGGACTGGTCACTTGTTGCCGGAGCGGGATCGGCGATGAGGAGCCGGAGCAAATGGATGTCATCTCGGAATAATTGGTGACCCTCTTGCTCCCCCACGAGCTGCACACATTTAATGAATGTGGGGGGGTGGGGGGGGGTGAGTGCGGCCTTAGATTTAGACTCTACCGCTGCCGAGGCCTGTTATTTCAATCACCGTTCCAGCCAGCCAATTAAAGCCTGGCGTTGCGCCTCTGTGCTGGCCGGTCTGGGTCGGCTGTTTAAATCGGTGCTGGGACGGCTGCAGACTGGAGGGGGGCGGGGGGTGTAGAAACAGGGCATAGTCCCCCCCCCACCTCCCCACCCCTGTCCCACAGTCTGCAATCTCCCATCATTGATTTAAAACCAGCCAGCAGAGTGGTGTAATGCCATCTCAGTGCTGGGAGATTGCAGATTGGGGGGGTGGGGGTGGGGGGGTAACTAGGCCTTGCGTCTATCTCCCCCAGGGCTGTGTCATCACTTCCTGTGCTCTGTGAGTCCCAGCGTTCAGACGCAGCGCGAACATGCCCCCTGCCCCGAGCCTCTTGAGGGGAGGTCCCGGAGTGACCAGTTTTAGGGGGGCATTAAAGGCGCTCCTCCTGTCTGAGCTCAGTAAAGTCCCACAGTGAGGAGTTTTAGGGGGTGAGGTGTGAGGAGTTTTAGGGGGTGAGCAGTTTTAGGCGGTGAGGTGTGAGGAGTTTTAGGGGGTGAGGAGTTTTAGGCGGTGAGGTGTGAGGAGTTTTAGGGGGTGAGGTGTGAGGAGTTTTAGGGGGTGAGGTGTGAGGAGTTTTAGGGGTGAGCAGTTTTAGGGGGTGAGGTGTGAGGAGTTTTAGGGGGTGAGGAGTTTTAGGGGGTGAGGGGTGAGGAATTTTAGGGAGTGAGCAGTTTTAGGGGGTGAGGTGTGAGGAGTTTTAGGGGGTGAGGGGTGAGGAGTTTTAGGGAGTGAGGTGTGAGGAGTTTTAGGGGGTGAGGTGTGAGGAGTTTTAGGGGGTGAGGTGTGAGGAGTTTTAGGGGGTGAGGTGTGAGCAGTTTTAGGGGCTGAGGTGTGAGGAGTTTTACGGGGTGAGGTGTGAGGAGTTTTAGGGGGTGCGGTGTGAGGAGTTTTAGGGGGTGAGGTGTGAGGAGTTTTAGGGGTGAGCAGTTTTAGGGGGTGAGGTGTGAGGAGTTTTAGGGGGTGAGGTGTGAGGAGTTTTGGGGGGTGAGGTGTGAGGAGTTTTAGGGGGTGCGGAGTTTTGGGGGGTGAGGTGTGAGGAGTTTTAGGGGGGCGTTTAGGACGCTCCTCGTGTCTTCGCTCGGTAAAGGTCACTAACGAATGGCTGCTACGCGTGAGGGAGAATAATCCCCTTGTGACATTTCGCAGCGACCGCGCTCATACCCCCCCCCTACCCCCCCCCCCCCCCCATCCCCCCTCGCCAACCCCCCCTCTCGCCCGCACTCAACGCCTCAGCTTGTCAAATCGCGTATCGCATATCGCAGCCCGGTCAGTTAGCCCTGCATGTCTGAAAGCGAGTCGTAGACTTTCTGTGAGGATCGGGAGCGTTTTGGGTGGGGGTGGGGGCACGGCGGGGGCGGGGGCGGGGGCGGGAGGTCACCTCTGTTTGTTTGTTTTTTTGTTTTTTTACATTACAGGCATTTTTTTAATCTCTCTCCTTCACTGTGTCCAGTATCCCACTTAGTTACTCGTTAGTCGCCATGGTCACACTTGCCTTGTTTACACCCTGCTGTGTTCACGTCACGACGACAGCAGCTAGTAACAACTAGCAACAGTAACAGCAATTAATAATGGCATAAACAAGGAGAGCAACTAACATCTACAGCTAACAACGGCAACCACACAAAACCGACATCAACAACTAATAATACCATGCAATAACAACAGCTAATATTGACAATAGCGACAACTAACAATGAATTTTATTGATATAGCTCTTTCATGAACCCAAAATGATGAACTGGCAGCAGAGTCTCACCTCAGTCACCACCAATACGTCACGCCCAGTTTTTCACATTTTTCTTATTTCTCCAGAAGGCTTATCGCATGGCAGAGGTGAAAAGGGCGGGAATCATTTATCCAGTACAATTTTGGGGTGACCAGGTGGCCAGATTGAGAGAGGGCCTCTGGGAATTCCTTCCCAATCTTAGTGACAGTTTAGCCAGGATCTTGATTGAACAGCCCAACCGAACGATTACATTACACAACCTACTACTACTTTTATTGCTACTACTACTACTACCATTGCTGCTGCTACAAATACTACTGCTACTACTGTTGCTACTGCTACAGCTACAACAACGTTCACTACTAATATCACTACTACTACCAGCGCCATCACTACCACTAAAATCACCACAACTGATAGTATGACTACCGTTATTGCTACCACCATGGAGTAAATATTACTGCAACCATTACCACTGCTTCTAGAGTTACCGCTGCTTTCACCACCACCTTCACCACTTCTGCCACCGCTGCTGCTGATCCTCCTGCTGGTTGTGTGTAATGTGAGCTTCCTGGCTCTTCTGAATAGTCTCTCTGCATTATGCCCCCCTCCCTCGCACCGCCCCCCCCCCCGCCCCCGCTCCCCGTGCAGAATGAGAGGGGCCAGTGTCCCACTGACGTTGTGCCCGAGCCCCTGGACATGCCCCTGGAGATGGCGGACGCGGCGGCCCTGGCCAAGGAGATGCGCGCCCTCCTGAAGGACGTCCTGCCCCAGCCGCGTGCCCCCGTCCCGCCC